>NW_022103906.1:5865224-5895633 GCF_000313985.2 Echinops telfairi
TTTATTTAGACCTCTATAAATGCCCTTTGCCTCCTAGCTCTTTCCTCTATTTCCTTGGACTTTCCTCTTGTTCCACTATCATGCTCAGTATTCATTTGGGTTTCAGTAATTCCTCTTGGTTACATTACCCTTGATCATGCCCTACCAGGCCTCCTACACCCTCTTCACCACTGATTTGGATCACTTGTTATTCCCTGTTTGATTTTAGTTTTGTATTTTCCTATTAGACTCTAATAATTAGAGTGTATTTCTGAGGTGTTATGTCATTGTGGGTCACTGTCTTGAAGTTGTGTTATATGCTTTTCTGGTTTTCAGTAATCAAAACCCAGGATTGATGAACCTATAGGGACAGCAAGTAGAATAAGGGCTTCAGGGAGAAGAAGGACTAATGGGGTAAAAGGGAGGTTATATTAAGGAATCCAGGAAGAGAAAGCATGTTTGGAAAATGGTTGGGGAAGCAATTGTACAATTCAGCTTGATATGACTGAACACTGGAATGATAGGATATATGTGTTGTCTCAGTTAATAATAAATTAAAAAACCAAACAAACATAGATCTAGGAATGTGTTGCATTAAATGTGCTAAATTAAAGCTAGGATTTTAGACTTGCATCAAATCCTAGCTTTAATTTAAGAACAAGTAGTTCTTACATAGTGACCCTGCTTCACACTCATCCTCAGGAAGGGAACACTGAAGACAAGGTTGTTATAGGAAAATGTGACAAGGACATGAGCTGGTAGCTGGCTGTCAGATAAAATAGCATCTGGGGTCTTAAAGACTTGTTTCTAAACAAGGAGCCATCTAAGCGAGATGTCAAAGTCCACATGGAAGAAACACAACATTATCAGTCACCAAAGGATTATAAATCATATAATCCAAAATCAAAGGAGGGATTAGTATCAGAGTCTTAACTGTTAATATCCTATTTGCAGAAAGCTATGGATGCCAGTGGGAGCCCAAGATTCATTTGTGGGAATTACATAGGAAATAAGCCCCCAGTGAACTCCCTCTATCCATTACTAAGGGATGGGAGGAAAGTGGTTCCTAAACAGTGCATTGGAGAGATGAGTATAGAAGATCAAAGGCATAAATCTGATTTGAACAGTTTGAGCTTGGTCAGTTGATCCCCCCACTGATGCATGCTGGATCTGATCTGGTTTTCACCATTCAGGAGTAGGGGGTGGCAGTGGGGGGCTGTAAAAGGGACCGGACATCAAAGAGCCCAGGAAGAAAATGAATGTTCAGAAAATGATGTGGTAACAATTGTACAATTCTGCTTGATGTGATTGAACTGTGGAATGATATATGTATTAGTTTCTAATTAATAATAATTTTAGTGGATTTCAGAAGAGACCCTGAAACTTGCTTTTAATTATAAAGCAGCTGAAGCAAATGGAAGAAATGAAGTCAAAGAGCTGCATGGAAAATTTCAAAGGGCAGCTCTAGAAGACAAAAACAGATATTATAATGAAATGTGCAAAGAACTAGAATTAGGAGCAAAAGGGGAAAGCATGCTCACCATGCACAAAATATCAAGCCTTGAGTTTGCAATCCTGAAATATTCTATGGACAAAATATTGATTGATGTAAAAGGTTCAAAGGAAGATGGGAAGAACACACAGGTTCACTATACAAAAATATTTTTAAAAATGAATCTAGATAACATTCACCATTTCAAGAGGTAGCATATGAACAAGGACCAATGGTATTGAAGGAAGAAGTTCAAACTTCACTAAACTTATTGGCCATAAACATGGGTCCAAGTATTGATGACATACCAATTGCAATGTTTCAACAAGCTTATGAAGGACTGGAATCACTCACTAGTCTATGCCAGGAAACTTGGAAGGCAACTTTTTGGCTAACTGACTGGAAGGCAGCCATATAAGAAAGGTGGCCCAACAGAATGCTCAAATTACAGAACAATATCATTGATATCACATGCATGTAAAATTTTGCTGAAGATCATCCAACAAAAGTTGCCACAATACATCAACAAGGAGCTGCCGAGGTCCAGGCAAGATTCAGAAAAGGACGTAAACAAGAGATATCATTGCTGATGCCAGATGGATCTTGACTCAAAGCAGAGAAGGTCAGAATGATGTTTACTTTTGCTTGCTTGACTATGCCAAGGAACTTGAGTTGCTAGATCATAACTTTAATAAAAATGGAATTCTAAAACACTTCATTGTGCTCCTGCAGAACTTGGACATGCATCAGAGGCAGTTGTTGAGAGGGAACAAGGGAAAACTGGATGGCTTAAAATCAGGAAAGGTGAGCGTCGGGGTTGTATTCTCTAACTTTATTATTCTATCTGTCTACTGAACAAATAATCAGAGAAATTCGATTATATTAAGAATAATATTTCATTAGGGTTACAAGAAATCTTATTAACAATCAGTGATGGCACAACCTTGCTTGCTGAAAATGAAAAGGACTTGAAGCACTTGCTGATGAAGATTATGGATTGTAACCTTCAGTATTAATTACAACTCAATATAGAGATCAAAATCTTCACAACTGGACCAATATGTAGCATCATGATAAAAAGAGAAAAGTAGGAAGTTGACATGAATTTTGGCTTGCTTGGATCTATTGTCAATGCTAATGGAAGCAGCTCTCGACATCAAAAGACATGTATTAGGTAAAACTACTTCACAAGACCTATTTAGTCTATCGAAATGCAAGGATGTTACTTTGATGACAAGGGTGTGCCTGACCCATGGCATGATATTTTCAATTGTTTCTTATGCATATAAGTTGGACTTTACATAAGGAATATTTTAGAAGAATTGATGCATTTGAATTGTCCTGGAGAATCATTTTCAAAGCCCAGGTTCTGCTAAAAGCATAAACTTATCTGTCTCAGAAGATGTACGGCCAGAGTGCTACTTAAAGGCAAGGATGGCCTTACATAGGTTGGGCATATTGTCATGAGAGACCATTCCTTGGAGAAGGACATCATGATTTGCAAAGTGCAGTGGCAGTGAAGAAGAGGAAGTCCCTCGGTGAGAGGAATTGACACAGTGACAATGGGTTCAATCAAAAGAAGAACTGGGAGGGGGTGCAGGATCAGGCAGTGTTTAGTTTTGTGGTGCACAGGCCAGAATCGATTTAATGGCATCACACAACCACAATGATGTCCACTTTCAAATATCATTCAGACTATTACAGAACAAAGCTACCATTTTCCAACACAGAACTGCAGAATAGGAAAAACACAACAAATACAGGTAGTGCTATAATATGAACTAACCCCCTTCTTAAAATCAATATCCTGAAATGCTACTTCTTCTCATAAAGTTTCACACCCTTTATTTACAATTTTTGACAAATGTGAATATATATTTTTTATATTTGTCTTAGAGTACATTGTGATTTTATCCTGAATTATAAGACATGTCATGAATATATGAATCCTCTAAAATTAAACAAAGCTATCTTGGTCTGGGTTGTAGTTTGTGTAATGGCTAATAAAAATAAATACACAGAGCACATATCTTTAGGAAGTCATCATAATTATTTTCAGTAGTTAAACACAGACATATAATTTGTACTTGCTTTTCTGACACTGAAAAATAAAAAAAGCCTGTGTGGAGTGAAATGGTTGTTTTTAAATTCATTCCTTCATATTTTTAAGGCAATGTTTGCTTGATTTGAAAGTAAGACTATCTGCTAAATTCAGAGGAGTTACCAAAAGAATATATAAAACACCTTGGACAACCTATAATCTTAAGGAGAAGTTAATTGCTGTTATTTTGTTTATATATACATATATTTCATATACAAACAAAATGAAATATTTCAACCATATTTTTACATCATAGCAGTAAATCAGTTGTAGTTTTTGCCTTAATGCAGGAAGCTTACATTCTTCCCCAGCACTCAATGCCGTCATGTGTAAGTATTACCTGCTTGTCATTGGAGGCTTATGTATTGTTTTGATGCTGCTGTTGAGAAGATTCAACTCAATGCACAAAAATGTATGAAAAGGAAGAAAAACAGGAAGAAAAAAAATTTATGGATTGACTTATAGGAAACCTTCAGTCTATACAAATGAGAACAGATGAGATGTACTGCAGTTTTCTCTCACAGATTGAGATAGGGTGTGAAACAAAGAAATTCAAATACAGTCTTTTTTTGTTTATTTGTTTAATTTTTGGTTGAAGTAACCAGGATGATGGGATAAAGCCAGGGAAATGTTTAGCATGCTGCTACAAAATGTAGTGCCAACATATCAGACTGCTTACAAGCTATACTTTCCAGACTAGTCATAAAAATAACAAAATTGATGTAACACATTCTTCAAATCTGGAGGTTGTAAGAATTAATGCAAAGTGCTTACTTTAGAGATTGTTTAAGCAAAATCTTCTTGTTTTCTAAGAAAGTTTAGCTATGCTAATAGTTCAAGTTTGTTTTTTTTTTACCACCACTGTGTTTCTATATCTTTGCCATGAAGGCATAATTGGTAAGACAACTTCGACCTAGTGTATCTGTGTTAAAAGGCTATCATCCCCTCACTGCCTTTGAGTTGATGCCAACTCATAAAGACCTTACAGAACAGAGCAGAACTGTCCCTGTGGGTCGCTCAGAAATTGAAACTCGTTATGGAAGAAGAAAGCCCTGTCTTTCTCCCGAGGGCTGACTAGTGGTTTTGAACAGGTTAGAAGACCTTATCATGTTGAGAGACCATATTGGGCCAATATAGGCTAACTTCACCTCGTAATACCAGAATTATTCACTTTTACAGAATTGATCTTTTTTTGGCTGAGTGCTATTTACCTTATGATCAGTGGGAGTTGACTGTAAGGTGTGCTAGTCTAAGTAGACTAGAGAAGCAAAATTCACAGACATTCATATGTGTATAAGAAAGAGCTGTATATAGGACAATTGTATATTAAGAAAACACTCTAACACAGTTCAGATCAAGACCATAAGTCGGATATTAGCTCATATGCCTGATACCAGTCTATAAATTCCTCTTCAGTCTCACGCAACACATGCAAGGATGCTGAATGCGGGAAGATCACAGGCCAGTGGGTGGAAATCTTGTGGATCCAGTGATGGTGGAAGCATCTCAGCGTTGGCATGGGTCTCCACATGGCTCCTCCAGCTCCAGAGCTCTGGTCCATCAGTGTAGTTCAATGTAGCTTCTCAACAGGAATGTCTTGTAGGTAGAATGTGTGTAGCACCTCCCGGGAGGAAGACAGGAATTCCCAGAATCCTCAGGAGAAAGCCGTGCGCACACAGAGGCATGATTGGCTATGACAATATTGACAGGCTAGACTTCACCCCTTAGCTCAAGCTGACAGTTTACGTAACTGCCACACATGGGAAAATTTACAATAATGTTCACAAAGAATGTCAGTCACAGGTTTGCCAGAATGATCTATATCATAATGCAGCATATCGGGCATTGGTGTAGCAAGACCAGGTTTGTCCACCTATTAACAGTTCAGCAGTCTTGGTACAGCTGTCTTCCACTTCTTCAGACAACATGAATTTTCAGTCTTAAGTCCTCGGGTTACAAGTGTGTCTGAGGTAGCGTCCAGTTCACCTAGTAGATTTTCCACATTGTACCTCACTGACAACCTCTGCAGCATGCCTTGCATCTTGAAGATCCAGGATTCAATGCCCCAGTGTTCCACGGCACCCAGCCAGGTTCCCCAGGATGCACTTGGAAGCCTGAGTCAATGTGGCCCATTTGATGCAGACTATGAGGGACACTCCCCACTAGGGTCCCTAAAATCATTTTCAGTCATTCTTCTCCCCACCTGGAGTCCGGTCCTCCTGTCTTTCCTGCCAACAGTCATGCATCTTTATTCCCCAGATGGGTTTGATCCCTTTCCCCTCTCCTGCCTTATTTTCCCTCCAGGATCCTTCATCCCTCTGATCAGGCTGTCTACTTGTCTGTGGGGACCTCATCATAGTTTGGCTTGGCAGCCACTAGCTAGACAGGATCCTCTTCCCCTCCCTTAACAATTTGATCCCAGCTGACAGGCTATGTGACACTCTACCTTAATTTAAGAAAAAAGTTTTGAAAGAGAGCCAAAGATATATTAAAAAACAACAACAACAACAACAACAGATTCAGGAATGGGTTTGGGTCCCACGCTAAATCTTAGTTCCAATTTAAGAACAATTAGTTCTTACATCATGGCCCTGCTTGCTACTCACCTTCAGGAAGGGGGTACAGAAGATATGGATGCCATAGCAACACGTGCTGAAGAAATTAGATCATGTCCAGATGTCAGATTAAAGAGTGTCTGGGGTCTTAACGACTTGTTTGCAAACAGCAGCCATCAAAGTGAGATGTCAACTAAATCCATAAGGAAGAAGCACAACATAAGTCCCTGAGGACTGTAAATTATATGGTGACCCCACACCAAAGGAGGGACGAGTATCAGAGCGTAAATTACGAGTCTGGTTTGCAGAAGGCTATGAATGACAATGGGAGCCCAGAATATATAGGTGGTATATACATAGGTAATAATCCTCCGGTGACTTCCCTCTATCCATAGTAGAGGGATGAGAGAAAAATGGTTAACAAATAGAATGTATTGGAGAGATTACTCTTGAAGACCAAATAATAAACTTGACTTAAAGGTTAAAATCTTGTCAGTTGATTCTTGCTCTGATACACTTAGGCCTCTTTTGACTTTCAACATTTTCTGTTTGTTTATACTGGGTTTTATCTCATGTGTGTCATGTCACTGGAGATCACCATTTTGAATTTTTGTTACCGGGTTTTCTGTTTTTCAGTATCTGAAAGCCAGGATTGATAAACATCTAGGGATAGAAAATCAAAGAAGGGTTTCAAGGGTGGGAAGACTGGTGGTTTGTGGGGTGGGGGGAGGAAAGGGGGTGTGGTCAAAGGGAGCTCATGTCAAGGAGTTCAAGAAGGAAAAGAATGTTTTGAAACTGAGTGTGGTTGCATTTGTACAATACTGCTTGATGTGATTAAACTATAGAATGATATGTATTAACTCCCAATAACCTGTTTTTGACAAAATAAAGAAAACATTGTCTTATTTATGTATCTAGCAATTGACTTCATAGTGGCCTTAAAGGAAAAAGTAGAACTTCCCCCTTTGGGTTTCCATGGCTGTGAGTTAAGGAATACACTCAGCCAAAATACCAAAAATAATTGGTCAATAATCAACCAATGCAAGAGGGAGGTAACACATGATTAAGAATGACATTGAAGGAAGCAGTCCAAGCTTCACTGAAGGCAAAAACCAAGGCTCTAGGAATTGATGGAATACTAAATGAAATGTTTCACCAAAGTGATGGAACACTGGAAGCACCTAGGGCTTCTTAATTCTTTTTCCATTCATGATTCCTTTTCATCCAAGACATTTTCAGTGATCAAGTGCTGCCACAGACACCCTCGATTCACATTGAATTAATTTTTGAATGCTCTATGATCAGAAACTGGGTTAAGCCTGGTGGTCTAGAGAAACAAATCCAGTGGAACTTATCTGTGCATAAGAAAGAGCTATCAAGAAAGATTTGCATATTGAGAGGGCACCCTAGCAAGTCCAACTCAAGTCCATTAAGTCCAATGTTAGTCCATCATTCTCTCTGCAGACTCATTTAACTGTGGGTTGGCAATGCAGAAAAGTGAAGGTGGCTGGTGGGTGCAGAGTCTAGTGTCCCCAAAGTTTGTGGAAATATGGCAGGAGGCCCACAGCTCTCAGGCTCAATGGCAGAGCCCCACAAGCTGGAAGGTGGGGTCACACCAAGAAGGTTTGCCTCTATGACATCTTGCTTTCATACAAAAGACTGACAGCATCATGGAGGTGACATCAGGCTGCTACTTGATTGACAGGTTGGCCTTCATGCACAGTTAGGGGTATCTAGGTGACATAATTCTAACTACTAAAGACATCTTTTACAGTTTGCAAATTTTTTCACCCCCCACATCCATGACCCCATATGAGTTAGCAACCCACTGTTTAAGTCTTGATACAGTCTATGCAAAAAAAAAAGTTGGAACTAGCTGGAAGACATTCATATTTATGAGAAACATAAATGTGATGCAAGTGAATGTGGAGATTATTAAATAAAATCATTGATATCATATGTGAGTAACATTTTGCTGAAAGTGGTTCAATGGCATTTGCAGCAGTGCATCAATAGGGAGTTGTTAGACTTTCAGGGCTGACTCAGAAGGTGACGTGGCACAAGGGATGTCATGGCTGACCACGTATGGATTTCAGCTAAAAGTGGAGCATACCAGCAAGATGTCTGCTTGAACTTTATTGACTATGCAAAGGCATTGGCCTGTGTGCATAATAAGCATATACACTTCAGGTGATTGAAAATACATGACTCAAGCCAAATGCACCCTAGTCCTCAAAGTGATAGTTTTGCTTGTCACCACTTTAAAGGGGTCTTGTCCAGCAGATTTACCCTGCATGCCTTATTTGAAAACCTCTACTTGTCTGTCACTGTGTCGTGCTGTGGTGGTTTGTGTGTTTTGGTGAGGCTGGAAGCTATACCATTGGCATTTCAAATGCCAGCAGGGTCACCAAAGGGGAACAGGTTTCAGCAGAGCTTAAGAACAAGCTACAAAGAAGGGAAAGGGCGTCTGCTTCTGAGAATTTGGCCCCTGAAAACCTTATAAATAGCAGGCAGATCAGCATGTGGGCCATGTTCTCAAGCAAGTTAATTAGGTTAGAAAAATTTTTCAGATAATGCTTTCATTTGGGGAATAAAAAGACAACTATTTTCCTCATCTTCATTATTTCTTGCATCATTTTCAAAATATATAAAACTATGTATTTCCTTTTCAAATTATATTAAATTCTGGTCTGTCAATTTTATTTCTGTATGATCTATAGACTGTTCCACACCAGTGATGACTAGCTGTAAATTCATCTTTCTTTCATATGGATGATTTTTTTAACCCATCTTCTCCACCATATTATCCTAATTAAATTCTTGGAGCATGTACACATAACTCCGTATTTTTTGCCCACATCTCCCGCATACATTTTCCTGTACCTTCTTCCCAGAAAGAGGTTACATCCCAGATATTAATATTATAATTCTTGCAGCAATTGTATAATGTTATGGTACCTATAACTAGTGAAGCTATTGTCTGAGCAAATGTAGTTCAGAAGTACAAACAAACCAAAGAAATAAATGAACAAAAACATATTGTTGCATGTCTAGTTTTTTCCCATTCAAGTATGCTGTAAATCAAGGATTATTTGTACTTACAAAAGACATGAGCCATTGGAAATTTTTAAAAGCATGATTCCACCCCACAACACCAGGGTGGCAGTGAGTCAGAATTGATTGGAGACGATTTGATTTACTTTTTTAGATACCAATAACATAATAGTCTTTGCATATGTAAATATTGAAATAAAGAAGACAGCAATCAAGTAAACCAACTAGAAGTAATCCCTCCAAGAGATAGGTGATCCAAGAGAAAGCATAAATTATCAAATAATATTATTAGCATTACATGGAAGTATAATTTTACTGAATTTAATTCAAAAATGGCTGGAGTACTATGTCAACAGAGAATTGCCAAGTTTAAGGCATATTCAGAAAAGGTTATGGAATTATAGATATCATTACTAATGTTAAATGATCTTAAATGATAGAAGAATACTCTAGAAAGATTTTCTCCTGTATTTTATTATATTTGCAAAGCTATTTGTGTGGATATCAAAAGATTATTGATAGCATTGAAAATAATAGAAATTCCAGAGCATTTCATTGTGCCCATGGAGAATCTGTACATAGAGTAAAAGGCAAACTTTTGAACAGAACATCATGTGGTTTACAATTCAGAAAGGTTTGCATCGAGTTTGTACCCTTCCACCATACTTATTCAACCTATGTGTGCGATTAATAATCTGAGAAGTTGATGTACATGAAGAAGAATGTTGCATCAGGATGTAGGGGAAATAATAACAACTTAGCATGTGCAGATAATTCAACCTTATTTGCTGAAAGTGAAGATGATTTGAAGCATTTATGGATTGCACTTGAACATAAAGCTAAAATCTCACAACTGAACCAATAAGTAGAATCCTAATAAAAAGATCCGGTATTGGAGTTGTCAAGGGTTTTCTTTTAATCGGATTCACAAACAAGAATCAATGGAGCAGAAGTTAAGACAGCAAACAATACATTGGACAAATTGGCTACAGAGGAACTTTAAAAAGTATTAAAGGGTAGCATTTTCAATTGCTTCATATGTATGTGAAATCTTTACAAAGAATAAAGACGACTGAAGAAGAAGAAACTACACCTTTGAATTAAGGAGTTGGTGAAGAATACTGAGTATAGACTGCTAAAATGAATACATTTTCTTGGAAGAATGGCCATGAAAAGGAAAATGATGAGAGTTTGTTTACATATCTGAGATATGTTATCAGGAGGGACCAGTCACTACATTAAACTTGGCAAGGAGTCACTGAAAAAAAAAATCTCAGCAAGATGGATTGACACACTGGCTGAAACAATGGGCTCAACTGCTGCACCAATACTGAGGATGGTCCAGGCGTCGGCAGGGTTTCCTTCGGGTGTACTAGGACATCTATGAGTCCGAACCAACTGGACAACATCCAACAACAACAGATTCTGGCAGTTGCACTATTATCAACCTAGTTATTGTTATTAGTGCCTTGACCTGATAATCTCTAAATGACTGTCATTTAGGTAGGATAACACATCCAATTCTTTATTTGCACTTGAAAAGCTCACTACACTTATTGCCATTGAAAGGCACTATCTGTCTGTCTGTCCTATTGCCTACCTGCCTGTCTGTCTATCAGAAAACCTACCTCACTGCCATCGATTTGAGTCCCATTGACAGCAACTCTAACTAGGGGAACTGTACCTGAGGACTCTGAGACTGTAACTCTTTGGAGGAGTAGTATGCTTTTGAACTTCTGACTGTGTGATTAGCAGCCCAACATATAACCACTAAGCTACCAGAGCTACTACTACATCCCCAGGTTTCCTGATGGTGTACTGGATAAAACTGAACAGGCAAAAACTAAGAATGAGAATTTGAAAAGATTAATATTAATCAATAAAATTGGCAAAGTGTAAGTAAATAAATAGACAGTAGAAAGAATCAGGAAATATACTAGAAAAACAAAACTAAATGAGTAATGTAGTAAGATATTAGGACCAAATGCTATCAATTTGACAAATAAATAAATAAATAAGTTTCAAGTTCTGAAGAAGTTGGGATCATTCTTGATCAAATATATAGGATATTGCTATTGAGAGAATACATGAATCCAATTGCATTGATGAGCATTTTAGATCCTTAAAATGGAAAATTTTGTTACTTGTTATTTCAAAACATCACTCTTTTGTCCCAAGAATAGTAGAGAAACTTTATCATACACTGCCTGAAAATTCAGCTAGATGTCTTGTTGCTGTTATTGTTGTTAGGTGCCATCAGTCCCTTTCTACACATAGTGAGCTACACAACAGAATGAAATACCACAGTCCTGTGGATTCCTCACATTGTTCTCATGTTTGAGCCTATTGGTGCAACAATGAGGTCCATCCATCTCATCTAGGGCCAGCCTCTTTGTCTCTGCTTCTCCACTTTACCACATAGGGTGCTCTTCTCTAGGGTCTGGTGTCTCCTGATAATATGTCCAAAATATGGAAGATGAAATCTCACTATCCTTGCCTCAAAGAAATAAATATTGTGGCTGTGTTTCTTTCAAGTGAGAGTTTTGCGTTCCTTTGGCAGCCCATGGTTCTTTCAATATTCATTCTGAATTCCATATTTCAAATGCATCCATTCTTCTTCATTCTTTCTTATTGAGTCCAACTTTTACATGCATCTGAAGCAACTGGAAATACCATGCTGCGTGTTGAATCACCCAAGTAGCAAAGAGGTCTTATGCAACAGATTTATCCAGTGCAATGTGTCATTGATCTCTTAACTACTGCTTCCATGATCATTGGTTGTGGCTCCAAGAAAAACAATATTTTTAACTACTTCAAGCTTTCTCAGTTTATCTTGATGTTCCCTGTTGGTTCAATTGTGAGGGTTTTGATGTATTTACACTGAGTTGTAATTCATAGCAAAGACAGAAAACCTTGCTCTCCATTAGTGTATCTAGTCCTCTTCATTTGTAGCAACCAGGTAGTATCACCTGCATATCACTGGCTGTTGAATAACCCTCCTTGAATTCTGATGCAGTAGTTTTTCATGCACTCCATTTTCTCCGATTATTTGCTCAGTATATAGGTTGAACAAGGATTGTCAGAAGATAGAACCCTGATGCACACCTTTCCTCATCTTAAACCCAATAACACTCCCTTGTTCTATGACAACTACTGCCTCTTGGTCCATGCAGCGTTTCCACATGAGCATAATTCAGTGTTCTAGAATTTCCCTTCTCATCAAAGTTAGCCATAGTTTTTATGATGCACACAATTCGATGTATTTGCACAGTAAGTGAAACTCAATTATTAAGATCTTTCAAGTATTCTATGCATTTGGTCAAGATCCATCTGACTTCAGCAATGACATCACCTGTTCCAGGTCCTTTTCTATTACAGACTGAATCTCTTCCAGCTCCCTATCAGACTACTGAAATCTCTGTTGGATGATTTTAAGCAAAATTTTACTTGCATGTGATATCAATAATACTGCTCTATATTTTGTACATTACTTGGGTCGACTTTCTAAGGACTGGATTCAAATGCGGATCTTTTCCAGTCAGTTAGCCAAGAAGCTATTTTCCAAATGTATGCCATAGAAGAGTGAGTGCTTCCAGTATTTTATCAGCTTGTGGAAACATTACAGTTGGTGTTCCATCAATTACTTGTTTTTGACTACTAGCTTTGTTTTTGACTAATGCTTTCAGTACAGCTTGGACTTTTTTCAATATCAGTAGTTATCAATCATATGTTACTTTTTGAAATAGTAGAATTGTGAACTACTTTTTTTGGGACAGTGACTCCATGTATTCGTTCCATCTTTTTTATAATATATTTATTGAGATATAAATGCATTTTATTAGCTGGGTCATATCATAAAGAGTTGCACAATCATCACCACAATCAATTCTAGAACATTTCATCCCTCCTGAAACATTGCACCAGTTCCACATTTCCCTCCAATCTCTCACTAATAGGCCATTAAAACAGTTACTATATCTATACACCCATCCATCGTGGATTTTATCGCTGGTATTGTTATTGTTCGGTGCCATTGAGTCAGCTCCAATCCATAGCTACCCTATGCATAGCAGATGGAAACACTGAAAGGTCCTATTTTGTCCTCACGTTGTCTACTTGTAGACATATACAAAGCAACAACACAAACAAACCACAATGAATACAATAACAAAATAAACCAGAAAAAAATGTATGTCCCCCCAAAAAGCCAAATCAGAAGAATTGAAAATGGGTCAAAAAGGAGATCAAATGATAAAGCATAGGATTTTAACCTAAGTGGCTCTGCAATAATTCATTTTCTATTGTACATTGCATGATAGCAAAGTTATTTGCATCCATGGTCTATAGTCAGTGGGGATTTACCTGAGGTCCAATCCATGTGTATTTGCCCATTACTTTTTCTTTGAAAAAAACTTTAAATGGATCAAAGTAGTGATTACATTTTAACTTAACTACATATGCCCTAATCAAGTTGAATTTACAAACTCTGTCTGATAGTAAATTTATTCCAGCATCAGACTATGGTCAGCAAGGATACACCAAGGGCTTAATCCATGCTAGGATAATCCTTTGATGCTCCTCCATCATTCAATATTTTGCTCATAGAATCTTTCAATCTTATGACCCACACAGTGGACTGCCTTTTTATAGTCAATAAAAGACAAGTAAACATAGTTCTGGTATTCTCTAGTTCTATCCAAGATCCATCTGGTGCTGGCAATGTTATCTCTCAGTGTTATCTCTTCTGAATTCTAGAGAGAGAAAGCATATTTTTAAAATGCATGAGATTGATAAATAACAAATTCAGAATGCCATTAACTTTGAGAAGAACTGATAGAGTTTATTGAAAGGCTCACTAAAAAATATATTTATCCTTAGATTTTTATTTGTTCTCTGAATGAATAAGATGGAAAGGAGATAGAACTGGAAGTCTACATAGATGAAGAGACAAATAATAAAAAAATAATATATCAGAAATATTAAGTCTGACAAAATTGGGTGGTGATACACAGGTATTAAATATATTAAAATAAGGGTTTTTATCTTTAATAATCCAGAAAATTTTAAATATGTTTCAAAGACGTTAATGGATTCATTAGATTTATATATTTAAGACCCTGTGGTAGTTACATAATCTATTGTTAATTTGAGAGGATTAGGAGTGAAGGGGTAGAGTCTGGCCTGTCAATCAAGATATAACCAATGAGGAATCTGTTTTGGCATGGCCTTCTCCTGAGAATTCTGGGAATTCCTATATTTCCTCCTTGGAGGTCAGAGACACTTTTCTCTCTCTGTTTACTCCCTGAAAGACGCTCTACTGACAAGACACATGGCACTGCACGTTGGAGCTAGAGAAGCCACATGGACCTACCCTGATGCAACCAGACCTCTGGAGCCAGAGAAGCCACGTAGAGACCCCTGCCAGCGCTGAGATGCTTACAACACCACTGGATCCACAAGACTTCCAGCCCACTGGCCTGTGATCCTTTGGCATTCGGCATCATAGCATGTATTTATTTCGTGAATCTAAAGAGGACTTTATAGATTGGTATTGGACATAGGGCTAATATTGAACTTATGGACGTGATCTGGACTGGGCTGGGATGTTTTCTCAATATTCAATTGCTTTTGTATATAAACCTTTTTCTTATACACATATGTGTCTCTATGAATTTGTTTCTCTAGTTTACCCACACTAACACAGACCCTCTACTTTTAGTTCCAATTCCTAAATTCTTCACTTTATTTTGGTTTAATATATTTTTTAAATGGGGTTTCAAAATAATTATTTATTAATCTCAAACACATGTGTTTCACTATTTGCAATGTTTGAATTGATTCCTTTTTTTTTGTTTAATGACAGTGAATTCATTTTATATACAATTCTATACTTGTGGCTTTAAACAAGTATAAAACATTCAATGATGGAAACAGCCTCAATTCCCATCAATAGAAGAGAGGGTAAAGAAATTCTGGTACATACACACATGGAACACTTCACATCCCTAAAAATCAGCGATGAAACCATGAACACCTCAACCCACGGAGGGACATGGAAGACATTAGGCTTAGTGAAGTTAGTCAGGCACAAAAAGACAAATACTATATGTGTTCACTTTGGTAGGAACCAACAGCAAAAGGGGCACAAGCTCAATCTTGCATGCCATCAAGTCTTCTGGTGGGAGAGCAGACAGGTTGGTAAAGAGTTAGATCAGTGCCAGTGAACCACACACCATCCACTGCACGTAAGTATAGTGTACATCACTTGGCTGGAGGGCACCTCACATAGCTGGGATCAAATGGTTGGGAAGGGGGGATTTGGTATCCTGATTTATAGCCATGTGAATCTGGAATGAGGTCCCCTGGAGAAGGAGGCAACCCTGTCAGAGGGATGAGGCTTACTGATGGGTCAGGCAGAGCAAGAGAGGGGAGAGTAAACATTCAAGTCAGGGCAAACATAAGTGCATGTCTGTTGGGGGGAGATAGGGGAGGGCTGACTGCCAGGTGGGGAGGAAAGTCTGAGGATGCCCTTGAGATCACTAGATAGGGAGTGTCTTAATGGCATGCAGCCAGAACCCAGGTCAGATGCTGCATCACACTGGGACACTTAGTCCTGGCTCTTTGGGGTGCATGTCATACTATAGAGGCTACATCAGTGAGACCCCAGTTGGGAACTCCACTGGGTGAACTGGACTTTACCCCAGACACACTTGTAACCTGAGGACTTAAGCTGGGGAAAAAACACAGTGTCTAAGGTAGAAGAAGATAGTTGGACCAAGAGCGGTGTACTGTTGGCTAGCGAACAAACGTCTTGGAACATCAACACCCTATATGCTGTAGTAAGATGCATATTATCCTGGCAATCCTATAATGGCCATTCTGTTATATTCTGCTTATGCTGGTTCATATCAGGATGTGTCTCAAAGGTACGTTGCCATTGGGACTCACCCTCTGCAAACTTTGTTGTTTGTTCCCTTATTGTTCAGTAAATGAAACCCAGGGATGTTGAGTATACAAGCAAAGAAACCTTAACAGGGGTTTGGGGGGAGGGGGATGTAGAAGGGTGGGGTAGATATGATGAAGATGATGCCAAGAAGTCCAAGAAGGAAAAGTATGTTTTGGAATACATGTATGATTATGGCAGAAATTGCACAATTGTGTTTGACATGATTGAATTATGGAAGGATATGACATATATATTGACTTCCAAGTTACAACAAATTAAAAATAATAATAAAAAGGCACAGATCCAGGAATGGGTTTGGGACTCACACTAAATCCTAGCTCCAACTTAAGAACAATTCGTTCTTACATCATGGCCCTGCTACATACTCACCTTCATGAAATGATCACCAAAGTAAAGATGCTACAGCAAAGTGTGGTGAAAATAGTAAACAAACAAAAAACAACAGGTGTTAACCACCTAGTCACCAGAACAGTGTCTGCTTGTATTCAGTCTAGTAGCCCACTAAGTGAGGAGTCAACTAAGTCCACCAGCTTGTATAATTCCAAAGATGACAATTACAAATCTCAAATATCATGAGGAGAATAACATCAGAGTATAAATTATGAATACAATTGTGGAGGGTTACTGGGCACTGTGAGAGCCCCAAACCCCTCTTCAAAGTTTCTGGTCAGACTGAACCACTGGTAGATCTGCTGTAGCCACAGACAAGAGAAGCGGCCAGCCTTTCCCCCAGGCAGAGACCATCGTAATCCTGTTTATGCTGGATGGAAGTAGACACTTGGCCATTCTTTGTAGATGCGACCTGAATTTGTTCTGGATACAATTATCTCTTACTGGCTCCATGATTGAAAGTTCTTCCTTGGATTTTTGATTTTTTTTTTTTTTGGAGGGTGGGTGTCTTTTCCTTCTTACTCATTATTAGTATTTTTTGTCTGTATACTCCTATGTTTTTATGCTCAGTGTGATTTTGTTTGTTATTGTTTTTTGTTGGGTCTCCTAGCTGTGAAGCACAGGAGGAGTCGGGGCATAATGATAATAACTAACGTATACATGGGGATATAGAGAATATAGCGGTGGGGCTAGGGGCAGATAAGGAATAAAAAGGAATTTCGGGAGTAAAGATGGGAGGGGAGAGCTAGTACTAGAACTAATTGCAATCACATGAATCATCTTAAAGGCAATTTGACCCTAGCGGGGGAGGGGGAATGCTCTAAAATGGATGTGGAGGTGATTGGACAATTCTTCGTGATATGATTGAATGATTGGACTATTGAATTATAGGATATGTAAATTCCTTGTGAATAAAACTTCCAGCAAAAAATTAAATAAAAAAACATTCAACTAGTTTTAATCATTCTATTAAACAAGTAGTATACAATTAATATCTTGGTTTGCAAGTACAAGGGTAAGTAATAGTTTTTGTAGAGATTAAAAAATATCTGTATAAATGACCATCTACTAGAACTTAACATGAAGAAAAAGGATACATTTTTTCCCTAGCAAATTAAAGTAAAATGTGATTCTTTTCTAAAGGATATTTAAGAATAAAAAACAACAAACGCCAATACTTATATCTCTCTGCTTCTATATGCCCTTCCTCTTAATTTCAAAATCTCTATAGACTGCAGCATGCCGTCCCACTCATTTGTACCGTCAGCATTCTTTATCTTCCAAGAAGACAGTCTTTTCCACAGCCCCCAGAATCAGAATTCACCATCATGAAAAATTGTCCTCCCATTTCTCATGATCATTTTTCCCTTAGTATCCTTGGCATCACATCCCTATTTAAAGTCTCTTGTATACCAAGACTCATTAACCTTCTAATGGCTCATTTTCCCAAGCTCTCAGAACTTGAATGTACAAAATCAATTTTTCTAAAGTACAATTATTTTAACTTTAACTTCTATTATAAATTCATAAATGGTTTTCTCCAAAGTTGTAAGATTGTGTTCCAACTTTTATTTTTAGGTTTATTCTCCTCTTGTTTTCTTGTCAATATATAAAGAAATCATGCACTTGTATTATGCTAAATATCTTATTGTTCTCAATCAGTGCAATACAGTTAACAAACATGCAAGCAAACATAGTTTTTAGCTAGGTGGGCAGCTTATGAACTACTAGCATTAGAATTACGTGATTCCTCTATACATCCCTATTTAACTATTTTGCTTATCTGTTAAAATAAACTGATATCATCTTCATAAGCTTTCATTTATCCACATAGTTGCCTTATCAGAATAACTGATTCACTTCTCTTCTACCCCAGCCCCTTCCCCGAAGATTTCATATCTATTTCAGTTGTTAGTGCACTTAGTTGTTATGGAGTGAATTCTGGCTCATGCATTATAGAGTAAAAAGGTTCCATTGGGTTTTTGTCTAATTTATGTATCTGTTTTACCTTTTCTAAATAAAATATTCCACAAATTTATCATCATATGATGTTCACTTAAGTACACATCAATTTAAAAATGATACAAGGGTCAATAAATAAATATAAGTGGATTAAGTTATATATAATGTTACAAAATATATTCTATGATATATTTGTAATTTTTAGAAAAATCTAGCCAAATACATGCTTTCCTTAGTAATCAATTTCTAATGAGAACTAGCTTTATATCTCCAATCATTCAGACTCTTTAAATCTAGTCAAATAGTAAAAAATAAGTTATATTTAATATTTGAAATTTTTTTCTTTTAAACATGCAGTACTTCAAAATGAGGTTAAAAAAATTCATTTATTAATAACTAAATTTGTAAGCCTGCAGGCTGCTTTTCCAGATGTAGCTTCTGTTTTGCCTAATTCATATTGTATAAGCACAAAATGATGAAAATGCAATGTTTTTTAATGAGCAGAAGACTGGTCCCATAGAGTAACAGTCATTCTTCTACTCTAAATGCTGACATGCTTTTAAGAGAGAACATTTAATACATTCCAAACTTGGGATTTTACTATTTTCCAAAAATGGCTTTAAAAATAACTTTTGCTAAAAGCATCTTATATTCTGTATGAGAAGCTGATCAACTGAGCCCTGAAGGTATACTTTAACCTTTTAATGCACAGTTCGGGACTGCTACTTTATTTTTTACAGTGCTAAAATAATAGTAAGATGTTTGCATTTCAACTCTACAGTTTCCTACTGAAAGGATCTTAGTAATAAATCAGTGTATGACAAAAAATACTTTCCTTCAATTTCCACAAGAAGTATTATTTTCTCGACTGAAACAATGAGAGAAGAAAAACCAGAAAAGAACAGGAGAAGGAGAATTCATCCGGAGGTAGCAACTTCAGCATGAGTTTTCTTAACTCTAAAAAACACTGACAGTGTTTTGCTTTCTGTACTGGCTTCCCCTCGTGAAGAGAACTTTGTAGGCGACTTGCTGTTGTCATCAGGTTTTACAAGCCCTGCGGGGAAATTAATAAGTTATTAGAGAATTCTATTGCAATATTTGATTCCAGTGTTGTGTTTTACGATGAGGTGTAAGACTAAGTATTTCCATGGGTGTCAGGCCTCTTTCATTCCAGAGAGAGAATTGAAATTTCTCCTCAGGGCATTTGAAATTAGAACTAAAATTTATGCAAAAAAACTTTTTCTTCCACAGTTTTATTTTGCCACAGTTCCTACCTTCGATTCTTTGCCATTCTACCCCAAATTAACTTATCGACAGCTTCGTGTATGGTCATAATTAAATGTAAATAATGTAATTGTATTTCTTACACCTGGTACATTGCATCCAGCATTAAAGAAGCCTAATATTTAATTCATGTATTTCCAAGAAAATTTTCTTAAATGTCACTTGTTAGTGTAAAAAAATTTGGGGCATAGTCAAGGAGAATAAAGAAGAACTTTTTCTGAAATATAATTTTGAATTTAAAAATGGGTTTTCTTTTTTATTTGCCATATAATTCCTTATTTGAATATAAAAACACTCGGTCTTCAAAGCTTTGCCTTCTTTGCCACCTGGGAAGTAAGTGAGTGTTGCCATAAAATGCTATGCGTTGTTTGAAAATCAGAAATTTGAATTATGGATCAAATAAAATAAAAAATATATTTAAATCACACTTATTTTTCTTGGCTTATTGAAACTTTATTTTGTTATTCACAAATCCAAACCAAATCCACTGGTATCAATTTAGTTTTGAATAATAGAGAGCAGATAGGACAGAGTAGAACTGCTCTTTTGTGTTTCAGAGACTGCAAATCTTTCCTGGAGCACACAGCTTCTCTTGTCTTCTGAGGAACATCTGGGCTGGTGAGTTTGAATGGCCAACTTTGCGATGACAGCCCAACACTGAATCCCCTGCCCCATCAGCGCTCCTGATGTTAGCCAGAAAACCATACGCAAGCCAAACTCACTGACATCAAAGCGGTTTTTTCTTCTTCCTCTTCTGTAGGTGTTAATTTTTTGATCAGAGGGACATACATGCTGTTTTACCTGTCTCAGAGCATGGGAGAGGAGAGGCCACCAAATGCTTTGTCATATGATAAAGTGAGGAGGACTTGAAACACTTGCTGATGAAGATAAAAAATTGCAGCCTTCAGTACACATTGCAACACAATGTAAAGAAGACCAAAATTCGCACAAATGGACAAATAGGTAACAAAATTTTCACAACTGGACTGATAAGTAACATTATGATAAATGGAGAAAAGATTGAAGTTGCCTAGGATTTTGTCTTGCTTGGATCCATAAGCAATGCTGATGGAAGCAGCAAAGAGATCAAATGATGTATTGCAATGTGTAAATCTGTTGAACAGCACCTCTTCAGAGTGTTGAAAAGAAAGGATATTACTGTGAACTACGGTGCTTCTGACCCAAGCCATGGTACTTTCAATTGCCTCCTATTCATGTGAAAGATGTCATGGAATAAGAGAGACATAAGAAGAATAGATGCATTTGAATTGTGGTGATGATGAAGACTATTGAAAGGACCACAGACTGCCAAAAGGTCAAGCAACTCTGTCTTGAAAGAGTTACAGGCTTAGAGGCAAGAGGGTAATGGTTCACCTTACTTAATGAGGAACTGCCAGGATAGACCTGAAAGAAACATCCTGCTTGGTGAAGTGAAGGGACAGGGACAAAAAGGACACCCCTAAGCGAGATGGATTGACACAGTGGCTGTAACAATTGGCTCAAGCATGAGAGCAATTGTGAGGATGGCGGAGGGCCAAGCAGTGTTTACTTATGTTGGGTATGGGGGTCACCATATCACAACGATTGATGGCACCTAACAACTGAAACGAGGTAAAGTCATTTGAGTTTTGTTGTAAATTACCTGTGTTCTAGTGAATTAGGTCACATAGATCTGCTACTGATAACTTTGGTAATGCTCACTAAGGGACTGGGTAGAACCATGATGAAATTGAAGAATTTTATCAATGTATTCTGTCGGAAATTCACAAAATATGTAATCATGATGCAGTGATCATTATTGGCTATTGGAATGCAAAATGTGTAAACTAAGAGGAAGGAACAGCAGTTAGAAACTCCTGTTGGTGATAGAAACTGAGGGAGGTTGATAGAATTGAATTTTGCTAAACCATTGACTTCTTTATAGAAAATATCTTCTTACAACTGCAAAAGAGTTGATGCTACATAAGACTTCTCCAGATGTAAGGCACAGAAATAAAATTGACTAGATCTGTGGGAAGAGATGATGGAATCACTCAATATCAGCAGCTAAAACCAGAGTAGAGACAGATTGTGAGACAGGCTATATCAATGGGTCATATATAAGTGCAGGTTGAAATAGAAGAAAGCTAAAACAAGTTCTTGAGAGCCACAATAGAACATTGAGGATATCCCACCTGAATGTCGAGAACTCTCAAGAGCTAACTGACTGGAAGCACTGAACCCTAATGACAGCAGACCTAATGAGCTGTGAAATGACAGTAAGAATATCATACATGAAGAAAGCAAAGTTCATTAAAAAGATAAGGAAGAAAGAGAAGATCAAAGTGAATGTCAGAAGAGATTGGTAAACTTGCTATTGATTATAGAGTAGGCAAATGGAAGGCATGGTGAAGTCAAAGAGTTTGTGATAGTTAGGTTTATTGTGCCTGCTCGGCCAAAAGGAACATGTGGGATTAATCAGGTTAGAGTTTGATTGGAAGGAAAAGAGATAACTAGCTCAGCAAGGCCCACGCCTGGCTCTCTTGCTCTGGTGATTAGATTACCCTGCTGATTTAGCTAGTTCTCTGCCTCAACCTGTGTGCCACAACAACTGTGGGCCATGCCAACCCATGGAGTGTGGATCATGTCTCTAGAGCTTAAGGCTCCTTTGAGAATTATTTTCCCATTTCACTAGTGTACATATCACTTGAGCTTGGGCCTGGTGGATCCTGTCACCTTGTATTGCTTGAATTTGATATCCCATATGGCCTGCTTCACTAATTTCCCAGGCTACTAACTGTTGCTGACCCTCCTTGCTGTTTGATGCTTGCAAGCAGACTCTGCCGGCCTTGCGTGAGGGAGGACTGCACTGTCTGCTTCCTTGACCTTGGACCTGGCAGCCCCTCAGCACATGAGTCGAAGGGCTTTTAGTATATTAACTGGTCCATGAAAGTAAGTTGAACTGAGCCCTTGTACTGCTGTGTGGACTAATTAACAAGTATATTCCTTCTCACTGTATAAACCTTTTCATATATATATGTATATGTATATAATCGTAAGTGTGTGTGTGTGTGTGTGTGTGTATATATAATCGTAAGTGTCCTGGTTTTGTTTCTCTAGAGAGAACCCTGCCTAACACAGAGCTGAACAAAAAATTTCAAAGGGCAGCTCAAGAAGACAAGTAAACTAGTACAAAGAAACATGCAGAGACCCAGAGTAAGAAAACCAAAAAGAAAGAACAGGCTCAGGACACTGAAACATGAAAGAACTCAAGACAATTCAAGCCTTGAATTGCAAGATTAAACAATTCTATGGGAAACATATTGAATCATGCATGAAGCATCATAAGAATATGAGAGGAATTAATTGATTGACTAGTTCAAACATTAACAGAGGTAGAATAAAATCAAGAACAATTGTTACTGAAGGAAAAAGCTGCACTGAAGGCATTAGTCAAAAGCAAGGGTTCAGGAACTGATGGAATACCAATTAAAATGTTTCAACAAGCTGGTGAAGCGCTGGAAACATGCACGCATCTATAGCAAGAAATTTGGAAGACAGCTATCTGGCCAACTGACTAAAATATCCTTATTTGTATCCATTGCAAAGAAAGATGACACAACAGACTGTGCAAATAATTGAGCAATATCATTAATCCAACATGTAAATAAAACTTTGCTGATGGTCATCCAACAGTAGTTGCAGAAGTACATTGACAGAGAGCTGCTATAGATACAGACTGAATTCAGAAGAGTATATGAAACAAAGGATATCATTGCTGATGTCTGATGGATCTTAGCTTAAAGCAGAGAATTCCAAGAAGATGTTTGCTTTGTTTTATTGACTATGCAAAGACATTTGACTCTGTGGATCGTAACCAATGATGGATATCTTTGAGAAGAAAGGGAATTCTGAAGCACGACATTGTGCTCTTGTGCAACCTGTACATGTATCAAGAGGCAGTTGTGCCAACAGAAGAACTTAAGAGTGCATATTTTAAAATAAAGGTGTGCATTAGGGTTGTATTCTTTCACCATACTTATTCAGTCTATATGCTGAGCAAATAACTAGAGAATATGAATAATATGAAGAAAAATATGTCATCAGGATTGGAGGATTATTAACATCCTGTGATTTGCAAATGACACAACGTTGCTTGCTGTATGTGAGGAGGAATTGAAGCACCTGCTGATGAAGATCAAGAATTGCAAACTTCAGTATATATTAAAAATCAGTGTAAAAAATCCTCACAAAGGACCAATCAGTAAGATCATGATAAAAAGGAGACTGAATTTGTCAAGGATTTGTTTGTGTGGATGCAGTCAATGGAGTGATCAGATGACACATTGCATTAAGTAAGTCTACTGCACAAGACCATTTTGAAGTTTTAGTTTGAGGACTAAGATACGCCTAACCTAAGCCACTGTAGTGGCTTAGGCTAATTTTAAACCTAGAATTTTATTTTTTTATTTGGGGTGATTATAAATAGTATTATGTTTTTAATTATAGGTTCCAAGTATTTCTGTCTAACATATAAATACAATTTATTTTTGCATGTTTGTCTTGTATTCTATGAATTTTTTGCCCTCTTATTAGTCACAGGATAATTATTATAAATTTCTTAGAAGTGTGATATAGGCAAGCACGTCATTTATAAATTAAACAATTGATTCACTTTTGCCCTCTGTAAGAATTTTAATCATATTTAATATTGTTGCTTTATTTTGCTAGTATGGTGCTATTCTGTTTTATGTTGAATAGCAATGATGACAGATTGGAGTGACAAAAACTTTGCCATGTTGCCAATCTTAGGTGCAAAGTATCCAGTGTCTAAATATCAAATATGATGTGAAATTATTGTAGGTATTATTTTAAAATGAAGAAGTTTTCCTGCATTGCCAGGTTGCTGACAGTTTTTGTCATGAATATGTATTATTTTTGTCAGAAAAGGTTCTGTATTAGCTGATATGATTATATGTGCATTTAATTAATATATATTTCTTCCTACAGGCTATATATCTTAAAATAAATATACATTTACTTTTAACTTGAAAGCTGTAAAAATAAAATGCATGATCAATTTTTAATGAAATTGTACGTCAGATGACAATGCTACATGCTTATTTGCTGACAGCAAACAAATGTAGCTAAAACAAATATATGCTTAGCCAGAATTCAATACAAAACAAAATTTTCTCTCAAGAAGTTCAGACCAAGTATATAAATATAATCTCAAAATTAATAAAACAAAGTTGAAAACTTAGAAGATTGTGTTATTTGCTTTTCTCATTCCAGGCCTTTTTGCCCAGAATCATAAATTTCTCTTTTAAAAACTTTTGGGTCACTTAAAGAATACAATTTGCAGAGGAATACATTGTCTGAAATCCACTAGAAAGAACAAGTACATTATTTGAATATTCATAATGGGAATGACATTTTGTCTCATTCTAATGGCTCTGATTATATTTCATGAATTAGTTAACATTAAAGACAAAGTTTGGTAAAAATAAGACTGCAAAAATAAGTTCAAGTATTATTATTATTACATAGTTCCCTGAAGGTGGTAGTTGTCACTACAGAAAAAAAAAGAAATTATATCTTGTCATTTGTGAATAGTCATTGTCACATCAAATAACAAACAAACAAAACCACAAAGAGTAAGAATTATCACAACATATAGGTGTTTTTGTTCAATTTTGTAGAAAAACACGTCACATTAAAAAATTAGCTTTTTTTTTGCAGAAAAATGTTGATGATAATTCATTCAAATAGGTAGTTTATAGTCCATTGTGAATTTATTTATCAATTACTTAAATGGAAGTAATTAAACAATGGAAATAGATAACTGAGGAGGACAGAAGTAACAGGAGATGGAGAACTTGGGAATTTAAAGTGTTATATAATTTGGAGAACTGATAAGTAATTTCAGTATAAAATTTCAGTATAAAATTGCAAATTTGACAACTTAATTTAAATACTTTCATTTCAGAGCATTCAGTGCACATGGGTAAATAAAAAGTCTTGGGACGTTATGAGAATAGTGCCAGCGAATGTTTCTGAAATTTTGCCTTGTAAAAACAAAAGAATTTGTCAAACTTCATTAGATTTTTTTTAAAATCAATTTATTGGGGCTCATACAATTCATCACAATACATAGATCAATTGTGTAAAGCACATCTATACATTTGTTGCCCTCATTATTCCCAAAGTTCGCTTTCCTCTTGGGTTCCCGGAATCAGCTCATTTCTTTATGCATCACATACAAGGGGGTACCCCCAAATGGAATTTATTTTTCAGTTATGTATTTAAATTATTTTTTACAAAACAACCTTATCATCTTCAAAGAACTGTATTACACTTAATTCATTTGTCAAATATGTGATTCTGTTCTTGGAAACATTTTTCAAACTCATCTGTTGGGTGGCTGACAGCATCTTCCTCGTTTTTTTCTTCCCTCCTTCTATTTTGCCAGGCTGCTATTCTTTTCATGTCCCTCTGCTTTCATGGAAACAAAAAGAAGTCACACAGAGCAAGGTCAGGTGAGCAAGGTGTGTGGAGCAAGAGTCATGCTGCTGTTTGCCCAAAACTGTCACACAGAGATGACTATGTGAGCAGGTGCATTGTCAAGGTGGCCAAAAGTTTCCCATTCACTACAAACAAGGCCTTTTTGTCCCATCCTATTACTTACAAAAGCTTTTCAGAACCTCTACACAGAAAGCTTGATTATTAATCATCTGACCTGGTGGAATGAACTCCAAATGCACTATGAATGGGCATTTTCATCTGTTCTGGAAGTTGGCAGATGTCCAGAATGAGATTTGTCATCAATCAACCTTTTGGAAACTAGAAAATCACTCATACACTTGATTTTTTCCCCTCCATAGTTCTGTCCTTGCAAGCTGTATTCAACATCACAACAGTTTCTGTGGCATTTTTCATGAGCAGGAAAAAGAATTTTACAGCTGCAAACTGTTCTCTTAAATTGGCCATTACGAAAAAAGAAAAGAGGTTCAAGTGAAACTGCTTTTACCAAAAAATTCACTGTCACCAGAAACAATGTTCCCATCACATGAACTAACTCAGAGCAAGCTGCTTGATGCTTGCCTAGTAGGAAAAATGCATACTAGGAAAGATCTACTCTGCCTGGCACAATTCCATTGAGAGTGGGCCCTCTCATATTTCAATGAACACTACTATTCATAAGGTTTTCACTGGCCAATTTCTCTGATGTGGAGAGCCTATTTCTTCTTGATAGTTTGTTCTTAGTCTAGAAGCACCCCTAAAACCTTGGTTCAACTTGGTTGACCCTGCTGGTATTTGAAACAACGTGTGTATTTGAAACAATGCATCCAGCATTACAGAAACATGCAATGAAAAACTAAACACATTCTATTACACACTTCTTTTCATTATTTGTTAGAAAAGCATGCAAGCCACCACATACAACAAACTGACAGACTGAGGGTGTATACTTCCCCTTAGTAAATTGTACACAAAGATAATAGGTTCGTTTTTGAGGAAGGAGGTGGGTCTTTATAATTGCTAAAAGCAACCTGATGGCATCAAATGCTACAGATAGACATATGTTCTTTGGCTAGAGGTAGCGCTCTGTTCTGGGTTGTCATGATCTGAAGATCCCATCAGTGGAATGGAGACTCTGCCTAGTGTCAGCCTCACAAAAGCAAGCACAGCAAATGGCACCATCGAGGCCTCTGTATTGAGGTGTCCCAAAAGTACGCTTCTTTTAGTGGCGTTCTGGTAATTTTTACTCACAAACACTTGTCCAATTTTCTTCCCCACCGCTATGATAACAGGAACAAGAAGAAAAGGCTAGTTTTGAGTATTCCATTAATTTTAGTTCTCTGTAAGCAAAATAATGGAAAGAAGCTATGTTATGAATTTATTTTCACATGTTTCTTTAAAACTGAATGGTTGATTTGAACATGATGCACATAGTTTAATTTATCATATTGGTAACTGAATATTAGAGTAGGACTAAGCTGTATATTTCATAGTTTACCAATGGTAAATGCAAACAATTTACCTGCATATTTATATTTCTGTAATCTAGCCCATATCATTACATTTTTCAATATGAAAATAGAAAGCAATTAAACAGTATATTATTATTATTAACATTATAATATTTATTTCCCTTACAATTTAATTGTCACTTCAAAAATTCTTTCAATGTGATTGAAAAATTATTAACTTTAAATTGAATAGGAAACTAAATATAGCATGTTACATACTGCTTTTTACTTGTTCTTTGAAAAGCATGCTCTCTTAAAATAAATGGTTCTGAGAATTTCAAGTAGGAAGCAAAATGGAATGATAGTGAGCTACAAACAGTGACAGAATTTCATAGCTATGATCCATGAAGTATGATCAAGAGATAGCTATACAACAGTTTAGATAACAGTTTAGATGTCTTGGTTGAAGTGAAAAGACAGATGATTTTCCCATTTCAGCTTCACTCTAAAGCATCTGATTTATGTCAAACACCCACTTTAAAAACTGCAGTCACGATTTGCTATCTTAAACTTTTACAAATGATTATGTAAATACACATCGAAATTTGATGTTCATGCTTGAGTTCACAAATATATGCCATATCTATTTGTCTTTACTTTTCAGCAGATATTTAGAAAAAAGTATTATCATTGGCATTTTTGAAAACATTTATTTAAAAATATTTGATACATTGGTGCCTTTCTTTAGTATTGTGAATAATAAACAAAACTGTTCCCTTAATTTTATTTGAGGGATTATAATAAAATAACAATCTCACACTAGTGGTGGTATAAAAAATATCAAAGGTTAGAAGTATAATTTATTTAGTGCTTGCGATGCAATAGGAAATGAATGGTAAGTGCTCAACATGTGGTTATTATGTTCCATCGAGTTGGTTCTGACTCAGAAACGTACAACAGAATAAATAATACCTGGCCCTCTTCTGCCTTCACACTTGTTACAGGTGAGACCATTGTTGCAGTCACTGTGTCAGTCCATCTTGTGAAAGGGCCTCCTCATGCTCACTGAATTTACGAAGCACAATGTACTCTTCCAGGGGCTGATCTCTCCTTCAAACATGCCCTTTGTGTTTGAGACAAAATTTTGCCATTGTTGCTTATAACTTTGAAGACAGCATTGTTGGCACCTCTAGTGGCTCATGACACTTTTAATGTTATTCATCAGCACCTTATTTCAAAGACATCAATTCTTCCGTAGTCTTCCTTATTCAATGCCCAACTTTAACCTGAATAAGAGGTGATTGAAAATAATATTGGGCCAGGTTCACCTTAGACTTCAAAGCCCCATATTTGCTCTTTAACACTTAAAGAGCTCTTGTGCACTGGATCCATCCAATACAATATGATTTTTTGACTGCTACTTCTGTGAGTGTTGATTATGGATCCAAGTAAAAAGAAACTCTTGACAGTTTGAATTGTTTCTCTCTTTATCATGATGTTATCTATTAGTCTAGTTGTCTTTGTCCCCTTATAGTGCTACTAAAGACCTCTTTAGACTATTGAAAAGCAAGGAGATTACTTTGAGGACTAAGGTGTGCCTGAGCCTTGGGCATGCCATGCTATTTTCAATTGACTGATATATATGTGGAAAATGGACATTGAATAAGGAAGACAAAAGAAGAATCAATGAATTTGAATTGTGGTGCTCGAGAAGAATATTAAAAGCACCATGGACTGCTAAATGACAAACAGCTGTCTTGGAAGAAGTATGGCCAACATGCTCCTTAGAAATAAGGATGTAGTGACTTCATCTCGCATACTTTGGACATGCTATCAGAAGAAACCAGACCCTAGAGAAGGATATCATGCTTGTTAAAGTAGAGGGTCAGCAAAAGCCAGAAAGGCCCTTGAAAAGGTGGATTGACACAGTGACCTGAGCACAAGAAGCATTGTGAAGATGGAGCAGGACTGAGCAGTGTTGAGTTTGTTGCTACAAGGGCCAGAATCGACTCAATGCACCCAACAGCAACAATTGTCAAAGATGAAGAAGAAAAGCATTTCAAGTTTTTGGTATATGTACGTATATTTATTGCCTGGGTAACTGATTTCATGAAAATACTGCTAGAATAAAACACAGTCTCAAATAAGGTTTTTATTTATTTTTTAATCGTTTTATTAGGGGCTTATACAACTCTTATCACAATCCATACATACATCAATTGTGTAAATCACATCTGTACATTCATTGCCCTCATCATTCTCAAAACATTTGCTCTCCACTTAAGCCCCTGGCATCAGATCCTCATTATATTTCTTTTTTTCTTTTTTTTTTTTTTAACATTTTATTAGGGGCTCATACAACGATTTTCCACATTTTTATCTTGACACGATTTTCTCATTTCTTTGAGGTTGCTTTGTTTTTTAGGATTTTCTTGCCAAGTTTAAAAGTCTGTTCTCTCTTGAGAGAGACTTGATGTCCTCTCTGTATAATGTTTTGTATCTACACTATTCCTTCTATTACTATGATATTGTCTTCATTGCAAAATATCACTGGCTCCCTATTTTTGGCCTAAGTTACTTTTATGTTGCTTATGGGTTCATTGGGTTGATTTCTGGGTGATGGTTCTTGTATGTTGATCTTGGGTTGATGTCTGCTGTTGTTAATATTCTATC
>NW_022103906.1:5896072-5935516 GCF_000313985.2 Echinops telfairi
CAGACACTATACTTTTTGATAGCCGGGCACCATCAGCTTTCTTCACCACATTTGCTTATGCACCCATTTGTCTTCAGTGATCCGTTCGACACCCCATGATCACACAGGTTGATATGTTTTTAAATAGTATTTATATGACAGCATGTAAAATAAATTGCATACGCTAAAAGATCATAGGTTAATAGTATCGTTTATGGTGAGTTTATTGCTAACCAAGATTGAGATCTTCTTATTTGATATTAGCTTGACTTTCTTTCCATGTTCAAAGGACTGTGAGGAAATGGTAATTAAAAGCCTATCTATGGAAATAGGTAAGAGGTGTAAGAGCCCCCAATAAGATAAAATTTTTTTAAAGGCTATCATAATAAAGATGGTATATAATATAGAATAAATATATAATAAATAATAACTAGAATTAATAACTAAAAATAAATTGATTGATTTTACCTCACATTTCCTATTTTGTACTTGTACATTTTATCAAATATTACTGTTTATCAAATATTACTGTTAATAAGGAAACAAATCCCCAGAAACTCATATGCATAAGGAAGAGTTTTATATAACGTGTAAGTGCACATTAAGAAACAATCCCAACGCAGGGATGCCCAAGCCCATAAATCAAACATTAGTCCATATTTCCAACACCAATCTACAAAGTCCTCCTCCATCTCACAGAACATACACAGTGACACCGACTGCAGGAGGAAAGCTGAGTCAGTCAGCATGTACGCATCTCAGTGATGGCAGGTGTCTTCACATGGGTGCTCCAGCACCCAGGGCTGCATCTGGGTAGTCCATGTGTCTTCTCCTCAGGGATGTCTTGCAGGAAGTGAGCCTTGCAAGCTGAAGCAGGGGACTGACTAAGGCAGCTGCATCCTGGTCCGACCATCTGAAAGCAAAAGACCTGAGAACTAGAAAGGCTGGGCTCTTAGAGCCATTTATCTCTCCACCCTTCAATTCATCCCACATGTGTTTATCGGCCAGTTTAGCACATTTGTATCTCAAATACATATTAGATAGATATTTTTGAAAACATAAATAGATGACAGGGCACCGCCCTTAAAATGGAATTGCACTTGGCAGAGTGGAGCTTTTTTAGTACACATTTTCCCCTCTAGATGTGCATCAAGCAAGTCTCATGAGTTAGCGCACCCAGTGGCGCCTCCTGGGAAGGTTCTCTTGTAACAGCAATTTTTTCGCAAAAGCAGTTTTGCTCAAACCTTTTTTGTGTGTGTGATGGCTGATTTGAGAAGAGCATGTGGCTGTGAAATTTTGTTTTCTTCTCAGGAAAAAGGCTGCAGAAACTGATGTGATGTTGAGCACAAGAGTAGCACTGTGGGAAAAACTCAAGTGTATGAGAGGTTTTCTCATTTCAGAAAAGATGAAATGTTGATTGATGACAAACCTTGTTCTGGATATCCACCAACTTCCCGAGTGAATGAAAAGTTCGACTTGTAGTGCATTTGGAGTTCATGCCACCAGGTCAGACTGTTAAACAAGCTTTCTATTTAGAAGTTCTGAAAATAACAATGTGCCACAAAAGGCCTGTTTTGTGGCAGACAGGGAACTGATTTTGCCACCACAACAAGGCACCTGCTCAAGGAGCCCCCTCTATGTGCCAGTTTTGGGCAAAAAAACAACATGCCTCTCTTGTCCCAAAAACTGACAAGATGAAGATAAGATTTTTGAACCTGTGAATTGGTGCATATTGTTTTTGACTTTATGGATGGTCTGTTCTGATTTGACTTTGCTTATGGATGCGGACTCACAAGGTTCCAAATGGAAAGAAGATCCTTCACATCAAAGAACATGCTTATCTCCTCAGGGCAGTGGGTTGATGACATAAGTGGGTAGTATAGAAATTGGATACCCAAAATTGGGAGTATAAAGGCATGAAGTGGCTGGCTTACAAACATTCATAGGTAGGGGAATATGTTTATAGAATTATAGAATATGTTTATAGAATTATAGGACTGTTCTATAGTAGGTGTTCACATAACTGCAATTGTTAAGTATAGAATATTTTTATTTTCTTCACCTGTAGACTATTGTGTTTAAATGACACTGACATATTTTGAGGTGTGTGCATTTTTGTTTTACCATGTAGGCAAAAAAATAACATTTTATTATTATTTTTTAATTATGTATGGTAAAGAGTTGTGTGAAAGTGTCAAGTTGACAAGTGGTGGTCTGTGGTAGTTACATAATTTCATTTCAACTTGAGAATTAGGTCCTGGGCTGGAGTCCAGCCTGTTAATTGATCACAGACTGATGATGCCTTCTGATGGACATGATCTTCTCTTGAGGATTCTAGAAACTTCCTGTCTTTCTTCCTGAAAGTGGGCAACACTCTCTCTCTAGTTTTCTTTCCTGCTGTTGGGACACTGAGAGAGCTGGAAGAGCCACCTCGAGACTCACGCTATCGCTGAGATGCTTCCACTGCCACTGAATCCAAAAAATTTTTACCTACCAGCCTGTGATCTTTCTGAATTTGACATCATTGCATGTGTTGTGTGAATACAAAGAGGAATTTGTAGACTAGTATCAGGTATATGGGCTGACATTGGACTTATGGACTTGATCTGGACTAGGCTGGATGTGCGATTGCTCTTTGAAATAAAGCTCTTTCTTATACATATATGAATGTCTCTGAATGTGTTGCTCTAGTCAAACACACACAGTCTGTGAAGCCATTTTCATTTATTTTAAATTTTCTATTCTCAGAATACAAATGCACATGCAGGAGGAAATTAATTCACTGATGTCTTTTTATGTTTTTAGCATAAAATATCATATCAGTCTAAATTATTTATATTAAAATCTACAGAAACAAGAAAGCTCAAAATACTCTAAGAAAATAGAAGAGGATTTATTTGATTTACTAACCAAAAATAAACATAGTAGGTCTGATTTCAGTCATGAAAATTCAGATCCTTTTTTTGTGTGTGTCTCATCAGCTTCAATTTGAATCAGGCCTTCTTCCCATGCCAGTAATATGGGTCAATGGCAGCTTTATAGCCATTCTCCAAGCACAGCAGCACTGGGGAAATAGCACCATTTCTGCTAACCTTTGCAGAATGTGTCCAGGGAGATGTAACAGTTTGGTTGCATTGATAGGATAATACCAAACCTAAATATTATAAAGTATAGGTCACTTTGTTCAACACAGTGGTTTTGTGTGGAAGCTAGGACCATCTTTTTAAAGATTTATGGTCCTGATGTGGGTCAAGGGATTATATTAAATACAGTGATAGGAAAGAAATGGCACATTTCAGTTGGAGAATTTAATAAAAGTTTATGGCTATTTCAACAATATTCCATCATTACGTAGAACTTTTCCAAGACCTTGAATATATATCATCATATTTTATTCTCACAATAATCTTGTGAAATAGAAAAATTATTATACTCTCTATTTTATAACGAAGTTGAGAGGTTAATGTAGGATTACACAGCCATTGGAAATGGATAAGCAATTAGGATTTTCTAACATCTGTCTGAACTTTCTTTAAGGGACAACATGCTGAATTATAAAATTCAGCATTTGTCCAAAGCCTGCAATAATACTAAATTGTCTTAATCTATTGAACTTGATTAATCTCTTCAAGTTTTTTAAGTACCATGTAAAATATGTATAATTTGATCATTTTGTTTATTTTAATTGTCAGTTTCAAAGTATAATGTGCATATCATTGAATCTGTCATTGCTTGTTGAGTTCTTTATCAACATTTCTCACATTACTTAACCTGGGAACCTATTAATGTACTGGAGATGGAGTAATGTCCTCCTGGATCCAACATGCTATTTTATATTTTGTTACTCCTACCTTACTGGTATTAAAAACTAACAGCCTCAAATCATAGATAGTTTAGTATGAATCACATATATAAGCCAGGAATTCTTTCACTATTGAGTTACTGATAATATCTATTTGTTGTTCAGATCATGTAACCTGGTGTAAGGCTTAATAACATCTGCAGAGGGCCAACCAAATCCAATGCCCCCAACTGAGACTTGCCCAACACGCAGAGGTCCATCCTGGAAGTTAGACTGTAACCAAGCCTCCCAAGACAGGGTCCCATCTCTTTCAGCAGAGACTGCAGAATTCTTAGGTCTGGCTACAGAAGACTGGTGGTGTTCAAGGATGACTACTGGGCACTCATCACCATTGCATAGCCTCAGGTAACTATGGTGGTAGCAGATAAGCCACTATCATTCCTTCTTGACACAGCAACAACTTCTCTGTCCTTATCTGAATACTCTGCAGTGTTCACAGCTTTCTACTGTGGGAGTTGATGGCATTGTCTCATCCCCCGTGTACTCCCTCCACTATTACAATGGAAATTTGGTAATTATATATTTAGCCACTCCTTTTTGGTCACCCCCTTCTGGACTACCTCATTACTAGGTAGATACATCCTTTCTAAATTGCACACTTCTGTTTCCCTCTTCCTTCCAGACACCCATGATTAACTGTCTGCCCAAGTTGGTAACCCTGCCTCCTCATGCTCCTTCATTATGTCTATGTCAGAAGACCATGTCTAGCATATCTCCCCTCTCCCAATTCCCTTTCCTTCATAGTCAGAAGACTCTGTCTAGCATATATCTCCTCTCCCAATTCCCTTTCCACGCTGTAAATTCATCACTCTACCCCATTTCTCTAAATCTTTCCTGATGTATAATGATGAAATATGAGGAAGCAATGAAACTCCTAGGGTAGAAACACGAACCCTCTCTTCAAGTTGTCCAATTTTATCCAGGCAACCAGATCCCCACTCTACAGAGATGGTCACCTTGCCAAAGGGAAATGGCTGTAGTAGCCGTGCTAACCCTGGAGAGTCACAATCTCACACACCATGAAGCTACCACCGTTTACTCTGTAAGGCTCCTTTCAACAATTTATTAAGGAAGAAGTACAGTTCGACACTTTCTTTATCATTTATCCTATATGGCAAAGTTAGCTTCTCTTTTTATTCAAACAGCATCCTGATCGTTACATGCCCTGTCCACTCAGCTTTAAGAGACCAACTTCTAAGTCAGCTCTCACAAATCTACTTTTCACCCCAAACCTTAACTCCCAGCATGCCCAGGTTATTAACAATAGTTAATCTTATGCAATCTGGCAACACATCAAGAGTGATGATGGGGAGAGTGGCTGGACTCGCCTGTTCACAGGGGAACAAACTAAGAGGGAAGGAGGAAGAAGTAGACTTCATTCTGCGGCACCAAGCCCTGAGGGCGACTTCTGCTCAGACAGTGAGTTCACAGAGAGGACTGCAGAGCTGGCCCCAGCTCCACACAGGACATCTCCGCAGATCACAGATGACAGAGCTGAACGCTTTCAAAACAGTTCTGGCAGGAAGGCCAGTCTGAGCTCCCCATAGGGGGGCAAAGCAAGAGGGGAGTATAACAGATCCACCACGGGAACAAAGCCATGAAATCTCAGGAATCCTGAAAGTCGACTCCTGATTCTGGGGCCAGTGCTTGGCACTTCATCTGAACTGGTTGGGGGAAGTTCACAAAGGTCAGAAGGTAGGTCTGGGGTAATTATATATATATATATCCTTTGTTTTTGATGTCTGTTTATATAAGATAAAGTAGCAATCTCAAGAAGACAATGGACTGAAGATTGGGGGGGGTATGGGAAGGGAGGAAAGTGGGGGAGGAGCAGTGAGCCAATATGTCAGGGACTGCAGAATAACACGCAACCTACAATGGATAGCTATGATGAGGAGGGTATAGTGTCCCTTGTGATATCTGATTAATTGACATGAACCCAAGAGGAATTGCTGAAAGGCAAACAGTGGACAAACACGATAGTGGGGAAGGGGGAAATAAAAAAGAAATAGAGGAAACTACTAGGGAGTAAAACTTAGGAAAAAAATAATTAGGTAGATAGGTATAAACATAGATATGTATCTATGTAAAGATATAAATATATAAAGATAGGTGTATTTATCTATGTATGTATATAGAAGTAAATACACTAAGGAAGTAGATGGACTTTGGGTCTCTACTTAAATCCTACCTCGGTACAAGAATGATTTGTTCTGATACTGTGGCAATGTAGGATACTCATCGACATGGTTGCTGAAGACAAAATGGGTGTATAACAAATGTGGTGAAGAAAACTGATGGTGCCTGACTATTAAAAGATACACCATTTGAGGTCTTAATGGCTTGAAGTTAAACAAACAGACATCTAGTAGGGAAGCAACAATCCACATGGAATAACCACGCCAGCTTATTGCGTGTAATCACGAGGTGTCAATCGGAACAGGTATCAGAAGTTCAAACACAAGTAATCAAACTGATGTGAAGGAACATAGGCAAGGTGGAAACCCAAAGACCATCTGTAAAATAACGTGACAGTCCCTCTCAGAAGGGCCATACAAAAGGGATGATAGATCCAGGGTTCCTTAGAGCACTGATGAAACACACAATTATCCTTTAGTCCTTTAAAATGTCTTCCTCCCACTCTTATGGCCTTAGTTTTACCTAGACCTGTGTATGTACACTGGTACAAGGAAGTCATTTTGATTCATGAAAGTCAAGATAGATAAACCTGTCTGAAACAGTAAGGGGGCTAAAGACTCCCTGAGGATATGGGAACAGAGGCGGGGAAAGCGGGGAGGGGACGCTGATACCAATGATGACAGTATCACCTTGCTCGAGGGAAGGAAACATCAGAATTGTAGGTGATTGGATACATGGGAGTTATGGCAAAGCAACAACAACAATAGCAATATACAATGCATTGAGGATTCAGAGGGGTGGTAAGGTAGGGGAAGCAGGGGATAAAAGGAACCTGATATCAAGGAGTTCAAGAAGAAAAGAAAATTTATTGAGAATGATGGTGGCAGCAATTGTATACTTATGATGCCTTAATGAAACTACGGATTGTAATAATATCTGTTAGAGCTTCTAATAAAATGTTAAAGAAAAAGGACATTTAGGACCCCCGCCAAAAAAATATATATAGAGAGAGATCAAAAGATGTATTGCATTAGGTAAATCTGTTGCACAAGACCTCTTTAGAGTATTAAAGAGCGAGGATGTTACTTTGAGGACGAAGGTGTGCCCAAGCAATGGTATTCTGCATGGCATCACATGCATATCAAAATTGGACATTTAATAAGGAAGATGATGGAAGAATTGATGCATTTGAGTTGTGGTGCTGGTGAAGAATATTGAAATTACCACGGACTGCTAAAAGGACAAGCTGATCTGTGCTGGGGAAGTAAAGTCAGCGTGCTCCTTAAAGGCAAGGAAGGCCAGACTTCATCTTATAGTCTTTGGACATGTTGTCAGGAGAGACCAGCCCCTAAAGAAGGACACCATGTTGATAAAGTTAGGGGCAGCTAAAGAGGGACGGCCCTCAAGGACATGGGCTGACCCAGTGGCTGCATCAATGGCACTAGGGACAATTGTGAGGATGGCGCGGGACCGTTCAGTATTCCTTTCTGTTGTGCATTGGATCACCATGGGTCAGATCCTACTCAATGATACCTAACAACGTCACTCTAGAGAGGGTGTGCCTTTCAACAGAAGCTAAATTTAAACTTCTGCAAAGATCTTTTTCAAAGCTTTTGTAGTGAAGTCAGTTAGGAAGGGTCTTTTGTTGATGTGTTGGCCAGAACTGGGGAGGACTAAGGTGATATCTCTCTTTTATTTACATATCTCAGACTTGAAAAGCCTGCCGCCGAACAGGACAAGAGTGAAAGAGACATGGCCTTCCTGCCGCTGGGGTATTTAACACCTCTAGCTGGGCAGGTGGGGTTGAAGGTAGTGGTTGACTCCATAAGCTGAGTTCTGGCCCACCTGTGTGATGTTCTTAAGGTGGGTATGCCCAAGTTTTTGGTTTTACCTGGGCCTAAGGCTTGAGTCTAAGCATGCTCAATTTAAATATTTCCATAGGCGTTTAAAGTAGTGCTTCTCAACCTGTGGGTCGCAACCTCTTTGGAGGTTGAAGGACCCTTTCACAGAGGTCGTCTGATTCATAACAGTAGCAAAATTACAGTTATGAAGTAGCATAACTACCTCGGTACAAGAACAATTTGTTGTACGAAAATAATTTTATGGTTGGGGAGTCACCACAACATGAGGAACTGTATTAAAGGGGGGCGGCATTAGGAAGGTTGAGAACCACTGGTCTAAAGGGTGCCTGATTTCTTTCCAACCCCTTTGTTCTCCCTATGCAGGCATCTGGAGAGACAATTCCTCTTAGTCCCTATTCTGGCCACCTAACCGTCACACAGCTGGTGTCCAAGATAGGGCTTATTATAGTAGCCCTGCTTCCATCCCCATAGGATCCGATTCCAGGACAGACCCACGCTGAGAGACGGAGCACCCCTTCCCTAGATTATGGAAGTCTGTCTTCTAGACATGGGAGAGGCTGTCATGATGGGGAGTCCTAGAAGGAAACAGGAGTTTTATGTGAGAAAACCTGGTAAGCAGTCAGCAGGGTAGCCTGAGCCAAGAAGGGACTGGTTAGCAGGGCAATGTAAATCCCATGTCAGAACTAGAGGGTCACCAGGGCCTGGAGACCTGTGTTTCCCAAAGTGGCAATACAGTCCCTTGGGGTGTGGGGTGGTACTGAAACAATGCTGGGGGGCTGCAAAATTGGATACCCACACTTTATCCTGAATATTGGGCTGAGTACAATAGTTGCTCATTGCCAGAGAACACTGATTCATTTTTGTTTTTTTCTGAAAGGGAGCTGTAAAAGAAGTAAGTTTGGGAACCTGTGCTATAGCTCCTGGACTCTGAAAGAACTCAGTCAGACTGAGACGAAGGAAGCAGGGGATGACCCAAGCCAAAATGGAAAATGGGAAAGAGAAAAGGCTATGACTTTAGGGTTTGGGTTTATGAATTGGGATTAGAGTTTGGGCCTTGGGGTTAGGGCTGGGGTCCCCAAAGTTTTTAAACAGGGGCCAGTTTACTGTGCCTTAGACCATTGGAGGGCCGGACTATAGTTTAAAAAAAACAAAACAACTATGAACAAATTCCTATGCACACTGCACATATCTTATTTTGAAGTAAAATAATAAAACGGGGCAAAAACACCCGGTGGGCTGCATAAGTGTACTCGGTGGGCCATGGTTTGAGGACCCGTGGATAGAGGCTAGAAACTAGGCTTAGGAAGTAGGGTTTAGAGTTCGGGGCTATGGTTAAGGACTTGGGATTTGAGGTTTCAAGTTAGGGGCTAGGGTTGGGGTTAGGGATAGGGGCTAGAGGCTAGAGTTTGGGGTTCAGGGTTAGGATTATTATGTAGGATTAGAAGTTTAGGATTCAAGGGTAGAAGCACAGGGCTTTGGGGTATTGGGGTTCCGGTTATTAGTGTTGGGGGGCTTAAAGGTGACAGGGTTCTGATGGGTTTCACTTAGTGAGTGTTTATGGTGTTTGTGGTATTGGGGCTTTGATATTTGGGAGTTTGGATATTAAGGACTTGGTGATAAGAAGTTAGTGGCTGATTAGGGTGCTTGTTAGGTTTAGGGTGATGATTAGGGTTAATTAAGGTGCCAGTTAAGGTCTATGGATTTTGGGTTTGGGGGTTTAGAGGGTTGAGAATTTGGGAGGGTTAGGTTTCAGAGTTAGGATTAGGATAGGGGCTCATGGTTGGGATTAGGTTATGAGTGGAACCATCCAGAGAGCACCAATAGGTGCCTCCTCCTGCTGAGCTGCAGGTCCTTTGGAAACCTCTGCATCTTTACATCTTCACGCTCTCAGTCTCATTTCCGTGTTTCCATCGCTGAGGGTTCTGCTCTGACTGTCTGTAAACCTGCCACAGGCCTCAGAGTCTTGAAGGGAGATTCTAGAAGAAATTTCTCAATTTGTAGTTGTTTACTTCTAGGCCATTTTGTCCCATAGTGAGCCTGGTGGGGGGGGGGGGGTCAGAAGATCTTCCTCCAGGGTTTTCCTGGGCTGTGATCTTTATGGAATCAGGACCCCTGGTGAGCTGATACCCAACTTACCACTGTCAAACCCACCAGCTGCTACAGAGTTGTACAGTCTTGGGGGAAGAAACTACTACAACAACAACAAAGAAGCAGGTCTTCCCTGTGAGTCTGAATCCATGGCAATGGGGTTGGATTTGGAGATTTTCACTTTTGTTTTCATCTTTAAGGGAACCGAGTCACAATTCTGTTCACCCCCTGAGCTGGTGGGTTCAATTGCCCATGTTTCCATAACCAGAGCAACACTAATCCCTGTCTCTGCACAGACATGGGTTTTCCCCTGACCCTTACTGACTCCTCACTCAGGCACCTACCTGGGTGCTCTGCTCAGCCAGCCCACCCTTTCAGCCTAACTCCCAGTCTAGGCATCTGCATTTTGAGGAAAGCTTGTCCAGTGAGGGTGGCGGGCACAGACCCCAAAGATACAGCATGAAGAGAGATTGGTATTTATTGATGCCTCGCATGTTGTGGTCTCTGAAACGTACCAGACTCAGGCACACTCTCAGGTAGAACACACCAGGTACCCTGAAAGTGTGCGTGTGGAGTGTTCTGGGAGGGTGGTGCCCAGTACCGCAAGCCCATGGGGTAGAGCACCCATCAGGCCCACCCTTATCTCTGGAACCCTGTGGTAGTTCTATAATTTCATGTCAACTTGAAAAATATATAAAAGTTTAGCCTGTCTTTAAGGTCTCAGCCTGATGACCACAATTGGGGATGCAAACAAGATATATAGCTCTCTGGAGGACAATCCCTCTGTCTTCCTTCACCTTCCTGCTTACAGGACACTCTGAGAGATTCTGTAATTTTACCAGCACCAATGGATCCTCATTACTTTGCCCCCACCAGCACGTGGTATTCCTGCGTTTTGCATCATTGCATATGACTGTGTGAGTCAGAAAGAGGTCAATGGACAATTATTGGACTTACGGATTTGAGTGGGACTGAACTGGGATATTTTCTCAATATATAATTACTTCTAGATATGAAAGTTTCTCTTATACATTTATGAGGGTCTCTGAATTTGTTTCCCTAGTCAACCTGGCCTAACATATTATGGTACCTGAGGGGTAGGGTACTAGATAAATAAATCATGAAGAGTGGAAGCTTGTCTTACTTCTGCCTTGTGGTAGTTTCTCTTCTTTTGGTAGCTGGAGGTCAGATATGGCGAACAGTTCACTGGGGTATTTTCTGGACAAGATATGGGAAGTGATGGTTTTGTTTCCTAGAAATTATCTTTGATTATTCCTAACTGAAACAGTGCGTGGGCAGGTAATGAATGTAAATTGCCCCATGTACTTCTCTGAGGCTATGCTGCTTAGTCAAAATGGCTGAATGAAAGCCAGGCCCTGGCTTGATGCAGTCAGAGGACGGCATATAACAATATTGCATATAAATGGGATCATTTAGATAAGGATTGACCTGACCATGTTAAGGATGTGTATAGGTTGTACTAGGACTTTTATTGGTATAACATGTGATCAAAATGATTATTGGTAAGTATGAGTGAACAGAGAGTTTGTAAGCCCACCACCTTTAGTCATTAACTTGGATCTGTTAACTGGGTTAATAGGAAATGCCAAAGAAGAAGACTCAGGAAAGGTAAGTCTCACCAAGTACCTTGAGTACTCAGGACATTTACACTTGAAAAGACTGGCCTAAAGAGCTCTGGGAAGACTGAAGAGGTGCAGGGGTGGGGGGTGGGGGGTGTTTGGCAGACAAGGAGCCATTTGGCCTTATTATTGAATTTTGAACTGGTGGTTTGCCCCTGAAACTGGAAAACTCAGGATCCCCGAAGGAACTCTCTGTTTTAGGACTGAACATTTAAAGAAAGCCTGTGGGAAGTCTACAATGCTCACTAGATGACCACCTGGATCCACATTGTGTGGAAGTGGGAGAAACGCAGCAATATTGAGTCGGGTTGAGTCTGGCCACTGACACCCATGGACCTAGAAGAAGGATGAGAGTCCAAGAGTCAGTTGACTGGTCTCAAGTTTAAAAAGGGTTGTATGGCCCATAAGCCTATGGCATAATCCTGTCCAAGGGGAGTAGGCTTGATGAGAATTTGTGATGGGGCCCATAGTCCTGAGGACAAGTGGCCTATGGGCACCCTGGTGAGGCTAAGCTAGGTGGTCCATGATGAGTTGACCAAAATCCAACCAGGTGAAGATATGATTTTTGCATATTGCTGCTAACTTTCTAGGAGGTCTGTCCTGATTTGACTTTGCTCATGGATGCAGACTTACAAGGTTCTCTTCACATCAAAGAACAGGCTTTGTTGGGGACCAGCCTCCACAACCAAATGGACCCTAAGAGTCAGTTGTGTAATTGGAGGGTAAATTAAAGAGACATCAGATAAGACATGCAAAGGCTCACCTCTCCTGATAACAGGATCAAGAGAAAGAGAGGCTAATGTATTCTCCAACAGGCTTATATAATCTGGATCTAGCAAGTAAGCACTTATGTAACATATGACAAAAATTCAAGAGGGGTCCCTACAATTACAATATATCAGAGATAAACCCTATATTAGTCTAGGTACTTTAGAGAAACAAATCCATACCAACTCATGTATAAGAGGGTTTTATGTAAAGAAAGTGTGCATCACGAAAACATCCCAGCCCAATGCTGCCCAAGCCCACAACTCCAACATTAATCCATTAACCCAACACCAGTCCACAAAGTCCTCCACCTCACAAAACAGAGGCAATGATGCCAACTTCAGGAGGAAAGCTGAGTCAGTGAACGAATAAGCATCTCAGCACTAGCAGGGGTCTCCACATGGCTGCTCCAGCACCCAGGGCTGCATCGGGATAGGTCCACGTGGCTTCTCCTTGGGGATGTCTTGTAGGAAGTCAATCTTGCAAGCTAAAGCAGGGAACTACTAAGGCAGCTGCACCCTGGTGCGACAATCACAAAGCAAGAGACCTGAGAACTAGAAAGGCGAGGCTCACCACCCACTCATCCCTCCGCCTTTCAATTAGCCCCACATGTGATTATCGGCCAGGTTGGCACAATTAACTAACTCAAACCCCAATATGAACAAACAGAAAATCTTGAAAATCAAATGAGGCCCAACATGTATAAGAGGAGGATCAACTGACCAGGTTATAACTATTCAAGTCAGGTTGATCTTTGGTCTTCTATAGTCATCTTTCCAATGCACGCTAGTAACCACTTTCCTCCCATGACCCCAGAAGTTTATGTCCTATGTAGATCTCAAAATGTATGCTGGGCTTTCACTGTCTTTCATAATCTTCTGCAAACCAGATTTAGGCTCTGATACTATTCCCTCCTTTGGCTTTGGACTATATGATTTATAATCCTTTGATCACTGATGTTGGTGTGCTTCTTTCATATGGAATTAGTTGACATCTCTATATTTGATGGTTGTTTGTTTGGAAACAAGCCTTTAAGACCTCAGATGCCATTTTATCTGATAGCCGGGAAACATCTAATTTCTTTACCATGCTTTGCTATAGCACCCATATCTTCTGTGTTCTCTTCTTGATGGCAGGTATTGAGCAGGGTCATGATGTAAGAACCGATTGTTCTTAAATTGAAGCTAGGATTTAGAGTGAGCTGCAAACTCATTCCTGATCTAAATTTTTATCTGCCTTCGGCTCCCTTTCAAAATGTCCTTGTTAATTTATGGTAGAGGGTCTTATGGATCATCTCCTTGAGGCATAAAGATCTTCAATTAATATTTTCTTTGACTAGCTCCTGGTACTAAAATTTTAAAGCACTGTTGTGAGAAGGATATTGCGCCAATATAGGCTAACTCTAAATCACATTACCTGTATTATTCACGTGTGCAAAGTTAATTCTTCCATGGCTGGACACTATTTACAAATTGGGCAATCGTTGTCAGGGAAATTTTACAGTAATATTCACTGAGAATATCTGTCACAGGGTTGCCACGATAATTTGTAGCTTAATACAGCATATAGGGCATTGATGTAGCAAGATTATGATTGTCTGCCTACTGACAGTTCAACAATCAGTACAGCGGTCCTCCATGCCCTCACACGCCATGCATTTTCAGTGTTAAGAATTTGTGTTACAGTGTGTATGAGGTAGAGTCCATTTCAACCGGTGTATTTTCCACATAAGAGCTCACTGATGCAGTTTCTGGAAAATGCTGTGAGTTCCAAACATATAGGATTCAATAAAACAGGGTTCCATGGCCTGGGGACCCAGGATGTACCCAGAAGCCAGGGCCAATGTGGTTCATTCCAAGCATACCACTAAGGTCCCCAGAAGCATTTTCAGTCATTCTTTCCCCCACATAGAGGTTGGACTGGACTGGGATATTTTCTCCCATATAGAGGTGGACTGGACTGGGATATTTTCTCTGTCCATAATTATTTCTTGATACAAAGCTCTCTCTCATACATATGAGTAGATTTAGTTTTCTAGGTAAGCCCCACCCAAATGCCTTGAGTGCTCAGGACATTTTCTTTAGAAAAGACTTGCCTAGAGAGCCTTGGCAAGACTGAAGAGAAAACAAAGGAGTCATTTGGCTTTTTTGAATTTTGAACTGGTGGTTTGCTATCGAAGCTGGACTCTGAAGACTTGAAGTAAATCTTCTCTTTTTTGCTGGGGAGTGGGGGGAACAGACTTATTTCATTATTATTCCCTTTTTAACTTCTTTTAAATCATTTTATTGAGGGGTCGTATGACTCGTATCACAATCCATACATACATCCATTGTGTCAAGTACATTTGAACATTTGTTACCATCATCATTCTCAAAACATTTGCTTTCTACTTGAGCCCTTGGTATCAGCTCCTCATTTTTCCCCTCCCTCTATCCTCCTCCCTCATGAACGTTTGGTAATTTATAAAGTATTATTATTTTTGTCATGTCTTACACTGTCAGATATCTCCCTTCACCCACTTTTCTGTTTTCTATCCCCCAGGAAGGGGGTTATATGTAAACATTGTAATCAGTTCCCCCTTTCTATCCCACCTTCCCTCCATACTCCACGTATCACCACTCTCACCACTGGTCCTGAAGGGTTCATCTGTCCTGGATTCCCTGTGCTTCCAGTTCCTATCTTTACCAGTGTTCATGCTCTGGTCTAGCCAGGTTTTTAAGGTAGAGTTGGGATCATGATAGTTGGGGGAGGAACATTTAAGAACTAGAGGGAAGTTTTATGTTTCATCATTGCTACAATGCACCTTGCTGGCTCGTCTTCCCCTCGAGACCCTTCTGTCAGCGGATGTCCAATTGTCTAAAGATGGGCTTTGCATCCCCGCTCTGCACTGCCCCTCATTCTCAATGATACAATTTTTTTTTTTTGATACTTGATTCTTTTGACACCTTGTGGTCACACAGGCTGGTGTGCTTCTTCCATGTGGGCTTTGTTGCCTCTGAGCAGATGGCAGCTTGTTTACCTTCAAGCTTTTGAGACCCCAGATACTATATCTTTTGATAGCCAGACACCATCAACTTTCTTCACCACATTTGCTTATGCACCCGATTTGTCTTCAGCGATAGTGTCAGGAAGGTGAGCATCATGGAATGCCAGTTTAATAGAACAACATATTCTTGCATTGAGGGAATACTTGAGTGGAGGCCCAATGTCCATCTGCTACCTTAATACTAGACCTTTAAATATATCTACTTCTGCATCATCATATATAGATATATTTACATATGTGCATGCTTTAATTAGACCTCTATAAATGCCCTTTGCTTCCTAGTTCTTTCCTTTATTTCCTTTTACTTTCTTCTTGTCCCACTATCATGCTCAGCCTTCATTTGGGTCTCAGTAATTACTCTCGGTTACATTGCCATCGATCAAGCTCTACCAGGCCTCCTATACCCTCCTCACCACAAATTTGGATCACTTGTTGTTCCCTTGTCCCTGGGTTTGTTAACACCACTTCCGTTCCCTCATCTCCCCCTCTCCCATGTCCCGCCGGAACTGTCAGTTCCCTTGTTTTCTCCTCCAGATTGTATATCGTGCCTATCTTATCTAGGTAGACCTACAGAGATAATAATATGTACAAAAACAAGACAGAGCAAAACAAAGCAACAAAACAACAACAAAACAATGACAGAAAAAGTAAAGCCTTGAAATAATTCAAGGTCTGTTTCTTGACCGTTAGGAGTCTCTTTAGTACGGAAACATCAGAGAGAGCCTGTGCGAAGCCTGCAGTGCTCACTAGGTGACCACCTGAATCCACTTGTTGAGTAGATGTGGGTGAAATGTAGCAATAATGAGTTGAGTTGAGTCTTACTCAACCTGGGATCTGGATCTTGGGGACTTGAGGAGAGATGAGAGTGGGAATATATTGATAGGTTTATAGTTAGGTTTGGGGGATTGGGTTGATTTTCCCTGGTTCTTGTTTTTCAAAGCTGAACTAATTCTAGTGGCAGAAACACTTTTGTAAGCGCAAGTAATTTTTATGGGGGAAAAGGAATTTTCTGGAAATACAGTCTCAGATAGTACACTCTATCCCTAGAACTTGTCTAAGGCCACAAGGGACTATCCTGGAGAGTTTGAGATAGAAAACGGCTGGTTGTGGGAATAAGAAAAATCATGTGTAAAATGGCTGGGGCCTCAGAACCGAAATAAGAGTGGCAGAACTGAAAGAAGCCTCCAGCCCTTCTGTTTTGCTTTTTATCCCTCCCTATCCCCCACTATTGGGCATGCAGTTGAAGGTCTTGGCCATTCTTAATGGCTGCATTTAGGCACATGTATGACTTACAATGCAGTGTTTCTGGTTTCTAATGTACAAGTCCATTTGGCTTTAATATAAACCTGCCCAACTTTGGGTTTTCCCCAAAGATTCTAATGTGTGCCTGATTTCTCTCAAGCATCTTTATTTGTGGCATGGCCAGCTAACTACCATTTTTAGCCAACAAAGCTCTGGGGCAATAAGTTCCTTTGCAGACTCAGAGCCATGTTCCATCCCAGGACAACCTTAAAATCTTTAAATCCTAGGATAACCATATCACCCCTTGCCATCTTGAAGTTGCTTTCAAATACATCAACCCTCATTCTATATATAAATAAAATAGTCTGGAATGTAAAGCTTAATAGAGTCTGCTAAGAACCAAAGTTCCTCCATGTTTGCCCCTGAGCCCACCCTATAAAGTTCTTCCCCAAGGCTGGCCTTGTAAAAAGTTCTGCACAAACTGGGATGAAGGTGTCATGTCCGAAACCAGTGAACTAAGGACAGTGACAACCAGGAAGAAATCAGGCAACTATGAAGGAGGATGACTGGAAACTACTATCTGGAGCTTTACGACACTGAGTGAGCAAAACCATAGCCAGATCGGTTTGTTTTTTTTAGCAGTGAATAGTACTTTCAATGTTCTTTGGCACCACCAGAATTCAAATGCTTTGATTCTCCTTTGGTCTCCCTTATACACTGTCCAACTTTCACATGCATATGAGGCAATTGAAGAAACAATTTTTTTGGTCAAGGTGCACTTTAGTCCTCAAATTAACATCCTTTTCAGTATTCTAAAGTGGTTGTTCAGCAGATTTTTCCAAATGCAACACATCTTCTGATCTCTTGACTGCTGCATCCATGAATACTGCTTATAGATAGATCCAAATAAGATAAGATTCCAGACAACTTCAAACTTTTCTCCATGAGGATTTTGGTCTTCTTTATGTTGAGTCGTAATCCATGCTGACAATTGAAATCCTTGATCTTCATCAGCAAGTGCTTCAAGCAAGGATTCATCATTTGCATATCTCAGGTTGTTAATGAACCTTCTTCCAATTTTGAGGCCACATTTTTCCCTATATAAGCCAGCTTCTCTGATGATTGACTCGGTTTGGAGATACAATAAGTATGGTGAGAAGGTAAACCCTGACACACTACTTTCCTGATTTTAAACCAAGCAGTACTCCGTTGTTCTCATTCCATAACCACCTCCTGATCCATGTACAAGTTCCAGAGAAATACAATCAAGGGTTCTAGAATTCCCATTTTTCTCAATGATATCCCTGGATTGTATGATCCACACAGTTGAATGCCTTTACACAGACAATAAAAGACATCTTTCTGGTATTCTCTGCTTTCAGCCAAGAGCCATCTGACATTAGCAGTCGTATCCCTTGTTTCATGCCCTCTTCCAGCCTGAGCCCCTGGCTGTCAATGTACTGCAGTCACGATTGTTGGATGATCTTCAGCAAAAGTTTACTTCCATGTGGTATCATTTATATTGCTCTATAGTTTGAGCATTCTGTTGGGCCACTTTTCTTAGAATGGGTATAAATATGGTTTCTTTCTAGTTAATCAGCCAAATAGCTGTCTTCCGAATACCCTGGCATAGATGAGTAAGTGTTTCCATTGCTTCATAAGCTTATTGAAACCTTTCAATTGATATTCCAGCAATTCCAGGAGACTTGTTTTTGGCTAATGCTTTCAGTGCAGCTGAAATTCTTCCTTCAACATCATTTGTTTTTGCTCATATGCTACCTCCTGAAATGGTGGAATGTTGAGTAGTTCTTTTTGACACAGTGACTCTGTGTATTCTTTCCATCTTTGTTTGATACACTATGCATTGTTCAATATTTTGCCTATGGCTTCAATATTGCAACTCCAGGTTTGAATTTTTTTTCTTCAGTTCTTTCAGTTAAAGATATGCTGAGCAAGTTCTTTTTTTTATTTTTTAATTCCAGGTCTTTGGACATTTCATTATAGGATTTATCTTTACAACTTTCCCTTTTCCCTTCTGTTAAGCTCTTTTATTTCATCTTTTCTTCAATGTACTTTAGCTACTCTAAAATTAAGAGCAAGTCTCAGAGCTTCATCTGACATCCATTTTGATTTTTTTCTCTTTTCAGTCTTTTAAATGACTTTTTTCTTCTCTGTGAATGATGGTATTGATGTGCTCCCACAGGTCATCCATCAGGTCTCTGTCATCAGGTTCAATGTATCATATTTGGTCTTGAAATTCAGGCATGATTGACTTGAGGTTGTATTATGGCTCTCATGTACTTATTTTAATTTTCTTCCACTCTCATCTGAACTCACATAGAAGCAATTGATGGTCTGTTTCACAATCAGCTCCTGGCCTGATTTTGGCTGCCGATATTGAGCTTCTCCATTGTCTCTTCCCATGGTTTTAGTCAATATGGTTTTGTGTATTCCATCTGGGAAGTCCATGTGCATATTCTCCCATTGTGTTGTTTTAAAAGAGGTGTTTTCTACAAATAAGTCATTAGTCTTGCAAAATTCTCTCATGTGATCTCTAACTTTGGTTCTATCACCAGTCCTTATTTTTCAATTACTGGTCCTTCCTGTTTTGTTTTGTTTTTCCCCCCAAACGTTTGCATTCTAATTACCAATAATTCTCAATACGTTTTGATTGCATGTTTGGTCAATTTCAGACTGAAGTCATTGGTAGAATTCTTCAATTTCTTCATCACTGGCTTTTGTTAATGCATAAATTTGAAACATAGTTGCATTGATTAAATTTACTTATAGTTGGATAGATACAATCTTATCACAGGCAGCATGATACTTCAGGATTGATTTTGAAATGTTTTTTTTAACAATGTGTACCAAGTCATTCCTCTTATTATGCTATTACTGGCATTGGAAGTCATTAAACATCAAATAGAATGTTTCAAGATCAATATCCTAGGCATTAATGAGCTTAAATGAACTGATAATGGCCATTTTGAATCAGAAAACCATATGATTTACTATGCTGGGAATTTTACCCATAGAATATTTCAATATTGCAACTCAGGGATTACATTTTTTTCCTTGAGTTTTTTCAGTTGAAGATATGTGAGTGTGTTCTTTCATTTTGGTTTTTCTAACTATACGTCTTTGTACATTTCATTACATGTTTCACCTTATCTTCTGTAGTGTCCCTTTGGAATTTTTTGTCATCTTTGGCTTTATCATACTTTATTTTCCCTGGCTTATCTATGATTAACAACAAGTTTCTGACATTCACTATGGTCTTTTAATTCTTTCTTTTTTTAATGACAAACCATTTTGATATAGAAATTAAAAGAGCATAGAATTCTTTGAAAAAAGTTAGAGAGATGGAGACACTCACTGCTTTTAAAAGCATGCATACCTAGATTGAAGATATATTTAGAAAATATAGATTCACTTTTGGATATTTTTATTTAAATACAATTAAAAATTATTTCATTGAGGTCTCATACAATTCTTATCACAGTCCATACATACATCCATTGTGTCAAGCACATATGTACATTTGTTGCCCTCATCAATCTCAAAACATGTGCCCTCTACTTTAGCCCTTAATATCATTTGTTCACTTTCCCCCTCCATCGCCACTGCCCCCTCCCTCATAAACCCTTCATAATTCCTAAATTATTATAGTTTTGTCATAAGTTACACTGTCCAATGTGCTTTACCCAATTGATGTGGGTATGGATTGTGATAAAAGTTGTATGAGCCCCTAATAAAATGATTTTTTTTAAAAGTTAAACTGTCTGACGTCTCCCTCCGCCCTCTCCTCTGTTGTCCATCCCCCAGGGAGGAGGCTATACTTAGATTCTTGTAATTGGTTCCCCCCTTCTACCTCACATTCCCTTCACCCTTCAGGCCTCGGCCCTCTCACCACTGGTCCTGAAGAAGTCATCTATCCTGGATTCCTTGTGTTTCAGGTTGCCATCTGTACCAATGTACATCCTCTGGTCTATCCAGATTTGCAAGGCAGAATTGGGATCATGATATTGGGGGAGGGGAGGAAGCATTTAAGAACTAGAGGAAAGTTATGTTTCATCATTTCCACCCTGTACCCGGATTAGCTCGTCTCCTCCCCACAACCCCTCAGCAGGGGGGTGTTCAGTTGCCTACAGCTTTGTAGCAATATTTTCTGACTTAATATCCCATTTACATGGTAGCATAGTTGTTTCAAATAGGACGACTAACCTGAGGTCAGTAGCTGGAAATCACCAAATGTTCCCTAGAAGCAAGGCAAGGCTTCCTACTTCCATACAGCCTGAGCAACACACAGGGGCAGTTCTACCCTGCCATAGAGGGCCACGTTGTTGTTTATACAGGATAGTGTTAAAATGGGGTGTGGCAAGCATTGGCCTGCTAACCGCAAGGTCAGTTCAGCAGCTCTAACCCTCTAGCTGATCAGCTGGAAAAAGATGAAGTTATCTTCTCCCACAAAGATTTATAGCTTCAGTACTCGTTATAAAGTTGCTGTGAATTGAAATAAACCCAATGGTATTGTGTTTGAGCCTTTTGAATTGGTGTGTTTTTGCTTTGTTTTAATAGAATAAAGAATGCCTAGTGATGTGATAAAGCAGGTTAGGTGCTAATTTACAGATTGGGGGTGAAACCCACTAGCCACTTTTCAGAGAAAAAATGTGGCAATATGTTTCCAAATAAGGAGCCTGGTATAGCAGTTACACTAGGGCTGCTAACTGCAAGGTCAGCAGTTTGAAACCACCAGCCTGAACATTTTCAGTCTACTCCCTTATATATTTTCAGTCTCAAAACTCACAGGAACATTTCTACCCTGTCCTATAGTGTTGCTATGATTCAACATTGATTTGATGGCAGTGAGTTATGAACAATGTTTCCATAAAGCATGCACAGCCTTGAAAACCCCATGAGGCAGTTCTACTCTGTCCTGCAGGGTTGCTAAGAGTTGACATTGGCTCCATGACAATGATTTTGTTTTAGCTTGCTTTGTTTTAATATACAATAAAATAATTTATCCATCTTCGGGGTTTTGTTAATTGAAGATAACAGCATTTTATGTTATATATTAACTAATAAACCAACCCAACCCTCTACCACAACATCCACTCTAACTCTTAGTAACTATAGACAGAGAAAACATACTCTTTAAGCTTTCAGAGACTGTAAATCTCTAAAGGAGCAGACAGCATCACCTTTCCCTAGCAAAGCCATATATAAATAGTTATTTTAATAACTGCAAATCTTCATTTTTATTGCATTCCAGAGAATGCTATCATTTGATTATTAAAATGGATAAAGACTTTTAAGTTGCCATTCTTCAGATATTTATTCTCCCTCTGCTTTGAACATCAACACAAAATGATAGCAGGACATTAAAGGTTCAACCAAATATCAAGGATATACCTTACTTATGTATTAATAATACATGTTTTGATTCCAACAGAGAAATATTTATGACTCCTGTGTTAAAGACTGATAGTTTGAGCAATGAGAATTTAGGGGTAGATAGATTTGATACTTGCCATCAGTTTCATGGTATAAATTCTACAAGAAAAATTACAGAGTGAAAGTCTGAACCATAAACACTTGGAAGTTTCCCTAACAAAGGAAAAGCAATGATTGAAATATGATTTCAATTTATTTCATCAGAATCAAAAGTGAAGTCAAAAGCTATAGGAAAAATGAAAGCAAAGTGCTAGAAGCATCCATTTTTATTTTATTTACAAGTTTAAAAATCAAAACCTAAGGAGATAGTTCCATTTTGAAATCTCCATATGAGTTACTTAATTGTGCCAACCTGGCCAATAATCACATGTGGGGCTAATTGGAAGGCAGAGGGATCAATGGGTGGTGAGCCTTGCCTTTCTAGTTCTCAGGTCTCTTGTTTTGTGATGGTCGCACCAGGGTGAAGCTGCCTTAGCAGTTCCCGGCTTCAGCTTGCAAGATTGACTTCCTACAAGACATCCTCAAGGAGAAGCTACGTGGACCTATCCTGATGCAGCCCTGGGTGCTGGAGAAGCCATGTGGAGACCCCTGCTAGTGCTGAGATGCTTATTCGTTCACTGACTCAGCTTTCCTCCTGCAGTTGGCATCATTGCCTCTGTTTTGTGAGGTGGAGGACTTTGTGGACTGGTATTGGGTTAATGGGTTAGTTGGAGTTGTGGGCTTGGGAAGCATTGGGTTGGGATGTTTCTGTGATGCACACTTTCTTTACATAAAACTCTCTTATACATGAGTTGCTGTGGATTTGTTTCTCTAAAGTACCTAGACTAATACATTATAAAATTCTACTCACCTATTGTCCTTACTTTATCTTTTTGAGAAACTATATTCCCATCTCAAGATCTGGTTCTGAGTCGTTTATATCACCCAATCTCCACTCTAACATCAGTCTCTTCAGATTTTGTACCTATCACCATTCCCAATTGTGTAACCTCTTTCTTACACTTTATTTTCTTGTCACCACCAAGGAAGAAAATAGCCTCCCTCTTCTTCTTCTTCTTTTAAAAAGTACCTCTCTTAAGGCCTCCTTAAAGCCTCCTAACACTTGATTCTTCAATATGGATTCTGTTCTTCAATTCTCTTAGATTATTTTTGCCTTCAGATTTTCAAAGGCCATTAGGATGTATTCATAATAGTTAAAATGTTCTTCTATAATCTTCTACATCAAAACTGCACAATAAAAGCAAAAATAACAACAGCAAACAATTTAAATTTCAATTATTAATATGATTTAATTACTTCTGTTAATAAGATGTCTGTGCAAATATTGAAGGAATCCTGTCTATTCACCTGATTGAAGCAATGCTGGATAGGGGAAGCTTCGTTCAAAATTTTTGGACTGCTCTGCAATTTGGTGCATGGAGTTGCAGAAGAGAGTGTGGGGAAGCAGCCTCCCCACAAGCAAATGGGTCCAAGGGATGGTTGTGTAATTGAGGGGTAAAGTAAAGAGACTCAGACAAGATAAAGAATTCAAGGGCTTATCTCAGAGATTGCTTCAGGAACTAGGTCTGAGCTGAGAGAGAAGCCATAATGTAATCTCACGAGTTTAAATAATCTCAGGCACACAGGCCATGGTAAGCACGTACATAAGAGGAAGGGGTTGTACAAGAGGCATGCATATGACAGGAAGGGGGACGAGCTAGGGGTGTACACGCAATAGGAAGGAGAGGCACTAAAGGCATAAACGTGACAGGAAGGTACATAGACAACAAGATGGGTTAGCTTTAGGATCAAGATGACAGTCTAAATTTGACCATCTCGGAGTTGGCTTGACCTTGGGTGTCTCTGAACACGTTTCCAGGGAAACCATCTATGATCACTATCAGAAGGGAGTGGGCCCTAAAGTTTAGGGTGAAGCAGACAATAGGGTCTGATTGTTTTTGATGGCAGACAACCTTCAGGCAGATAGACAACCTTTATCTTTCTGCTGCTGCCAATCTACCCTGACATGCCTGCTGCCTTCAGACCGACCCGTGCTCATCTTGACTGAGTGATGATTCACAGTCTGCTTCCTTGAACTTGGACCAGTGACTCATGTGAATTGAAGGACCTTCAGTATATTAACTGTGCCATGAAAGTAAGTTGAACTGATTCCTCTGTACTGCTGTGTGTCCTAATTAACTGTTGTAGTCCATCTCGTTATTTAACCCTAGCGTATCTCTCTCTATAGATATATCCACATACACACACATAACTAAATAATAGAGAACTATTTGGTTAAGGCTTGCTAATTTCTCATTCATGTCACATTATAGTAACTATTTCTCCTTTCATTTCTTTAATTTTTCTCTTCTTCAATTTTGTTTCCATATCCTTCAATCTCATGAAAAGTAGATGTGGTAAGATATTAATGGTCATGGTCTTGGAAACTGCAGCAGTTCTACTCAGAACAAATGTGGTGCTGTGGGTGGAATCAGCTCAATTACAACAAAAAGCAAGAAAGTCAGATGTGAAACTTCTTTTTTTCTCCCATGCACGTTTCATTTGGTGATATACAAGAAACTGTTTTGAGCATTTATCTCATTACTACTAAATTGTATGATTCATTTATAGACACAAGGTACGTGTCCCTTAAAGATGTCATCTTGGCACAGGAGTGAAAGCACCCACTGCTAATTGAAAGATGACAGATTTGAGCCAACCAGCCACTCAGCAGGACAAAGGTGAGACAGTCCCCTTTCATAAAGATGCACAATCTTGGAAGCTCTCGTGGGGCCATCCTACTTGATCCTATAAGGCCATCAAAGGTGGAATTGTCTACATGGCTATAGATCTTCATCAGGTCTTTATTTATTGATTTAACAACTATTTTTAAGAAACTGGCATGGGGGCCAGATCTGACCTTCAGATTCCCAATCCTTCTTGCCACAAGTAAAGGGTCAGACATGGCTCCAACCTCCATACCTCCTACCAATTTGCACCGACTGTCCCTACCACAACACTTCCTACTGGACGACTGGAGTCTAGAATTTATCGCAAGGGCAACACAGACCTCATAGATGATGCTGATGGCAGTGGGGCCCTTTAGGTCCATTAACAGGTTATAATTCATATGAGAAACCCCCCAGGATAAATTTGTTCAATCAGCACAGTTTCTTCTCTGCTATGCCCTTAAGTAGTCATTTCTCTGACCCTCGACCTTTTGACTTAGCCTATGCTTTAGAAGCCCTGGCCTGCCCTCTTTCCCCTCCTCCACCTCCCTGCTTTCCTGACAGAGTTTGCCTCTCTCAAGATGTCTCTGGACTCTTCCTGAACAATCAGAAGGATATTTAAACAATCCTGTTAAACCTTGAATAATTACCTAAAGTTGTGCTGTTCCCCATACACCCCATCTACCCTGACAGCCTGATAGAATGTAACTGCTTGAATATCCCTCCCTTCATCCAGCCCACTACTGTGAACTATAAAACTCCTATACTTTCTTTGTCCTAGGTCAAGGGTGTTTTTCAGGATGCTAGCTCCATCTCAAACCAGTTGTTAATAAATGCTTTAATTATTAATAAGTGGTGTGGATTGATCTTGCCTGATATAACACCAATAACCACCCAAAGGACCTGCGACTCACTTAATAAATTCAACCCAAAGGCACGAAGCTCCAGCTTTATGAGTTGGCAACCCCAGCTCCCCAAATTAAGTGCCCAGAGTACCCCACTCCACAAGTCAGCCTCTTGTCCCAAATCGCACAGATTAGCTCGCTCTGTGAGGTGGGAAGTAGTGCTCTGACTCCTGGGTCCATTGTTGCAGTTCCTGCGCTGCTCCTCTCTGGTTAAAGTCCCTTTGCTGTCTCCTGAGTCCAGGAGGCTCAAGGAGAGGGAATCTATAGTTTCATTGGAAATGTTTCTCTTTTGGCTCTTCTCTCTTGCTAGTAGTAAAATCCTCTATAACTTGTTAGTTGTAAAATCCACTTCCTGCTTGTGAGATGGCTTATTTCATACAGAGTAAAATGGCAATGACAATTAATTATGTTAACAGTCACTCACAACTGAATCCTTTCAGTGTTTCTCCTCATTGTCTCTTAACCAGACCCATCAGCCAAGGGTGGTTTGGTGGGTGTGTTCAGAAACTCTGGCCAGAAGAGCCACATTATAGAATCCACTGTGCTTTCTTACTTCTTTTAATAGGATGTATTATGTTGGTGTATGCTTGTATGTTGAAACAACCCTGCCTTTCTGAGCTTAATCCAGTCTGCTCATAATGCATTAGCAATGACAAACACACATTTTGGTGCCTCAAATGTTACATTGTTCTGGGTTTATTTGAGTTGCTGACTAAACAAAATGTCTCTATTGACACAACATATACCATATACTACTTTTCACTTTGCATGTCCCTTAAAAAATCATATCAAAAAGAAAAACCCACTGACTTCTAATCAATTCCAACCCATAGTGACCTTGTAAGAGAAGAACAAACTCCCCCTTGGGGTTTCCACAACTGTAAATCTTTAAATGACTGCAAAGAGACTGGTTGGTTCAAACCACTAACCTTATGATTGGCAGTTCGGTACAGAAATAGCTAGCCACCAGGGGTTCATATGCACTTCCCTTTGGAAGGCCCTGGATACCCAAATCTTTTTCAACTATGTCTTACCTTTTTGTTTCTTATCTATAATTTGTGACTGAGTTGTTCTCATATTTAAAAGTAGGATGATGAATGAATACATTAGTATACCTTAATAGCTGAGAATATAGTGGAACACCATATCTAAGAACTAGAGCTCATATGGTTTATCCATTGCGATCTTGTGAGTCAGTGCCCCAAATAACAGAACATGCCTAAAAACCAACACACCAAGAAAAAAAATATTTATTTTGTGGTTGGCCTTTGTAATCTTTACTTTATGATACAAGAGTAAATTTGCTAGTATGCCGCTGAAGGTTTTTTTCAATTTTTCTTGTGAGGTATTTTCCTGATTTTGGTATTGAGGTAATACTCACATTGTAGTATGACTTAAAAAATAGTCCCTCTCTTTTGAAATGATTTGAAAAGGTCGTTATTAATTCTTCTTTAAATGTAACGTAGAATTGACTATTGCATCCATCTGATCCAGGCCTTTTTTATGTAGCAAGGTGTTTTATTATATAGTCAATCTTTTAATTTGCCATAATATACATAGTTCCTGTATTCTATTTCTCCTTGGATCAGTTGTTTTTTTCTAAAAATTTTCCATTTCAGACAAGCCAAAAAACCTCCTGCTTTCAAGTCACTGCTGAATCATCGCCATGGAATACAGATCAGGGTAGAGCTACAATGTAAGATTGTAAAGGCTGTAAATCTCCTGGAAGCAGATTACACATCTTTCTCCTGTGCAGGGGCCGGTGCGTGCGAACAATTATCTTTCTGGTTAGCAGCGGAGCACATTGACTACTGCACCACCAGTTCTCGCTTCCATTTCATCTAAGCTACTTAAGTTGTTGCCATAAAGTTGTTCATAGTATTCTCTTATAATCATTTTTACTTATCTAATGTCAGAAGTTATGCTGTTTCTTACTGTCTGATTTAGCCGAATGAATATTCACTCTTTTATCCCCCTTGATCAAATTAGTTACAAATTTATCCACGTATTGATCATTGCAAACTAATTTTAGGTCCATTTATTTTACATACCCTCTATTCTTTATTACATTCTTTTCACTCTTTGTTTCCTCTTTCTGTTTACTTTGATATTAGTTTGCTTTTATTCTTCTAGTTTCTTAACTAAAAGGTGTGCTAATGTTAGATTATGTTTCTAATTTACAATGGAACAAAACCCTGCCAGACGCTGTGTCATCTACACACTTTCTTCTGTCTGAGCCCATTGTTTCAGCCACTGTGTCACTACATCTTGCTGAGGGATTTTCTCTGCGTCTATGCCATTCTGCCTTACCAAGCTTAATGGGTTTTACCAGGGACTTGCCTCTCCTGGTAATATGTCTAAAGTATGAGAGATGAAGTTTCACCATCCTTGTCTCTAAGGAACATTCTGGCTGTACTTCTTCTGAAACAGATTTGTTTGTTCATTTGGCAATCTGTGATGATTTAATATTCTTTGTGGCCATAATAATTCAAATGTACTGATTCTTCTTCATCTTTTTTACTCAATATACTATGGCTTGTGTCAGGCATACCTTAGTGGTCAAAGAAAAAATCTTGCTTTTCAACATTTAAAAGAAGTCTTGTGCAGCAGATTTATCCAATGCAAGGTGTCCTTAGATCTTGCAAGCAGATGAAATCCTTGACAATTACAATCATTTCTCTGCTATCAGTCTAGTTGTGAGGATTGGTCCAAAAGTTCTAATGACTTTTTAAATACAATAATAATAATAGAAAAGTTATTGGTTTCAGAGAGTTTACCTTTTGTCAAGGAAGCAGAAAACAAGGAAATAAAGAATAATGTCCATTGCTAGTCATAAAAAGTATAATGAAATGTCATGTTCCTTAGACAAATAATCAGATGGAATGTTTAAAAATTGTGTATAGATTTCCCTAAAGGGTCACAGGCAAAGAAGCAATGGGTTAACAGACTTTATTTATTCCACACTTGATATTTTCTTTTGTACATGAAACACAGGATTGATGAATCTATTGGGACAGCGAGTAGAACAGGGTTTTGGGACGGGGGTGGGGAGGGGTACAGTGGTGTTGGAAGGGTAAAAGGGAGATGATATCAAAGATTCCAGGGAGAAAAAGAATGGAAATTGATTGAGATAGTAATTGTACAATTCTGCTCGATGTTATTGAACTATGAAATGATATATTTATTAACTCTCAATTAATACTAAACTCTCAACTCTCAAAATAATACTAAAGCACTGGTACTTCCAGATATTTTGCTTAAAGCCAAACACGAATGATTTTTACCTACATTGGAGACAGAATCTAACATAAAAGGAAAATAAGTGTATTTATACCTTTATGTATTTGATCACATCATACATGACAAGCATTTTATGACATATATGATAAGCATTTTATATGACAAGCATTTTGCATGTTAGAGTTATGATTCCATGTAATATTTATAACAATGCTGAACAGTAAATGGTCATATTCTAAATAGTACATGAAGAAAGGATGATGAGTTAGGTGACTTTTTATGGACTATATTACTAAAAAGTGATGAAATTCAGGTCAACCTGAGGCTGAAATCCATGATCCCTAACATGAATTATTTTATTCATAAATCATTTACTATAAACAAGGGATTGTTATAGGTACCAAGGGCAGAGCAATGAAAATGTTCTTTAAGTATAACATTTGCATAGTAGGCTGAAAGGTAGTTACATAAATACAAATGTAAATTAGTAAATGTCAGTATATTCAATAATGATAAAATGTTTTATTTAAACAATGAAACAGGGCATTGCAAGTTGGAGCAGGGAACTGCTAAGTTAGCTGCACCCTGGTGTGACCACAAAGCAAGAGACCCGAGAACTAGAAAGGCGAGGGTCACCAAGCCCTTCAATTAACCCACATGTGTTTATCGGCCAGCTTGGCACAATTAACTAACTCAGGGAGTCAGAGTGATTCCAAAAGTTGAGCAGGAGTGGGAACAGTATAGAGGTTGGGAAAATCTACACACTGTAAATCAGGAGCATACTTTAATCACAGCTAGTTCGAGACAGATAAAACAGATAGGCAATGTCTCAAACAGTATGGCAGCAACATAATCTCCTGTCAATCAGGTCCTAGCCAATGATGCCTCTGCGTGGGCATGGACTTATCCTGAGGATTCTGGGAACTCCTGTCTTCCTTCCTGGAGGTGGGATACACACTGATACACTGTCCCTGGGAGACATTCCTGTTAAGCCACATGGTGCTACGCTGATGGAGCCAGAGCCCTGGAGTTGAGGAGCCATATGGTGACCCACACCAGCGCAGAGACATTCTACCCACTGGTCTGTGATCTTCCTGAATTCAGCATCATTGCATGTGTTGCATGGGTGTGAAGAGGAATTTATAGACTGATATTAAAGATATGGGCAAATATTGGACTTATGGATATGATCTAGACTGGGCTGGGATGTTTTCTCAATATACAATTGCTCTTTGATATAAAGCTCTTTCTTATACACATATGAGCGTCTATGACCAACACAAACAGGGAGTACAAAAAGAAAGGTAATGGGTTATTTTACACAAATAATATGTTCATAGCATAGTTTTGCAAACTCCATAACTTCATTGAGTGTTATTTCCTATGTATGTGTGTGTGGTCACATGTGCTTTGCTTGCATATTCAAAACTACTATAATCTAAGGAAATAGTAACCTGATCGTTTTCAGGTAGTACAAATTGGCTGTGGGAATCCCCAGGTGGTACGACTGTGACAGCGGCAAAGAGATGTTGAAATTACAAGAAAGTACTGGTAAATCTTGCTGAAGTTGGAGATGTGCAGGGAGTAGGCCCAAGAGGAACTACAAAGTCCTCAGGAACAGGATAAGGCTCCAGAGGGATGAGTATCTGTGGTAGTTATATAATCAGGTGTCAATTTGAGGTTTAAGAGTGTAGGGGTGGAGTCTAGCCTGTCAATCAGGTCATAGCCAATGAGGCCTCTGTGTGGGAATAGCCTTCTCCTGAGAATTCTGTGAACTCCTGTATTTCTTCCTTGAAGGCAGGGGATACTTTCTCTCTCTTGGCTGACTTCCTTGAAGACACTCTGCTTACAAGACACAAGGAACTACGCTTGTGCTTTTAACTGGAGAAGTCACCTGCAGAACCGTGTCAGCGCTGAGATACTTACACCACCACTGGAGCCAAAGACTTTCTACCAACTGGCCTGCCACATGATCATCCCACATCTGGCATCATTGCATGAGTTTCGTGAGTCTGAAGAGACTTTATGGATTGGTATTGGACATATGGGTTAATATCAGACTTATAGGCTTGGACTGGACTGGGTTAGGATGTTTTCTCAATATTTAACTGCTCTTATATATAAAGCTCTTCCATATTTACATGCGTCTCCCTGGATTTGTTTCTCTAGTCTACCCAGACTAACACAGTGGCAGATAGAAAAACAGTGTTCTACCTGCGCACAGTGAGAGATCTTGGTACTCCTGCACTGCCTAGCCCAAGATCTCATATTTCCCTTTGGAATTTTCTGCACAGCTCTTTAACTTCATCATTTCTTATATTTGCTCTAGCTACTCTACAATTGGGAGAAAATTCCATAGCCTCTTCTGATATCTACCTTGATATTTTCTTGTTTTGTCTTTTGAATGACTTTTGCTTTCTTCTTGTATGATATTTATTTATTTTATTGGTATTTAATACATACATCATTCCATAGTTCAATCACATCAAGCAGAAATGTATAATTTCTACCACAATAAGGTTATAAACATTCATTTTCTTCTGATACTAATCCCTCCTTCAATTTTGGAATGCAGGTGTACAGTCCTTCAGTGACTGATTATGGTGTTCCTCTTCCATGTGCCCTTAGTTGACATCTCACGTGCAAGGATGCTTGTTTGGAAACAAGCCTTTCAAACCCCAGAAGCTATTTTATCTGACAGCTGGGCACCATCTCAATTCTTCGTCACATTTTGCTATAGCACCAGTTTTATCTTGTGTCCTCTTCCCGAGGGCGAGTATTGAGCAGGACCATGATATAAGAACAAAATTTTCTTGGAGCTAAGATATAGTGCAGGCCCCAAAACCATTTCTGGATTTTTTTAACTTATTGGTCTTGTTTTCCATTAATTTATTATTTCTTGGGAGTTAATAGATATGTCAGATCATGCTATAGTTCAATCTCATCAAACATAATTGTATGATCGCCGCAACAATCTCTTTCCAAACATACTTTTTCATCCGGACTCCTTGACATCAACTCCCTTTTATCTCACGCCCCACCACCCCACCCCTAGACCCATCCTAAACCCTTGTTCTATTTGTTGTCCCTGTATTTCATTTACTGAAAAACAGAAACTCCAATAATACAACTTAAAGAGAATGACCCTAGTCACATAATGCCTCTGAAATACACCCTAAAACGAGGGGGTAACCCCCTCAAAAACTGGAAAAAAGCTCTGCTGGGTGAACATTTTTTAGTACACATTTTTTCCTACTAGGAAAGCATTGAACAGCTTACTCTGAGTTAGTACACCTAGTGGAGTTGCCTGGGAAGGTTCTTTCTGGTCACAGTGAGTTTTTTAGTACAGGCAGTTTTACTTTAACCTCATTTTTTTGTGATGCTAACTTAAGATTAAGCCTGCAGCTGGGAAATTCCGTTTTCTGCTCAGGAAAAATGGTGCAGAAACTGTTGTGATATTAAACACAGCTTATAAGGACTGTACTATGGGGAAAATGGAAATGTACAATTGGTTTTCTCATTTCAAAAAAGTGAAATGTCAATTGAAGACACACTTTGTTCTGGACATCTTTCAACTTCCCAAACAGATAAAAATGTCAACAAAAGTTGTGTATTTTGTTCTCAAAGATGGATAATGGACCATGAGAGATGGGAAAGTTATTTGGACTATCTTAGAGTTTGGTTCAGCAAATTTTAATGGCAGATTTGGGAATGAGAAGGGTCACTGTGAAATTTGTGCCTTGGGTTCTGATTGACCAGGAAAAAGAGTGTTAAGTGGAAACAAGCCATGCTTTGAAAAAATATCTCCGAAGCAATATCCAGACTTTCCCCCGAGATTGTTATTGGTGAGGAGACATGGTCCTATTCCTACGACCCGACCCTGAAACCAAACATCAATCAGGCCAGTGGAGGAAGCCATTGTCACCTTGACCCCCCAAAAGCTTGTCAAGTGAAATCAAAGATCAAAATGATGTTCATTTTTTTTTTATGTGACGGAAAAATTGCATTGGGAGTTCGTTCAGCCAGGTCAGACTGTTAATCTAGTTTTGTATTTAGAGGTTCTGAAAAACAGCATACCAGCATGCAACAAATAAGGCATGGTTTGTGGCAAAAGGGAACCAGTTTTGGCACCACAATGCATCTGCTCACACAGCCATCTCAGTGCACCAATTTCGGGCAAAAACAGCATGCCTCTCTTGCCCCACACACCTTGGTCACCTGATGTTACTGTGTACAACTTCTTTTTATTTCTGTGAATGCTGAGGTATATTAAAAGACCACAATTTGACAATGTAGAAGAGATGAAGAAAAAATGAGGGAGGTGCTGTCAGCTATCCAAACAGATGAGTTTGAAAAATGTTTCTGAGAATAGAACCACAGATTTGACAAATTTATTAATTGTGATGGAAAATACTTTGAAGGTGATAAGTGTGTTATGTTAAAAAAATCTAAATACATAGCTTTGGGGGGAAATTCCGCTTTTTTTGTGGGGGTGCTCTCTCACATGAACAAGCACAAACAAAACAAAGTGCCCATCACCAGTTTGCCAGAATGATACTTATATCAGTGCAACATATAGTGCATTGAAGTAGCGAGACCTTATTTTTCCACCTACCAACAATTCACTGCTCTTAGCACAGCTGTATTCTGATTCCTCAGACATCACGTGTTTCTTGATTTGAAACAATAGTTCATAAGACTTATACCATTAATGCTCAATGTGTCAAACTTATTCTTGAGATGATTTCAAAATTTCAGTGGAATATACTCAAGGTCAAATTTGGGCTCTTGTGGATTTGTTTTCATTTTTTCTATCCGTACTGAAAACAAATGCAAGAGTACACTACTGTAGTTTTTTGTTTTAATCATTTTATTGGGGGGGCTAATAAAATTCTTATCACAATCCATATACATCCATCCATTGTATCAAGCACATTTGTAAATCTGTTGCCATCATGATTCTCAAAACATTTGACTTCTACTTGAGCCCTTAATATCAGCTCCTCATTTTCTCCCCTCCCTCCCCGCTCCCCCTTCCCTCATGAACCCTTCATAATTTATAAATTATTATTTTGTCATATCTCACACTGTCCAACGTCTCCCTTCACCCACTTTTCTGTTGTCTATCCCCCAGGGAGGAGGTTATATGTGTATTCTTGTAATTGGTTCCCCCTTTCTACCCCAACTTCCCTCCATCCTCCCGGTATAGCCACTCTCAACACTCATCCTGAAGGGGTCATCTCTCCTGGATCCCCTGTGTTTCCAGTTCCTAACTGTACCAATGTACATCCTCTGGTCTAGCCAGATGTAAGGTAGAATTGGGATCATAATAGTTGGGGAGGAAGAACTTAAGAAGTACAGGAGAGTTGTATGTTTCATCATTGCTGCCCTGTACCCTGACTGACTCATCTCCTCCCCACGACCCTTCAGTAAGGGGGTGTCCAGTTGCCTACAGATGGGCTTTGGGTCTCCACTCTGCACTCCCCCTCATTTACAATGATATGATTTTTTGTTCTTTGATGCCTGATACCTGATCCCTTTGACACATTGTGGTCACACAGGCTGGTGTGCTTCTTTCATGTGGGCTTTGTTACTTCTGAGCTAGATGGCTGCTTGTTTATCTTCAAGCTTTTAAGACTCCAGATGCTATATCTTTTGATAGCCAAGCGCCATTAGCTTTCTTCGTCACATTTGCTTATGCACACATTTGTCTTCAGTGATCATATTGGGAAGGTAGGCACCCTGTCATATGATATTTTGTTCTTTGATGTCTGATACCTGGTCCCTTCTACACTTTGTGGTCACACAGGCTGGTGTACTTCTTCCATGTGGGCTTTTCTGCTTCTGAGATAGATGGCTGCTTCTTTACCTGCAAGCCTTTAAGACCCCAGAAGCTATATCTTTTGATAGCTGGGCACCATCAGCTTTCTTCACCACATTTGCTTATGCACACATTGTCTTCAGTGATTGTGTTGGGAAGGTGTGCATCATAGAATGCCAATTTAATAGAACAAAGTGTTCTTGCATTGAGTAAGTACTTGATTGAAGGTCTAATGTCCATCTTCTGCCTTAATTATAGTAGTTCCTTTAACAAGCTTGTTGCCAATGTGTCAATTCTGACCTACAGCAGCCTATTAGAGTTGACTTTTCCTGTGGACCTCCAAGCACTGTGAGTATCTGGAGGGGTGATCTCTTACATCTATCAGATCTTTCAGCACTTACCTAGAGTGCTGCAGGTGAGTATAGGTTCCAGTTTTAGTTTGTGCCCTAGTTCTTGGCTAATGTGTTGTTAGGGTGTCCAATGAGAAAATATTTCACAAAAATTAGAATACAAATTTTAAGTAAAAATAAATTTAATAAAATGGCCTAAATTAAGCCCCAAACAATAGTAAATCAGAACAAAAAAATCATCCAAGACGAGCCAATCAAAAGCAGGTTTCTTGCCTAAAATAAAAACAAAACTGGAAATAAGTTATGGCAGTTGGGGAACACTTTAAATAAACCATTTTGGAAGAGAAACCTGACATTTCATCTTACATTAATACTGAAATAATTATTAGTCATCTATGTAGAAATAGTAGCTAAATTGATTTATGTAGAAATAAAAGCTTACAAAGCTACAAATTTAATATAAGCCATGTTTACACATGTGAATATCATTATAAAACAAATTGCTCATAAAGAGAGGAGCTAAATTGTAGAGACTGAGTGAGCATTGGGACATTCCCTAATTTAGGGCTTGGAAAGATTTAGGGCAATCAGCAGTATAAAATAAGAAGGAGAGAACTAGTGATATAGGAAGATAATCAATCGGGAGTGGAGAAGGAATGAACTAGTTAAATGCTTTTGATAAATGAAACATTATGAGAATAAATTGACCATTGGTTAAGCATTAATGGTCATTGATAAGCATCATTTTATTGTATTGTTGAGGATATAAATCTGATGTGAGTGGATGGAGAAGAGACTACCTGACATGATTCTAAGAGAAGAGCAAGTAATTATTATATGGTTTTCAGTAAAGGAAAACAAAGAAATGGAGAGGGCGAACTCAAACATCAGGAATTTCAATGAGTGAAAATTAAAGACAAGGCCTAAGAGGAGAATGTTGTAAGCATGGGGTAAAATACAAGTTCAATGGTGTTTTCTTTGTCTACATGCAGACTTATCCTGTAGTCACCATGGAATGCAAACTGTGTTTGTATACATGACATGAACATGATCATTGTTATAGGCACTTGCTCTTTCTGACAGTCTAAATTTCCTCATTTTACTTTTCTTTATTATTTTTAAACAACCATATTTGACCCAGATGCTATTTGAAAACCAAAAGAAGCAAAACTACTGATCTTTAAACAACCATATTTGACCCAGATGCTATTTGCAAACCAAAAGAAGCAAAACTAATGATCTTAGGGTCAATTTCAACTTATAAACAGACTAGAATTGACACACTGGTTTTCCAAGTTTGTAATCCTTAAGGAAGCAGACTGCTCGCTCTCCCATGGGGTAGCTGATGCATTTGAGCTACCTTTGAATCAGGTGAAACCAAGGCTTCCACCACTGTGTCACCTGAGCTCCATCTAGATTCTGACTCATAGCGACCCTTTGGGACAAAGAGACATTTCACTTTGGGTTTCTGAGATTGTTAATTCTATAGGAGTAGAAAGCATCACCGTTCTCCAATGATGTAGCTGGTAGTTTCAAACTGCTTACTTTAGGGTTACCCCCACCCCCAATAAACCACTAGCCATGAAGGCTCCTTCCTAAAAGTATTAGAGATACATAAATATAATGTAAAAATAGCTACTTCATTGTGTTCTTTTTCGAATATGCAAATATATGACTCACTGTTCAGGGAACACAGAGAATATTATAAATAGTCTTAAATATATGTCACGTTGATCTTTCTGGGTAAATAGTAGAAGACTGAATTATATTTGTCAAAGATGTAATTTATTTTAGGACATTTTTAATGGCCATTTGAAATATTGCACAATGAAATACTTGTATTATGAGTATTTTTGTTTAACTCTCTTTAAAGTTGAAGCTCAAAAGTAACTTTGTCTTGAGAGAAGACAAATAATGATATTAGTATAATATGAAAAGAATCATTACAGATACAGGGGAAAAGGAAAGTTATTAGTCAGTATTCTGTTTTTGATTGCTATTGTTTCAAAATAATCTAAGCACATGTCCTATTTCTTTGTGTTCTGTGTACCTCTACTTTCTTCCAGGTGAACCCTGAGGGAAATTATTGTCTCTATTTCTTTTCAGATGAATTTGGTGATTCTGATTAAGAGTATTGTTCAAATTTGCAAACATTGAATATAATTCTAAGATGTTTAAACAAGGAACTAAAAAATGAGGGGGAATTGGAGGCACCTAAATTCATAGGCAAATGTGTATTACAAAAAAAGCAATTGTGAAATATAGCCTACGAACAGAGGAGTTCATAAATATCAAGCTTAGTGAATAATTATCAACAGCTGTGTAAGCAAAAACAATGTAAATTTATCCAAATATTTCAATGTCTCTTTCTTGTTCTCACTGTTCTTTCATCTTAAAGTGATCGTTATCTTAAGTTTTATATTCACTCTTTTTGTTCTTTATAAAAAATACTTTTACCATCTAATGCTGTCCCAAAAAAGCAGAGTTTAATTTTTCAATTTTTTATAAATGTGTTCAACAAATTATGCCATGGTGCATTATTTCCCCCCCTAAAAATGTGGTGTAAAATCCATTCCTTTTGCTACACTAACTGCATTTCATTAATTTTAGTGCAGTACAAAATTTTCTTCTTCCCATTCTTCATATTGAATGCAATCTCTCTCAAAGTCCAAGTTGCCTTCCCCTCCCAGGATATGTAAATTCTTAAATTCATTAAAAAAAATACCAGGGACCCAGAATAACTGAAACAATTTTGAGAAAGAAGAATATTATTGAAAGATTCCAATTCTTGATTTCAAAACAAACTCTAGTATTGCAGCAATTAATACACCAAGAAACCCTGTAAAGGCAGAAATATAGTTTAACATAATAGACTTGAGAGTCTAGTGATAATAATGTGCAGTTGTTATTCTTTTTTTTAAGGACACCAGAAAAATTCAGTTTCATAAAATGATGTTGAGAGAAGTATGTATCCACTAAAAAAAAGATCCATACAACACCATATAAAAGTTTACCCAAGTTAGATGAAATAACTGGAATTATAATGTCCTCTTAGTGTATTTTTACATGTTGGGCTGCCAACTACAGTATCAGCAGTTTGAAACCACCAAACCCTGCACAGGGGAAGGAAAAGGCTTCTACCTCCACAGAGTTAAGTGGTAAATGACAGAAGACTGGAACATACTTGTCAATGATGTGATAATATTTTGTTGTTATTAGGTGTCATCTATGGTTCCAACCCATAGCAACCTTATGCCCACCAGAAGGGAACACTGGGTAGTCCTGCTCCATCTTCACAATTGAGCCTATGCAAGAACCCATTGTTGCAACCATGGTGTCATGCTGAGGGTCTTCCTCTTTTTTGCTGGCCCTCTATTGGTACATAACATGAGGTCTGTCTTCAGTGACTGGTCTATCCTGGCAACATGTCTAACGTATATAAGACAAAGTCTCGCCAACTTTGTCTCTGTAGAACACTAGTTATATTTCTTCCACTATAGATTGGTTTATCCTTTTAGAGAACATGGTACTTACAATATTCTTCTCCAGCACCACATTTCAAATGCATCTATTGTCAAGTATTCTTTATTCAAGGTCCAACTTTGACATGCATATGATGCAATGGAAAATATCAGGGCTTGGGTCGAATGTATTTTATTCCTCAAAGTAGCACCCTGTCTTTTCAGTACCTACAGAGGTCTTGTATAGCAAATTTATGTAATGCAATTTGTCTTCTGATCTCTTTTTTTAAATCATTTTATTGGAGGCTCGTACAATTCTTATCACAATCCATACATACATCCATTGTGTCAAGCACATATATACATTTATTGCCATCATCATTCTCAAAACATTTGCCTCCTACTTGAGCCCTTAATGTCGGCTGCTCATTTTCTCCCTCCCTCCCTACTCCCTGCTCCCTCATGAACCCGTCATAATTCATAAATTTTTATTATTTTGTCATATGCTACACTGTCCAATGTCTCCCCCTGCCTTCTTCACTGCTGTCCATCCCCCAGGGAGGAGGCTATACATAGATTCTTATAATCAGTTCCCCCTTTTCACCCCACTTTCTCTCCACCCTCCAGGCATCGCCACTCTCACCACTGGTCCTGAAGGGGTCATCTGTCCTGGATTCCCTGTGTTTTCAGTTTCACTCCCTTAAGTAAGGGGGTGTCCAGTTGCCTACCAATGGGCTTTGAGTCTCCACTCTGCACTCACCCACATTTACAATGATGTGATTTTTTGTTTTTGATGCTTGATACCTGATCCCTTTGAAAGCTCATGGTCACACAGGCTGGTGTGCTTCTTCCATGTGGGCTTTGTTGCTTCTGAGCTAG
>NW_022103906.1:5937770-5965638 GCF_000313985.2 Echinops telfairi
GGGGGGAAAAAGGAAAATGAGCTGATTCCGGGAACCAAAGAGGCAAGCGAATTTTGGGAATGATGAGGGCAACAAATGTATAGATGTGCTCTACACACTTGATCTATGTATTGTGATGCATTTTATGAGCCCCAATAAATTGATTAAAAAATAATAATTTAAAAAAAGGAAACAAATGACCCATAGAAGAATAAATTAATTAAAAGAAAGAAATTTTTAAAGAAACAAAAACCTGTAAATAGATCAAGGTAGGTCTGAATTTTGATCTCTAGGCGTGTCCTTCAGTCAGGTCCGATGGGGTACCATGCTCTGGCCTGAGAATCTGTCCTCTGTACTCCCTCAGGGTCTCCCTGTTCTGCTCCCAAGGTTGCTCTGCTGCACACCTTTAGTGGTTTGCCTCGGTGTCACGGGGTCAGTCCAGGCCAGTCCTGACACTGAGCCTCCAGTGTTGTCCTCCTTAGGATCCTGGGCCAGCAAGGGACTGCGTGTCTCATGGTGGGATCAGCCATATGGTCCACTCTGTGCATTGGCTGTTTAGAGCGGGGATATCATCCTCCAGGCCTGGTGAGCCAGGATGTGCTCCACTCTCTCTCCCCCCAGCCCTTCATTTGCTCCCATGTGCTTTAATCAGAAATGCCCCTCTCCCCTAGCTGCAGCTTCAGTGCTGTCCTCTAGAGTAAATTCTTCTGGGGGGAGGGGCAATTGTCATGTAGCTGGTATGGGGGCCGGCCGAGCCCTCAGGCCCTTCCACTGACTCCCCACTCCTTGCCAGCATGCTCATTCATCTGACACTGGCTTTAAGTCTGGTCCCTCTTTCCCTGTGGGGACACCAACAATACCCTCTCCTTGGGTGTGTCAGTGCCCTATTCCCCTGCCATACATCTTTTTTTTTTCTTTCCCTTTTCCTCCTCCCCACCCCCTTTTTAGTTGGCTACCATATGTACCCTGGATTTGTTCTGGCCCCTGCCATACTACCTGGACCTCACCCCTGGTGTGTTTGTATACAGTAGCTTTTTCCCTGTGCCCCTTTTGCATTTACTTTTCTGTTCTTTCCATATATATATATATATAAACTTACCTCAGCGGGCTCATGTTATATTTGTCCTTTTGTGCTTGGCTTAGCATACTTCACTTAGCATAATTTCCTACAGTTCTTCCCATGCGGCAATATGCTTCATGCGTGCATCATTGCTCTTTAGTGATGCATACTACTCCATTGTATGTAGATACCACAGTTTTTTAATCCATTCAGCTGCTGATGGAAATTTAGGTTGTTTCCAACTCCTTGCAATTGTGAACTGTGCCATGATGAACATTGCAGCACAGATGTCTGGCCGTGGTTTGTTTCTTGCCTCTTCTGGATGTATGCCCAGTAGGGGGATTGCTGGGTCGTATGGTAGTTCAATTTCCATCTGTTTGAGAAATCGCCAAATCGATTTCCATAGTGGCTGTACGTATCTACAGGTCCACCAGCAGTGGATGAAAGTTCCTATCTTACCACAGCCCCTCCAACACTTGTTGCTTTCTGATTTTTTTAATTGGGCTACCTTTGAGGGTGTTAGGTGGTATCTCATAGTTGTTTTGATTTGCATTTCTCTTATGGCTAATGATCGGGAACATTTTCTCATATGTTTATTGGCCATTCAGATTTCAGACTCTGTGAAACTTCTGTTCGGGTCCTTTGCCCACCTCCTCAGTGGGCAATTAGTTTTCTCTTATTGTAAGCTTGCAAAATATTGTAGACTCTAGTAATAAGGCCTTTGTCTGATGTGTCGTTGCTAAAGATGTTTTCCCAGTCGGTGAACTCTCTTATTACTCTCTTAGTGAATTCTTTTGACGTACACAGCTGTCTTATCTTCACTATATCCCACTTGTCTATTTGTGACTCCTCTGAAAGTGTATCTTTCCCTACTTCTGATAGTCTTCTGATCTCTTGACTGACTGCTACATTCATAAACACTGCTTGTATATCCAAGCAAGATAAAATCCATGACAACTTCAATCTTTTCTCCATTTATCATGATCTTACCAATTGGTCCAGTTGTGAGGATTTTGGTCTTCCTTACAATGAGTTGTAATCCATATTGAAGACTGCAATCCTTGATCTTCATTAGCAAGTGGTTCCATTCCTCTTAACTTTTAGCAAGCAAGGTTGTGTCATCAGGTTGTTAATGAGCTTCCCTCCAATCGTGATGCCACATTCTTCTTCATATAAACCAGTCTCTCAGATAATTTGCTTGTCATTCAGATTGAGTACGTATGGTAAGAGGAGGCAACCCTGTCCAACACGTTTTCTTCTTGTAAACCATACAGTATTCCCTTGATGTGCTGGCACCATTGCCTCATGATCTAAGTACAAGTTACAAAGGAGTACAGTGAAATGTTCTAGGATTTTCATTCTCTTCAAGGTTATCCGTAGTTTGTAATGATCCACAATGTCTTGACATTGTCAATAAAACACAAATAAACTTACTGGTATTCTCTTCATTCAGTCAAGATTCATCTGATATCAGCAATGATATTCCTTGTCCCATATCCTCTTCTGAATCTGAACTGAACCTCTGGTACAAAATCCAAAGGTCAGGGATGGTCAGGTAATAGAAGTGCAGTTTTCCAGGTGAGATAATGGAACTGTGTTTTGGAACTGTGCTGTGGTACCATCTACTGGCGTGGATACTCAATACAGTGGTGAGATTCAAATAATATGATAATTATATGATTTGAATATGTATGTCCCATTCAGTAGTAGGTTTCAAATAATTTAACAACAGATTTGCTGCCCTAATGACCATTTTATAGATATATACATATATACATGCACCAAATTGTAGTTTATTTCATACAGTTAATAATTAAATAAGAACAATAAATGAGGTATACAACACTAGTTTGTGTTATAAGAAATATTTTTAAATAATAAGTAATAACTAACCCAAACAATAAAGCCATTATTATTATTATTAAAAGATCATTTTGTTGGGGGCTATTACAGCTCTTATAATAATCCATACATCAATTGTATCAAACATGTTTGCAATATCTTGCCATCATTATTTCTCAAAATTTACTTTCCATTAAACCCTTCATATCAGCTTCTCTTTTTTCCCCTCCCCCCTCCCTCCTCACCGTTGTGACCTCTTGATAAATTATAAATTATTATTTTCATATCTCACACTGAACTCTGTCTCCCTCCCCCCACGGTTTCTGTTGTTAGTCCCTCTGGAGGGTGGGGAATGGTTATGTGTCCATCATTGCAACCGGTTCCTCCTTCCTACAGCTCTCCCCACCTTCTCCCTATCCTCCTGGTTTCTCTACTTCCATACCTCTTCCTGGATTCCTTGTGTCCTGAGCTATTATCTCTTTTTTGAACCTCTGCACATGTTCCAGTCTAGCCCGCACTGAAAGGAAAGACTGGGGTCATGACAGTGGGGGATGAGGAAGACTTAAGGAGCCAGAGGAAGGTGTGTTTCATTGGTGTTATACCGAGCTCTGGTTGACTTATTCCTTCCCTGTGAGCCTTCTGTGAGGGGATGTCCTATTGTCCACAGATGGGTTTAGGGTCTCTGCTCCGACCCACCTCATTCTCAAAAATGTGGTTTTTTTGATTGTTTGTTTTGTGTTTTCTGATGCCTGTTACTCACCCCTGTCAACATCTCATGATGGCATAGGCTGGTGCGCTTCTTCTGTGTGGGCTTGTTGCTTCTCTGCTAGATTTGCAGTTTGTTTAACTCCAAGTCTTTAAGACCCCACATGTAACATCTTTTGATAGCCAGGCACCATGCGCTTTTTCACCACATTTGCTTATGTACCCATTTTGTCTTTAGCAATTGTGCTGTGAGGGTGAGCATAACAGAATGCCAGTTTGTTAGAACAAAGTGTTCTTGAATTGAGCAGAGGCCCAAAATCTGTCCACTACCTCAGTGTATTGCCATATAAATATATATACTTAGGCCAGTACCTCTATTTTTATGAATTAATGTATTTATACATATACACACCTATGCTTTTAGCTCTATCCATAGCTTTGTTTCCTAGATCTTTTCTCTGTTTCCTTTTACCTTCCTCTCCACCATCATACTCACCTTCCTGCCCCACCATCATACTCCCCCTTCTTCTGCCTCTTAGTATTTCCACTCAGCTAGATTGCTGTTGCTTCAACAGCCCCAGGATCTCTGACCCAACCTTGTTCTTGATTTTAATTCCCTAGTTGTTCCCCTGTCTATGCTCAGCACTCCCTTCCCGACCTTTTTTCTCCCCAGTAGCCCCTCCTGAATCCTCAGTCCTGTTGCTTTCTCTTTGAGCTTGCTTCCCATGCCTATCTTTATCTATCTATTTATTTATTTATTTAATCGTTTTATTGGGGACTCATACAACTCTTATCACAATCTGTACATACATCCATTGTGTCAAGCACATTTGTACATTTATTGCCCTCATCATTCTCAAAACATTTGATTTCTACTTGAGTCCTTGGTATAAGCTCCTCATTTTCCCCTATCTCCCCACACCCCCTCCCTCATGAACCCTTGATAATTTATAAATTGTTATTATTTTGTCATGTTTTACATTGTCCGAAGTCTCCCTTCACCCACTTTTCTGTTGTCCGTACACCAGGGAGGGTAAGTATAATTTTGTACTTCTCCTTTTGTGATTGGCTAACTTGGTTTAGCATAATTTCCTCCAACTCTTCCAGTGAAATGATGTGGTTCATGTTATCATCAGTGCTTTTTAGGGATGAGTGGTCCCCTATTATGTGTACGTGCCAGGGTTTTCTAATCCACTCATCTATTGATGGAAATGTAGGTTGCTCCCAACTCTTTGCAATTGTGAATTACATTGCAGTAAACCTTGGAGAGCAGATTACTGGTTGTGGTTTATTTCTTACCTCTCCTGGGTATATGCCCAGTAGAAAGATACTGAGTCGTAAGGATGCTCAATTTCCATTTGCTTTAAATATTGCCAGATCGCTTTCCACAGAGGCTGTATGTATCTACATGACCACCAGAAATGGAGAAGAATTCTGATCTCTCCCCATCCCCCCCAACATTTGTTGCTCTCTGATTTTCTGGTTTGGGCTATACTCAAGAGTGTTAGATGGTATCTCATGGTTGTTTAATTTGCATTTCTCTGGTGGCTACATATCTGGAACATTTTCTCATGTGTTTATTGTCCATTCGGGTCTCCTCCCTAGTAAAACTTCTTTTCAGTTATTTTGCCCACTTCCTCAGGGGTTTAACTGTTTTCCTCTTTTTGCAGGCTCAGAGGGTATTGTAGATTTTAGTAATAAGCCCTTGGTCTGTTGTATCATTGCTAAATAATCCTCTCCCAATCTGTAGGTTCTCTTTTTACTCTCGGTGAATTATTTCAGCACACACCGGTGTTTTATCTTTAGTAATCTCACTTGTCGATTTTAGGTTCACCTGTGTGTGTACCCTTCCTGATTGCAGTTAGCCTATGTATTCCCTGAGCCAGGGTTCTTTGGTTTGTCCCAATTCCTTCCTGATGGTCCTGATAGTTTGGAGTTTTACTTCTAGGTCTGTGATCCACCTGGAGTTTGTTTTTGTTCAAGGGTGAGGTATACATCTTGTTTCATTTTTCTACAGGTGGATATTCATTTTTTCCAGTACCACTTGTTAAAGAGGTCATCCACCTCCCACTTGATGCTTTGGGGACCCTTGTCAAAGATCAGTTGTCTATATGCTGATGGTTTTTTAAATGGGTTTTCTGTTCTTTTCCACTGGTCTGAGTATCTGTCATTGTACTAGTACCACATTTTTTTGTTGGTAGTTTCTTGATAGCCATATGTATTTCTCTCTTTTTTTGCTATGGGTCTGTTGAAGTTCTTGACCTCTATCTGGGATAATCTAGAAAGGGATTGTTTTTCTGAGTATACATACATGTCTTCCACAATGTTGAATTCATTGGAGTACAAACTTTCATATTACTTTGTGATTACCCTTTTAATCTCACCAGGGTCCATTGTGATTTCCCCCATTTTATCCCTCATCCTGGTTATTGATGTTTGCTCCTTCCTTTCCTTGGTTTTGCTTGCCATCTTTCAATTCTGTTGATCTTTCAAAGAACCAGCTTTTTGCTGCACTGATGTTTTGCACTGTTCTCTTGTCTTCCCACTCATTGAACTCTGCCCTGAATTTTATTATTTCTTTTCTTTTGCTATTGGAGGGGTTGTTCTGTTGATTCTGTTCTAGTTGCTGGAGGTTTTGTGATAGCGTACCAGTCATAAGTTTCTTTTCCTTTTTCATATATTCACTTATTGCTATCAAGCTACCTATGGTAACTCTATTTGCTGTATCCCGTAGGTTTTGGTATGTTGTATTATCATTCTCATTAGTTTCTAGAAACTAAACTCTCTAATCTGGTCCACTAACCATTCGTGTTGAAGAAGATTGTTATTCATCCATCAATTGTTTGCCCTTGTTTTTCTGGCCATCCTTTTATTGATCTACAGCTTTGTGATGTTGTGAACCAAGAGGGATGTCTGAGTAATCTGTATGCATTTGAATATACACAGGCTCGACTTGTGCCCCAATAGTATTACTTAAATTGTTATTTAAGATACTTCCACATTGCTTATTGATTGGCATCTTCATTTATAATATTTTTTTGCTTTTATTCAAGCAGCATCAGCAATGTGATTTATCCTTAACCAATTTTTCACTGTAGGAGTAAGATCCCATTCCTGTAGAGGTAGGCCAATTAGGTAATAGTAATTGTGTTTGATATATTAGAAGCAATTAGATGACTTCTTCTCTGAACATATATGTTCATCTTTGGAAAAAAAAACCTTTCTGCTTCTGCTGACCTTAGAGCAATTGTTTTGACAATATTTTTAGCTCTTTGAACACTTTCAGGGATTTCATTAATCACTCATGATATCTCATGGGAATTTGAGGTGTAACACAATGCTGAAAAGAATAAGAGTGTGTCACCCTCTAGGTGTTTGGTACTTTTTCTGTTTAGACTATACATTTATTTATTGAAGTAACCAAAACAGGGAAAAAAGATAGTATTTCTTCAAAAGTGAAATGAGTTTTATTAAGTAAATAAATATAACAAGAATAATTCCATATATATTTTTTATACCTGTGGATGGAATGACATTACTCTGGGTGCTTTGAATACACTGTTGACAGCTGGATGTTAGTAAAGAGTAAGGACTATAAACGTGTGATTTCTACATTTGGCAGCTGCCCAGCTTCCCATCTTAAAGACAATTATGATAAAAGTGCCATTTTAACAATTGGTTCACCAAACTCAACAAAAAGTAAGGCATTGATTCTGTCAAAAGGTTGTGAACTAGCTCAATCCTAACACTGATCCCTTTCAAGGAAAAAAAAAAGGGTGGTATCTTAAATCACACCCTCTTCTAAAGTAGAGTTTAAAAGATGTCTACAAGGAAATGAAGAATGCAGCTTGGTTCGTATCTTTTATTAAGGTCAGCTCTTAATCCATCCATAATCTTGGTCATAGTCCCTTCCAGAATGGGACTATAGTCACAGGTATATGGAATCCAGTAACATATCACACAAAGTATTATGGCTAGAAGGACCATATTAATTGACTATACCACAGGTTACTAACTGAAAACTTGGTGGTTTGAGTCTCAAGTCAACCCAGTACTGCCTCTGATGAATGACCTGGTGTTCTACTTCCAAAAAAATCAGTCATTGAAGACCCTATGAATATAAAGAATATATACATATATTATGAGCTAAGATCAATTTTATAGCAAATAGTAAGTGCATTTTAAAATAAATCATTACAAACGTAAAGCAAGTAGAAGTAATAATAAATAAGTATAAATAATCTTCTGTAAGAACATTTTTATAAAGAAAATATGGAAAGTCAATTATTTTTTTAAGTTAAATAGAAATAAACAATGGATAGTAATAAAGAATTCAAATAATTCAGGATAAGTGCCTTGGCACTGAATTTTCAATTTTATAACTAACTTTCCATAAATTTGGTTGCAAGTAGCCTTTTAGACAAACTTTAGAATTTAACAACTTTTTTCTCTAATTTACTGTAAATCTAATTGTCATATTTATTATAGGATTCTCCAGGAATTTTTTCTAGAGAAATGATTATGTGTTTACATGCAACAAAATGAATTGTCTTTTATAATTTTTCAAATTCCTCATTTTAACACTACGTGATTATATTCAACAGAAACAAAATATTCCCAGATTGTTTGTCTTTTTAAGCTTCTCCTTTGGCCCTACATCACAGTTTTATTATATGATAAGTGACTTCAAGTTATATTGTGTATGAAACGCAATTCTTCATTCTACTTATTAGTGTTCAACTGACAGACAAATCAACATTTCTTATTATTCATCTGAATAAGTGATTGCTAATTTCAGTCACATGTATCCCTTAAAATTCTTACTGATTCATCTGGCAATACACTTTTGTTTTGTTTTTTCATAATTGTTTTTCCCTACCCATAATAATTCTGTCACACATTATAATAGTTAGGTTTATTGTGCCAACCTGGCCAATAGAAACATGTGGGATTAATCAGGTTGCAATTTGATTGAAAGGCAAAGAGATAAATGGTTATTCAAGGCCTGCCCCCATCTCTCTTGTTCTCCAGTGATCAGAGCGTGTTGAAGTGTTTGTGCTGCTGTTTCAGCTAGTTCTCTGTGTCAACCTGTGAGCTACACCACCTGTGGGCCAGGCCAGCCCGTGGATCATGTCGCTAGAGATTGAGGCTCCTTCCAGACCTGCTTCACCCCGCTGCTGGTGCATACATCACTCTACCTTGAGCCCGGTGGGTTCTTTCACCTTGCATTGCTTGGGTTCAGCGTTCCATCAGGGCCTGCTTCACTAAGCTCCTGAGCTACTGACTATTGGTTACCCACCCAGCTGATTGTTGCCTGTGGGCAGACTCTGCTTGCCTTGCCCAACAGAGGAATCTGCTGTCTGCTTCCTTGACCTTGGATTGGACAGTCCACATGAGCTGAAGGACTTCCAGTATATTAACTGTTCCACAGAAGTGAGTTGAACTGAACCCTTTGTACTTTTTTTTTTTTAACTTTAATTTTATTTTAGTGGGGTCTCTTACAGCTCTTATCACAATGCATACATATATCCATTTTGTCCAACACATCTGTACATAAGTTGTCATTATTTTTTCAAAACATTTCTACTTGAGCCCCTGGCATCAGTTTCTCATTTCCCCCTTCCTCTAGCACCCTCCCTCCCAATGCCCCCTTGATAATTTATAACTTCTTTTTTTTTTCTTTTCCATGTCTTTCACCCACTTTTCTGCCATCCCTCCCTCTGGGATGGGGGCCATATGTCGATCATTGTGACTGGTTCCCCCTTACTAGCCCCCCTCCAGGTATTACTGCTCCCCTTATTGGTACTGAGGGGTTTATCTGTTCTGCATTCCCTGGTTTGTGGGCTCCTATCTATACCAGTATACATGTTCTGGTCTAGTCAGATTTGTAAGATAGAATTAGGGTAATGGTAGTGGGGGGAGGGAGGAAGCATTAAAGAATTAGAGGAAGGTTGTATGTTTCATCAGTGCTATAGTGCACCTTGGCTGGATCTTCTTTTCCTTATGGCTGTTCTAACAGGGGATGTCCAATTAACTACTCATGGGGTTTGGTCCTCCAATTTGCCTCCCCCCTCATTCCCATTGAGATGGTTTTTGTTTATTTTGTTTCATTATTACTATCAATACCTATAGATACCTCGTGATCACAAAGGCTGGTGTGCTTTGTACATGTGGGCTTTGTTGCTTCTCAGCTAGTTGGCTGCTTGTTAATCTTCAAGTCTTTATGACCCAAGACACTTTATCTTTTGATAGCCAGGCACCATCAGCTTTCTTCACCACATTTGCTTATGTACCCATTTTGTCTTTAGCAATCATGTCATTGTATATAAATGTATTTACATATATATACCTGTATTTGACCTCTATAAATGTTCTTTGCCTCCCCGTTTTCTTCTCTATTTCCTTTCACTTTCCTCCCATCCCACTATCATGTTCAGCCTTCATTCAGATATTGGTAATTCCTCTCGGCGACATTGCCCTTGATCAAGCCCCCAAACCGTACCTCCACCCCCAAGCATTGTATGCCCTCCTTGCCATCAATTTAAATCACTTATTCTTCCCTTTTCCCTGAGCTTATTGGCAGGCCCCTCATTGCCAACCATCTCTCCCTCTCCTGTGTACCCCTGGAACTGTCAGTCCCATTGTTCTCTCTTCCAGATTGTTCATCCCGCCTAGGGTTAATTTGTTGTTGTTGTTGTATTAGCTGTTGTTGATTTGTTTTTGTTTTCTTTTTTTGTTATGTTTTGCTCTGTTTTGTTTTTTCATCTATTATTGTCTATGCATGTCTGTCTGGACAAGATAGGCACGATGAACCCTCTGTACTTCTGTGTGGGCTGATTAGCTGATACATTCCTTCCCACTGAATTATCCTATCATCTTATTTATATATAAAATCATAAGTATCCTGGTCTCCTTTCTCTAGAGAACCCTGCATAACAAGCACATGTACATACACTTACATAAGGATTTAGAAAAAAATAATTAAGAACAGTAACCAATTATATCACGCTTTCCTCAAATTCAATTTTTAAAAGGATAAGAACCAGAGATTCTGCATAAATAATATATATATAATGTATATATATATATATATATATATACACACACACACACACACACACACACACACATACTACTTACCAAACACTTATCAGACAAACTCAGACATATATTACATCTTGGGGACTTCCAGTCTTCCTTTCCTCTTGCTGTAAATTGACTCCAGATAGTTCAGGATAGATGACTTAAAACTGGATTTTCGATTTTATAAGTAACTTTCATTAGGTTTAGTTACAAATAGCCTTTTAGATAAATTTTACTCTGCAATTATTTTAATACAGTTGCATTTATCTTCAAGCATCATTCAGTGAATATTTAACTCACTATTAACATTCAATTATGTACCCCACATAAATTTAGTTTATTTATTCTTAAGAATGAAAGAATTCAATATTCGTAAACAATGTACATGTCCAAACAGATAGTTATGGCTTCACTTAGATTTTTGGTGGAGTTAAATAATCTAACAACAGTTAAAACAAATGGCATTTACTGGAATTCAGAGATTAAATGAGAATAAGGCATGGGAAGCAAGGTAATTGGTTACAGGGAGCCACCGTCCAATGACACATTAAAAATATAATACCAACATTCACAAATAATTATCTTGCATTTATTTTATCACTTAAGCAATACTCTCTAAATGTTGATCATGTTTTATTATAAGTAATTGCTTGTTTGCCTATGTCTGCAAAGAGTATTTCTGAAATCTTGAAAATGAAATAGACAAAGGGAGCATGTGGTGCAGTGGAATTACTACCCATAGTCTTTGTAATCCTGGGAAATGATGGCCTGAAAGCATTTAGATAAGGCCTGTTGGATTATGATGTGGGGATTGGTCAGTTCATTCTGATAAGTAAAAGTCAGCCATTTCAGATGCAAGAATGGAGATATTTTCATGACCCTTGAGAAATAACAGCCACAAGAACACTGGAGTTGCTATGTGGAGAAGCAGCAACAGTGGCAGAACCCATGAGACTGAGCAATGGACTCCTCAGCACATAGAGGGAGAAAAACTGATTTTTGAAGATTGCTTTAATTCTTTCAATATTGGTGTTAATAATGCTCTTCATGGTCTACAGGGAAATGCATAAGACCTTTGCTATTTTTTTTCCCATTGAATCCACCAATATCTGGGCTTTATTTGCAAAACGTGTTTTAGAATTAATTTCGAAAATGGCCCTCACTTATTTGAAGTACTCTTCAGCTAGTATTGACAAAATACATCCTTTGAAAACTGTACCACTTTGATATCTTCAGAGTTAGCATGTGTGGAAACTCCCAGATGAACAATGTTTAAAAATAATTTATTTAGACTTGTAATCCTTGAGCACATATTTGTACACAACATATTTTAAAAATATTAATAAATTACATACCATTTTTCTTGTCATAGTTTGTTGGAAGGATTGGCACAGTTCCAATGTGATTCCTAATAAATATACCCCAACTATACCTGACAGTACAATATTTCTCTAGAACATGTGGCTTCAAACACAGGATATTGTTACTACTATAGTAAGAGAAAATTATTCCTATATAGGCTCCAGTTCATACATGCAAGCATATTTTTCCCAAATAAATAATATTTAAATATGTATATGTGAGCAGTAATTGACTACAGATGCATTCTCTCATTAATACATTATTGTAAGCCTCCATAGAGCCCCTTCTAAAGAGGGTACAATCAAAACTCTGGCTTCTGAACAGATATTCTGGGTCAGTTATATTCAAGACAGAAGATAGTTCAGAAATTTTCAGTGACCAGTCGTGGGATCCCCAAGAAGTGATCTTGATAGGTTTTCCCTTATGGAGGCTTATGATGAGGAAATTTAAAGAAAATTAAAAATTTCTCTGGTAAGAAAAAGGCAAAGTTGCGCTGAGGATTTTTCGTGTGTGGGGTCATCATGACAATGCATTTGCTCATTTTCCAGGGGATCAAAATCTGTCCTATAACAATTGCAGTGAGAAACTGTGCTTCTTGCACACAGTACTTCAAATGTGGCCACTACATATTTCCTTTTACCCCATAACTGAGTGAACACTTAGAAGGAAAGCTATGTAAGTCGTCTGAGTATACCCAAACTGCCATTTGTATGTGGTTCAAAGAATGGTGTGCAGAAACCTTCAGGGAAGGTCTACAGAGAAAGAAACAATACCTCCAGAATGGCACGGATTGAGATGGAGGATATGCTGAGAAATAATAGCTTCACAGTTTGAAAAAAATAATTTTAATAAAGCTTCCTCTGATTGTACAGCAATATTTTCTAGTTACCTTGTTATGAAAGCAATTGCAGGATGTTAAATAAAACCTTTTAAATTGTATATAATAATTATATTAGAAAAGAGTTAATTTAATTTTAATATTGACTATATGGTAGCTTGTCACCACTTCTCAGTTAGTTTGTCATACTGTGATGGCTTGTTTTCCAGCATGATACTGACATGCTGGAAAATATGTCACTGGTATTTGAAATACCAGTTGGATCATTCATGGTCAACACAGTATAGTAGAGTTGCCAGATTAAGAACAAATGATAAATAAATAATAGGCTCTCCAGTTTTGTGGCATAAGCCCCTGAAAACCATATGAATAACAGCAGAATACTGAGGAGACAACTCTTCCCTGTGTGCCTTCCAACCTAAGTTGCTCCTCTTCTGGCACTATATCACACAAAGTAGAGTCCACCATAATGACTTAGACAGACTTATGCTATCCAGACTTTGACTAATAGGGCACATAACAACATGAGAATAAACAGTGTCAAACTCCTATTAATGATTGGAATGTGGAATGTAAAAAGTACAAATTTAGGAACATTGGAAGTTATCAAAATGCAATCGAATGCATAAAGATATGCATACCAGGCATTAATGAGATAAAATGGACTGGTATTGATTCTTTTGAATCAGATGGTTTACTATGCCAGGAATGACAAGTTCAACAGGAATGACATCCCATGCATTATCAAAAAGAGTATTTCAAGATCTGTCCCGAAGTATAATGTTATTAGTGATAAGATCACATTTATATACGTATGAGAAAATCTAGTTACAGCTTGTTGTGATTGTCGGCGGGTGTCCTCGAGTCAGTTCTGACACATAGACAGACACGCTGTACACAACGGAAGGACACACTGCTGGGTGCTGTCCCAAAATCACAGTTGTTCCTTGTTTGAGGCCACTGTTGCTACCACTTTATCTTCTCAAGGGTCTTCTTCTGTTTTGCTGCTCCTATACTTCACAAGGCATGTCTTTTCTGGGGACTTTTCTATCCTGGCAACATTTTCAAAGCACACAAGGTTGAATCTTGTCATCCTTGCTTCTAAGGAACATTCTGGATGTAATTCTTCAAAGACAGATTCCTTTGTTCTTTTGGCTGTCTGCAGTACTTTCAACATTCTTCACCATCACCACATTTTAAATATATCAATTGTCATTTAATATTCCTTATTCAATGTCCAGCCTTCACATGCATATGAAATGATTGAAAGAACCATGATTTGTGTTAGATGCAACGTAGTTCTCAAAGTAACATCCTTATTTTCAAAATCCTAAAGAGGTCTTCTATAGCAGATTTGCACAATGCAATGTGTTCTTTAATCTGTGGACTGCTTCTGCTTCCTTAAGCATTTATTGTGTATCCAAGCAAGACAAAAATCCCTGAAAATATCAAAGTTTTCTCCCTTTATCATGTTGTTACCTATTGGCCAAGGGTAAGGATGTTTTGTTGTCTTTACATTGAGTTGTAATCCACACTGAAAACTGCGTTCCTTGATATTTATTAGCAGATGCTTCAAGTCCTCCTCACTTTCAGCCAGCGAGGCTGTGTCATCTACACCTCACAGGTTGTTAATTAGCCTTCCTCCCATCCTGATGCTTCATTCTTTTTCATCTAAGCCAGCTTCTCTAATTATTTGTTCAGCAAACACATTTAATAAGTATGGTAAAATGATACAAATATGATACACACTTTCTTGGTTTCAAACCATGCAGCATTCCCTTGGTCTTCCTGCACAATTGCTTCTTGATCATTACACAAGTTCCAAATGAGAATAATGATGTGTTCTGGAATTCTCGTGCTTCTAGATGCTACTTATACTTTGTTATTATCCACACAGTTGAATGTCTTTTCATAGTGCGACACAAATAAGCATCTTTCTGGTATTCAATTCTTTCAACCAAGATCCATTTGATACCAATAATAATAAAACTTATTCCAAAAGCTCTTCTGAATCCAGCTTACTTGTGGAAGTTCCCTAACAATGCACTATTGGAACCATTGTTGAATAGCTTTTTGGTATATTTTTACATGCACATATATTAATGATATTGTTCTATAATGTTTTCATTCTTCTGGGTCACTTGTCTTTGGAATAAGTACAAATATGGATCCCTTTCAGTCAGTTGGTCAGGTAACTGTCTTCTAAATTTTTTGGCATAGATGTACAAGTGTTCCCAGTTCTTCATGAGCTTATGGAAGTATATCAACTGGTATTCCATCAATTCCTAGAGCCTAAATTCACTAAAGTTTCACCTCACAGTGCATTTGGAATTTGTTTCACTAGGTCAGACTGTTAATCAAACTTTCTATTTAGAGGTTCTGAAAATATTGCATAAGCGAATGCAACAAAAACGCCCTATTTGTGGCAGATGAAGCACTGATTTTGCCATCATGGCAATACACCTGCTCACACAGCTATCTCAGTGTGCCAGTTTTGTGCAAAAAAACAGATGCCTCTCTTTCTCCATGCACCTGACTCACCTGACCTTGCTCTGTGCGATTTCTTTTGGTTTCTGTAAATAAAGAGCGACGATGTAGAGGAAGTGAAGAAAAAATGAGGGAGGTGCTGTAGTCATCCAAACAGATGGTTTTGAAAGAGTTTCCAAGAATGTAATCACTGTTTTGACAAATGTATTAAGTGTAATGGAAAATACTTTGAAGGTGAAAAGGTTGTTTTGTAAAACATGAAAATAATAATAATCTATAATCTCTCAAGGGGTCATGAGGGTGGTGGGGAGGGATGAAAAGAGGAACTGATGGCAACATATGTACAAACATGCCTGATGCAATTGATGTGTGGATTGTAATTAACATTGTAAGAGATCTCAATGAAATGATTTAAAATTTTAAATACAGTACATAGCTTTGGGGAAAAAATTGTGTTTCAGGGAGTATTCCCTTGTTTTACCACCTGAATTTAGAAAATATTTAAAGAATGAATTTGACTTACTGAAAACAAATGCGAGATCTGATGAAATGTTAGAAGACATCATGAAAATCATACATGAAGAAAACAAGATGCCATTTAGAGGATAAGAAAAAAAGAAAATATCAAAATTTATGTCAAATGTGACTCTAAAACTTGACCTTGATCCTAGAGTAACTAAAGCACATAGAAGAACTGATGAATGAAGAGCTGAATAGAACATTTCCAAGGGCACCTAGAAATGAAAAGAGCTGAATAAAATATGTTTTGAAACTGATGGTGGTATCAATTGTACAATACAGCTTGATTTGACTGAACTATGTATTGATATGATATCTGTATTAGCTCCCAATAAAATGGTTTTGAAAAAAGAAAGTTTCAAAGAGCACCTTGCAATATTGGAAAGTACAATATTATAACATAATCTGCAAAGACCTAGAGTTAAAAAGTCATATCATTTTCAGCCCACCCAGAATTCCTATCCATTTGAGAATGCATGGGTATACCCAATATTACACACAAAATCCTTCTTTATGGAAAAGTCATTCTATCTTTCCTTCTGTGACTAAGATGATTTATCACAAATCAACCTACATATATTTTGTAAATTATATATGTGAACTTTGATCTTGAGTTAGTAACTTATCCAAGAGTATATATGAACTCATAAGCATCAGTTTTCAAACAGTAGTGTAATAGTATGACATTTTTGTTTTTTGTAAAAGAAAAGGAACAAACACAGAATCTGATTGCAGATTCCCCAACAATTCAGATGAGTTCTATTCAGGGCATCATATCATATTGCACTTTTGCCATTTGTTGGAGTTTCACTGGTTCTCATTCAGTTCTCAATGGTTTCAGTGTCTACAAGGCACTGATAAAGTAGCAACAAAAAGTAGGTAAAGAAATAAAATGTAAATGTTTTGTAGATCCTAAAGAGTGTGGATTTATATATTGCCTCACAATGATTTGTTTTGTCTTTGTACTGTTAGTCCACTTTTTAATAAACAACTTTCAAAAAGATGATAAAGCATTCTCTCCAACAATAGGATTTAGTTGTGTAGGATGGAGTCTATGTCACTGTCTATTCAGTGTTGTATTGGGGGAGAGTAGTACTGCATTAGGAACTATAAGGGCTTATGGTGTTTTTTGAGGTAAGTGAGTAACTAGTCTGCTAGATTGCTACTGTCTCAGACCTACGAAAACACAACTCAACAACCTGGGATTAAAAGATGCCCCTAGTCAGGAGGAATTGCAGCACATGCTGATGCAGCTTTTAGTATAGATTATAACCCATGTAAAGAAACCAGAATCCTCAAAACAACATCATGGTACTTGAAGAAAATCTTGAAGTTGTCAAGGATTTTATTCAGCCTGGATTCACAAAGAATGCTTATGGAAGAAACCAAGAAATCAAAGTGAGCATTACTTTGGGCAAGTCTACTGCATACGACCTCTTTAAGCTATTCAAGAACTAGAATGTCACTTGGAGAACTAAGCCATGATATTTTCTGTGGTCTCACATGTCTGTCAAGGTTGTATACAATGATTGAGGAAGACAAAATTGAATTATGATTTTGATTATGAATATTCAATATACCATGGACTGGTAGGAAAACTAACAAATGTGTCTTGGAAAGATTATGGTAAGCATGGTCCTTAGAATGATGAAACTTATATTACCAATTTGGGATATGTCTTCATGAGAAAAGGGCATCCTGCTTGGAAAAGTGAAGTTCACTACAAAAGAGAATGACTCTCAATGGGATGAATCCCTACCATGGCTGACACAATGGGTTCAAGCCTCACAATTGTGAGGGTGGTGCAGGACAAGGAGGCAGTTTTTCAGAGGATTGCTATGTGGAATTAGAACTGACTTGAGGGCATACAACAGCAATGAAAACAACATGATAGACAATAATGTTCCATAAAGGTAACAGCATTTGGTGCCCTGAAACTCATAAATACAGTACTTTACATAGTAAAACAATAAAACAAATACATTTGCATTTGTGATTGGCTGTTTTGAGGTTGTTTTAGATAATACAGGTGGGCACACTGTAATTAATTAAAAACTCCCCCCAAAGAAACAAGCCCGTTTCCATGTAGTTGATCCTAACTCATAGGCACCCGAGATAGTTTCTGAGGCTGTAACTCTTTAGACTATCGGATAACTTCATCTTTCTTCCAGAGTAACTGATGGGGTAAACCACCAAGTTTTCAGTTAGCATCTCAACGTTTATCCCACACACGTCTTATAAAACAAAGTCAAATGGAGATTTGACTATGAGAAAGCAGTGTCAGATGGAGACAGTGCCCTAAAGACTTGTTGGCTTTGAAGAAAGAAAGAGATATAAACTAAGGGATGTAAATAGTCTCTAGAAACTGGGGAAAGACCAACAAACAAACATTAAAATAGATTCTCTTTGACACTTCTAGAGGGAACATAGCTCTGGAGATTCCATTTTTGTAGACTTCTGATCTCCTGAAGTATAGGAGAAAAAAATTGTGCTCGGGAGAAATAAAAAGGAATGGAGAGGGAGGAGAGGACATCCTGGCCCACCAAGCCCCAAGGACGATGTTCCTGCTCAGAGCAGACAATGCACAGGATGACTGTAGGGCTGACCCCACCATGTGACACAATCGCTCACTGAACCATGGTGCTGTGTGGGACAACAATGGAGACACAGTGTGGGAATAGTGCAAGGTCTGGCCCCATCACGCTGGGGCGAGGCACTAAGGCACTAAGAGCAGCAAGTGGAGCAGAGTGATGAAAACCCTCAGGGAATACCAAAAATGACTTTGGAGACAGAGTGTGGCACCCAATCACTCGACTGGAAAACACCCATAAAGACCAACAAACAGACCTTGAACTATTTATAGGCTTTTCCATTTTTGTCAGTGGCTTTCTTTTTGTTATTGTTATTGTTGTTTTGTTGTTGTTGTTGTTGTTTGGTTGGTTTTGGCTTCCTTCATTGTTTTATTTGGCTTTGCCTGCTTTTTGCACTTATTGATTGAGTTATTTAAAGTTTATTGTGGCAACCTGGCCAATAAACACATGTGGGGTTAATAGAAGGGTGGAGGGAAAAATGGCTCGCTGAGCCTCGCCTTTGTAGTTCTTGGATCTCTTGCTTTGTGATGGTCAGACCAGCGTGCTGCTGCCTTAGCCAGTTTCCTTCTTCAGCCGACAAGGCTCACTTCCTGCAAGACATCCCCAAGGAGAAGCCCCATGGACCTACCCCCATGCAGCCCTGGGTGCAGGAGCAGCCATGTGGAGACCCCTGCCAGTGCTGAGATGCTTACACATTCACTGATTCGGCTTTCCTCCTGCAGTCAGCATCATTGTGTCTGTTTTGTGAGATGGAGGAGGACTTTGTGAAATGGTGTTGGACATATGGATTAAAATTGGACTTGTGGGTTTGGGCAGCACTAGTTTGGGATGTTTTCTTGATGTGCACTTACCCTTTATATAAAACTCTCTCTTATACATAAGAGTTTCTGTCGATTTGTTTCCCTAAAGTACTGAGACTAACACATTAATGTATCTGCATGTCTAACTATATATGATAGGCAGGATAAATAATTCGGAGATGAAAATAATGGGGACAATGATTCTGGGGAAATACAGGAGAAAGGGACGTGGGAGAAACAAAGGGGTGGGGGCAGAAACTAACCCAGGGACAAGGGAACAACAAATAAATTAAAATCAATGGAAGGAAGGTCATAGGATGCCTAGTGGGGCATAATAATGTAGCAGCCAGGAATTACTAAACCTGAATGAGAGCTGAACATGATGGTAGGACAAGAGGAAAGTAAAAGGAAATAAAGGAAAGAACCAGGAGGCAAAGGACATTTATAGAGGCCTAAATACAGGCATTTACATATGTAAATTCATATATAACAACCGGTGAATAGAACTATGAACTCATATCTATATGTTAAGAATTAAGGTTGCAGATGGACATTGGGCCTCAATTCAAGTACTCCCTGAACATAGCAATCTGGCATTCTGTGATGCTCACCTTCCCAACAGGATTACTGAAGACAAAATGGGTGCATAAGCAAACATGGTGAAAAAAACTGATGGTGCCCGGCTATCAAAAGTTATAGCATCAGGGGTCTTGAAGGCTTGAAGATAAACAAGTGGGCATCTAGCTGAGAAACAACAAAGCCCACATAGAAGAAACACACCAGCCTGTGTGATCATGAGGTGTTGATGGGATCAGGTATCAGGTATCTAAGACCCAGAACAAAATCATACCCAATGTGAATGGGGGTGGAGGGCATGGAGTGGAGACCCAATGCCCATCTGTAGACAATTGGACATACCTTCACAGAGGGGTCACAGGGAAGAGATGAGCCAATCAGGGTGCAATATAGGACAGATGAAACAATAACCTTCCTCTAGTTCTTTGGTGCTTTCTTCTCCCCTCAATTGTACCTTACAAATCAGATTTGACCAGAACATGCACGCTGCTAGAGATAAGAGCCTGCAACACAGGGAATCCAGGGTAGATAAACCCCTCAGGACCAACAATGAAAGTAGAGATACCAGTAGAATTAGGGAAGGAGAGGGGGGGAGAAAGGGGAAATCGATTATAAGGATCAATCTATACCCCCTTCCCAGAAGGATGAATAATGGAAAATAATGGGTGAGGGGTGATGGGGGACGATGTAAGATATGAAAATAATAATCTGTAACTTATTAAGGGTTTGTGAGGGAGGGCAGATGTGGAAGGGAGGAGGAAGAAATGGGGAACTGATATCAGGGGCTCAAGTGGGAGGAGAATGCTTTGAAAATGATGATGGCAGCATGTGTGTAAATGACACACTGCATGAATGTATGGATTGTGATAAGAGATTTAAGAACCCTCAATAAAAGTATTTTGGGGAAAAATCATGCTGCTTTAAGTCATTAAATGGTTGATAATTTGTTATAGAAGCAATAGGAAACTAATACACACTTGACATAAAATTAACTTCCTGAATAAACACAAACTCTTAAGTAATAAAATACATGAAATTTAAAAGCCTCAAATAATCTCACTGTGAATTGTAATAAACTCTACACAGGGATATATATATATATAGTAGCATGTGTACCATATATGTTAATAGCATGCAATTTAACTAACATGAATATTTAACTATGCATTGATTATTAAATTGCTGGAAGGAGCTCTGGTGACATAGTGCTTAAAATGCTCAGCAGCTGCCTAGTGGTCAGAACTCTGGTGGGTGTGGCGGACTATTTCCATAAATGTTTAGTCTTGGAAACCCAATGACTGTAGGCTATATGATCTTTATGAGGTGCAATCAAATTGACAGTATTTGGATTAAAATTGCTGTGTTTCAGTGGTAGAATCACAACCTTCCATGCAGGAGTTCTAGGTTTGATTATTAGCCAATGAACTTCGGGTGCGATACCACCGTTCGGTCAATGGAGGCTTACACATTGCTACAATACTGAGTAGATTTCTGCAGAGTTCTGGGATAAGATGAACTATTAAGAAATTTCTGGCAACCGACATGGCAGCGTTTTGTTTCATTGTACAAAGTGTTGGCATAGTACATAAAATTGAGGGTTGTGAAAAGTAAGATCTCTTGTACAAAATTTAACGAGGCACTAAAAACTCAGAAATCAAGATTAATTATAGCTTAATTCAATATTTTTCAAAAGTAGACAATAATATACATAGATACACCCTCACGATAAAAAGTCATATAATCCTGTCTTCAGTGTCCAGGAACCCTAACAAACACATAGCATAACCTAGCAGAATCCTGTGGAGCTGTGCAGTGAGTGCTGGCTGCTAAACGTGAGGTTGGCGATTCAAACCCACCATCAACTCTGAGGAAGAAAAAGGAAGCTATATACTCCTGCAAGTATTTAAAGTGTAGGATTGCTATGAGTCAGAATGAAGTTTATGGCAGTGTATTAGTAACTTGTTAGAAATAGAGAAGGAGAATTCCCGTGTTAAGAAAATAGGTTAGGTTAAGGAAATACAGTGTTAAGGGAATACACGACTTCATTGACCTCTCAGAGGACTGGCTTTCTGAAGTATGTACAACAAAATCTTAAAATAACCTGCATGTCCTTGTATTGCTTGAGGAAATTATGAACAGAAAAGTAAGGGGTAGAACTCAGATACTTAATTTTGAGGATGACTGTTGTAATGCTAGTACAGTACCTAGTGGTACAGTAGTTAGAAAAATAAAATATATTTTTGTACCATTACTGTCCAAGAAAAGGAAAAGTTAGGAGACAGATGTCTAATGACTAAAGTTTTTGTTTTGCTTTGTATTTTGCTTTTTTTGCAGAGAGACTAAGGACTGGGTGTTACTGGAATTCTCATTAGTATTTAAAAGATTTGATTTGGATGATAAAACTCCTACTTGTGGTTTCTGAATAACAATTAGGTAAAACTCGTTTTCAATATTAGAATATTAGAATAGGATAAGAGATTAATGCAAAACAAAGTCTTTGACTAGCATGGGCTTCTAAGGAGAAACAGACTTTCCTGGAAGATGCACGCAAAAAATTCTACATCTGAGGCTCCCCTGACGTCTCTTGAGCACTCAGCAGAAGCGAAAACATCCTCTAATGTCACTGCTACGGTCAGCGTCATATGGATATCACCAGAGCACTTACTATAAGGATGATTGTTTGCATTTCTAGTTGTGCTATAAAATTGTTAGAGTTTTAATAGAGAGAATGATCCCTAGATTGTGTTCCTAGGAAATTACATCATTTCAAGACTTATTATCAGTGATTGCTGTACATCCCTTTCTCAAACAACTTGGGTTACTACCTCTAAATTTCTCACTTTATTTCAATTGCTTACTTTAGTGTTTGAGTATTTTCTCCTAACAGCATATCAACACCTTGAGTAAGTGAACTGTTTCCCCTTTCTATTTTTGAGATCTATATGCCTTGAGTATGTTTTTAAAAATAAATGAACAATAGGATGATCTAACTCTTATTTTCAATGTATCTCTCCTTTGCTAAAGTACTCACACAGAGAGAACTGAAAGTCAAATTCTTAAAATTTAAATGTAACTCTTTTTTGAACTCTATATTAAGTGAACAGATAAGCAATGATTTACAGATACAGTTGACTAGAAAGAGATCCTGCCTACACTGGAATTCAGAAGACAGATTTTCTAAGTGATGCTCTTGCATTGTGAGAAGGGAATACTGTCATCAATGCAAGTAAATAGCATGTTCGCTTTACATTTTTATGTGTCAATGTATTACCATAGAATTCCATGCAGAATATAAAGCATATGTCATTGGTCAATTTCCATTGTAGCAGATGATAAAAAAAAAATGAAATCACTAAAAATAATATGACTTAGACTCTTTAAAAGAGTAAAAAAATAATAATAATAACACCCCAAACAAACTCACTGTCATCTAGTTCATTCTGACTCACAGCAAGTGACCTGACATAGGGGACCCACGACTATAAATCTTTACAGGAGCAGACAGCTTCACCTAGCTCCCAAGGACAAACTGGTGGATTTGAACCACTGACCTTGCAGTTAGCAACCAATACCTTACCCACGGTGCCACCAGGTCTCCTTTCCTCTAGAATCGAATCGAATCAAACCAACCCAACCCAACCCACTGTTGTCAAGCCACTTCCAACTCCCTCTCTTCAGCGGAGCAGACAGCCTCGGGTCTGAACCCCTTATAATACATTTGTCATTTGCCAACAATGTACTATAAGCAACAGTTTTTAAATTTAAAAAGTGCTTTTTCCTTAAATTTCAGGTTAAAAAATTCTTATGGAAATTATTTCAAGATTTTGTCACTAATTGGGCATTTAGAATAAACTGAAAATTTGATTGAATCAATTTCCAAAAACATTAAAGTTTTTTTTAGAGATTTTTAATAACCTCATTATGAACGAGTGTTACTTCAAAGACACGGTCATTATATCGGTATAGGAAGAATTATCTTCTGATGAAGTACAATGAAATAGCCTAATTAGTTTGCTCTACAGGGATTTTTAAAGTATTGAATGGAAAAATAATAATACTTTATAAATTATCAGGGGTTCATGAGGGAGGGAGGGATGGAGGGAGGGGGGAAAACGAGGAGCTGATACCAAGGGCTCAAATAGAAAGAAAATGTTTTGAAAATGATGATGGCTACAAATGTGCTTGACACAATGGATGGATGTATGGATTGTGATAAGAATTGTACGAGCCCCCAATAAAATGATTTTAAAAAAAAGAGTATCTGACCAAAATTGATTTAATCATTATTATAGTTGTATTTACTTAGTTCATTTATTCCATGAATGAATTGAGGTTGATTTTCTTATACAATTCTAGAAAAATGAAAATTTAAATCACAATAGTAGAAACTTTATTCTATTGGTCACTAAGAATTATAGGTAACTCTTAATATGTATAATTGTCCTGTTTCATACTAAGAAAATACTACACAATAGAAGTATTCTAGTTTGGGTTAACCTTATTTCTGATGTGTGTTCTGCCTTAAAAAATTAGTCTCTTTCACTGGTAGAAGATTGTAAAAATCTCTAATAAAGAAAGAACTTTACATATTTCCTCCTTCAAATGACCTTGAGTTCAGCTACCATTAGAAGAAGCATGGTAGTGGGAGGGACATAAATCCTTGTCCGGTAGGGAAGGAAAAAGAGCTGGCAAAAATGAAGATAGGATGTTTTTAGTTTTTTCACCTGTGAACAATTTTAAAAGGTAGAATTGGAATCATTGTTCATTTAAAATCACTCTAAAACCTATTGGTAAATTGATTTAAATGGGTTACAATTAGTTCATAATTTCTTCTCTATTATTATCCACCCATTCCCCAGATTAGCTCAATCTATAGTTCTATTTTGAGGGGCTATATTCACTTGAATGGGGCCCTGAAACAGTTGCTGTTTAAGCACCTACATACTGTTTTCTTCAATTAAACAATTAAAAGGCCCATCTAGATAAACACTTTCATTGCAATTAAATGTGACTGGCTGTTCTAAGCAATAAATCAGTTTGAAAAAGATTAGAAGTGCAGGTCATTCTTTTCATTGCTAAATTCATTTTAAAAGAAATAGGGGGAATCAATTTGTACTAGCAACTGTTAAATAAGTTACATTTATTTGAATTCTAATGCATTAATTAATTGAATTCCACAGTACTAAGAAAAAATAAAGCAAAATCTAATATTCTTGAAAAGAATTAGGCCAGTTTAGTGACTTGAACTTATTTGCAAATATATTTATGGAAATAATGTATCAGTAAAATTATTTTATACTGTAATAATAATTAATGTTTTAAAAAATCATATATAAATTTTTACTTTTTCATTGTAATGTTGGGGAAATGCTGAGCACTACCCTCGCAAATAAAAAATTCTTAAACCAATGATTATTATGTGATCATGTATCATATGCATTGCAGAGAATCATTCAGTAATGATGTCCTTGGCTCACACATAACAATTGCGAGAATGGTGCAGCATCAGGTGATGCTTCCTTCTGTTTTACAGAACATCACTCTGAGTGGGACCCGACTTGATGGCACCCAACCACCACAGCAATATAGCTTCTGCTGTGATGATCTGGCTGTGCCGAGGAGAACAAATCAATGTAATCATCAGTCAATGTAGAAATTAATGTACAATTACAATATATGTAAGGTATTTTCAGAGACAGACTGGTGTGAAAGATAATTTTATAGAGACATTTGTTGGACTCATGGAAACACTCATCTAAACATGTTGTTAGGTGCCATCAAATCAGATCCGACCTTTATGAACCCTATGCACAATAGAACGAAACATTGCTTGGTCCTTTGCCATGCTAACAATTGTTCTAATGTTTGTGCCCATTGTTACAGCCATTGCAGAAGTACATTGACAGGGATATGCTAGAGGTTCAGGCCTGATTCAAAAGAGTATATGGAGTAAGGGATATCATTGCCGACATCAACTAGATCTTGTTTGAAAGCAAGATGATTATTGGTGTTTTATTGATTATACCAAGGCATTCAACTGTGGATAGTTGAGAAGAATGGCAATTCTAGAACACTTCATTGTGCTTGTATAGAACGGATGGGTGTGCAAACAAAGAAATGGAATAATGTGTAGTTTAAAATCAAGGAAGGTATTCATCCAGGTGCCTCTCATCATACCTATTTAATTGGTATGCTGAGCAAAGCATCAGAGAAGCTGTATTATATGAAGAAGAATTTGGCAGCAGGATTGGAGGCTTATTTAAAAACCTGTGATATGCAGATGACACAAACAAGCTTTTTGGAAGCGAGGAGAAGAAGCTCTTGCTGAAAAAGATCAAGGGCTGCAGCTTTCAATATGGATTATGACTCAATGTAAAGAAGATACAAATTCTCACTACCGGATCACTAGGTACTATCATAATAAAAGGAGAAAAGATTAAGTTGTCAAAGATTTTATCTTGCTTGGATCCATGAATAATGCTCATGGAAGCAGCAGTCAAGCTGCAATTGTTGGATGGTCTTGACTCATAGTGACCCTGTGTACTACAGAACAAAGAACCGCCATGTCCTGGGTCATCCTCACCATCATGCTCAGACCCATGGCTGCAGTCACTGTGCCAACGTACTTCACTGACCCCTGCTCTTCAGAGCATGATGTCTTGCCTCAGGGACTGCTTTCTCCTGGTAAAATGTCTAAAGTAAATGAGATGAATTCTCATCATCCTCACTTCTAAGCAGCATCTGACAGTACTTCTTCCAATTCAGATTAATTTTTCCTGGTAGACCATGGTATATTTAATAGCTTTTATGAACACCATAACCCCAATACATTGATCTATTGCTTTCTTTTTTCAGTTTCCAAATTTCACATGCATACAGAACAAATAGAAACCTCATGGCTTGGTTCAGGCATAATTCAAAATGATATATTTTCTTTTTAATATTTCAAAAAAGTCTTTTGAAGCAGATTTACCTAAATGCACTATATCTTTGGATATCTTGATAAGGCCTTTCTGTCCACCTTTTTTAGAAGCTCATTCCAAGCATGCCAAATCTCACTGACTCAAGTTTCTCTCCATTTTCTCCCCCATTTCTAGACCTGGGCTGCATTCTGAAAAGTTCAGCAGTTCCGAACCACCAGCCACTCCTTGGGAGAAAGGTGAGGCTTTTCATTCCCTTAAAGACTTACTTTCAGAAACTCACAGGGGCATTGCACCCCTCTACTGTAGGATCACTATGAGTTGGCATCGACCAGATGCCAGTGAATAGCTCAGGCAAATGGAAAAACTGATGAGCTCAAAATACTCAGGAGAAAATTCAAAGGGCAATTCAAGAAGATAAAGTAAAATATTGTAATAAAATGTTCAAAAACTTAGAAATCCAAACAGGAAGAGCTAGATCAGCAGAGCTTAAACTGAAAGAAATCAAGAAATATTCACGTCCCCAGTTGCGATATTAAAAGATTCTATGGATAAATATTGAATGATGCTGGATCCATCTGACCGTTATGAACCCTATACACAATAGAACAAAATGTTGCTTGGTCCTTTGCCATCATAACAATTGTTCTTATGTTTGTGCCCATTGTTACAGCCACTATGACAATCCATCTCCATAAGGACCTTCCTCTTTTTGGCTGTCCTATTACTTTACTGAGCATGATGTTTTTCTCCAGAGACTGGTCTCTCCTAACAACATGTCCAAACGATGCAGCACGAAATCCCTCCATCCTTGCCTCTAAGGAGTATTTTTACGGTGCTTCCTCCAACACAGATGTGTTTTTCCTTTGGGCAGTCCAAGGCACTTTCAATATTCTTCACCAGTACAATCTTCTTTGATTTTTCTTATTCAGTAGTGAATTTTCACATGCATATGAGGCAATTGAAAATGTACTGGATTAAGGCAGGGACACCTGTGTTCATAAAGTCCCATCCTTGTTTTTTTTTTTTTGTTTTTTTTATTAAATCAATTTATTGGGGCTCATACAATTCATCACAATACATAGATCAATTGTGTAAAGCACATC
>NW_022103906.1:5968579-6016414 GCF_000313985.2 Echinops telfairi
TCCACAGTGGCTGTACAAATCTACATGACCACCAGCAGTGGAGGAGGGTTCCTACTTCACCACACCCCCTCCAACACCTGTTGCTCTCTGATTTACTGATTTGGGCTAGCCTCAGGGGTGTTAGGTGGTATCTCATTGTTGTTTTGATTTGCATTTCTCTTATGGCTAGAGATCTGGAACACTTTCTCATATGCTTATTGGCCATCACAATCTCCTCCCTAGTGAAGGCTCTTTTCAGTTCTTTTTCCCACTTCTCTAGGGGGTTAACTGTTTTCCTCTTCTTGCAGGCCATAAGGGTGTTGTAGATTTTGGTAATGAGCCCTTTGTCTGATGTGTCATTACTAAAAATCCTTTCCCAGTCGGTGGGTTGTCTTGTCACCCTCTTGGTGAAGTCTTTTGAGGTGCACAGGTGCTTTATTCTCATTAAGTCCCATTTGTCTATTTCCAGTTCACCCGCGTGTGTACCCATCCCTATTGCAGTGAGCCTATGGGTTCCCTGGGCCAGTGCTCTGAGGTTAGTCCCAATACCCTCTTGCTCTAAAATAGTTACTGTGCAGTAATTTACCCAGTGCAAAACGTCTGGATCCCTTGACATTAAAAGATAGGCAAGAAAGAACAAAGTAAAGTGCTTTGGTTTTGCTCGTTTCTTTCTTTCTGAATGATGTTCTTGATGCCATCCACAACTCTTTTCTTGATTAAGCTTGCAGTGGGATCCATCATCATCAAATCAGGATCATATTTTAGTTCTCATTGACTTGCTCTGATTTTCTTGATCTTCATCCTGAACTTGTGTGAGCCAGCCCCTAGCCTGATTTTACCTGCTGTTATTGAGCTTCTTCATCATGTCTTCCCATAGATGTAGTTCATTTGATTACTGTTTATTCCATATGGTGAAGTCCATGTATATAATCACCATATTTGTACCCATTCCAAAGAAAGGTGACCCAACACAATGCTCAAATTATAGAATAATATAATTAATTTCACATGCAAATAAGGTGCACGTTCAAGACCATCAAAATAAGTGGGAAATAATACACAGAATCCTGTTTCAAAAAGCACTAGTTGACATCCAACCATTACAGGATGCAATATATGAGTAAGGCTCATTGCTGGTGAAGGAACAAGTTCAAACTATGCTGGAAGCATTAGCCAAAAACAAGGTTCCAGAAATTGATGGAATACCAATTGAAATGTTTAAACAAGTTGATGAAGCACTGGAAGCACTTACTCATCTATGCCAGGAAATTTGGAAGACAGCTACTTGGCCCACTGACTTGAAGAGATCCATATATTTTTTTGTCGTTGAAAGCAGTATTTGCTATGAATAAATTATTGTTCATGCAAAATTCTTTTATGGGATCTCTAGCTTCATTTCTGTCACCAAGACACTATTTTCCAACTATTGTTACTTCCTCTTTATTTTTGACTTATGCATTCTAATTATCAATGCATTTGATTGCATGTTTGATCAATTTTAGAATGAAGATGTTGGTAGAATTCTTCAATTTCTTCATCACTAGCTTTGTGACTAGTGCATAAATTTGAATAATAGTTGTATTGATAAGATTACCTTGAATGAAGATAGATATAATCCGATAACAGACAGCATTGTACTGGAAGACAGTCCTTGAAGTGTCTTTTTTGACAATGAATGAAATGCCATTCCTCTTGATTGTTTCCTACTATAGTAAACCACACATTTTTCTGATTCAAAATAGCCAATGCTAGTCCATCTCAGCTTACTAATATCAATCTTCATGTGTTCTACTTCATTTTTGATGACTCCCAATTTTCCTAGATTTATACTTCATATATTCAAAGTTTTGATTAATAGTAGACTTTTCTTTTTTAAAACCTTTTAATGGGGCTCTTACAGCTCTTATAACAATCCATACATCAATTATATCAAACCTATTTATACATGTGTTGCCATAATCATTTTCTGAACATTTACTTTCTATTTGAACAATTGATGTCAGCTCCTCTTTTCCCTCCCTCCCCTCTCTCCCACCCTCATGACCCTGATATATTATAAATTATTATTATTTTCATATCTTACACCAACCACTGTCTCCCTTCACCCACACTTCTGTTGTTCATCCCGCTCAGGGGAGGAGGGGAGTAAGCAATGATCATTGCAATCAGTTCCACCTTCTTTCCCTCTTGCTCCCACCTTCCCCCCACCCTCCTAGTATCGTTAATCCCATTTCTGTTCTTGAGGGGTTTATCTGACCTGGATTCCATATGTTGTGAGCTGTTATCTCTACCAGTGTACATACTCCAGTCTAGTCAGAATTAAAAGGCAGGGCCGGGGTCATGATAGTGGGGGGTGAGGAAGTCTCAAAGAGCCAGAGAAATACTATTTGTTTCATCAGTGCTATACCACACTATGGTTGACTCATTCCTTCCTTATGACCCTTCTGTGACGGGATGCCCTATTGTCTACAGGTGGGCTTTGCGTCTCTGCTGTGACCCCCACCCTCTCATTCTCAACAATATGTTTTTGTTTGCTTGTTTTGGGTCTTCTGATGCCTGTTATCTGATCCCATCTATACCTCATGATCACACAGGCTGATGTGCTTCTTCCATGTGGGCTTGTTGTTTCTCTGCTAGATGGCCAATTATTTAACATCAAGCCTTTAAGACACTAGATACTATGTCTTTTGAGAGTCAGGCACCACAAGGTTTCATCACTACATTTACTTATGCACCTGTTTGGGGTCCGCTATCATGTGGGGATGGTGACCATCACAGAATGCCAGGTTGTTGGAACAGTGATCTTGCATTGAGGGAGGGTATAAACAGAAGCCGAAGTCCATCCAGGACCTCAATATTTTGCCATATAAATATATGTGTATAAGCCAATACTTCTATTTTTATAAATTAATATATTTACATATGTAAACACCTATGCTTATACCTCTATCCATAGCTTTGTTCCTAGATCTTTGCTGTTTCTTTTACCTTCCTCCTGCCCCACCATCACACTCGCCCTTCTTCTGCCTCTTAGTAATTCCTCTTAACTAGATTGCTGTTGCTCCAACACCACCAGAATCTCTATGCCCTTCTTATTGTTGATTTTAATTCTCTACTTATTCCCCTGTCTATGGTGTTGTTTGCTCACTTCTCCATCCCTCTGCTTCCTTCTCACCCCAATTAATAGGAGATTCTTCTAGTTATTTTTTCTTATGTTGAATTGTACTCCATCACCAAATGAAGAAGATAATGGATACACTCCCGTAGTTTTTTGTTTTTTTACTTCTGTAGGTTTTAATCAATTCATGTCACCATGGCCAGCTCCATTTAGAGGAATCAAATCAGCCACAGTCATATTTCAAGTGCCCCCGACCCGTAGGGGCCCATCCTCCTGCATTACCTGTGACAATGTTCCGCTTCCATTCATTAGCCCTGCAGTATCTGACATTGTTTCGTGCTATGCATAAGGTTTTCAGAGGTTACTTCCTTTAAAGTGATCAACAGTTTGCATCTTCATAGTCTAGTCTTAATCTGGAAGCTCTGCTGAAGCCTGATTACTTTGGGTAGCCCTACTGTCATTTGACGTAACAATGATATATCTGAACAAAGATAACTCGAATTCCTCCTATTTCAAACTACATGCTGGATATTTAAGTAGCCAGCATGAGGCCAGGTCTATAAATGTGGGAGAAAATGGAGAGAAACTTGAGTCAGTGAGATTTGGCATGCTTGGAATGAGCTTCTAAAAAAGGTGGACAGATAGGCCTTATCAAGATATCCAAAGACAGTGCATTTAGGCAAATCTGCTTCAAAAGACTTTTTTGAAATATTAAAAAGAAAATATATCATTTTGAATTATGCCTGAACCAAGCCATGAGGTTTCTACTTGCTCTCTATGCATGTGAAATTTGGAAACTGAAAAAAGAAAGCAATAAATCAATGTGTTGGGATTATGGTGTTGGTAAACGCTATTAAATATACCATGGTCTACCAAGAAAAATTAATCTGAATTGGAAGAAGTGCTGTCAAATGCTGCATAGAAGTGAGGATGATGAGAATTCATCTCATTTACTTTAGACATTTTACCAGGAGAAAGCAGTCCCTGAGGCAAGACATCATGCTCTGAAGAGCAGGGGTCGGTGAGGTAAATTGGCACAGTGACTGCAGCCATGGGTCTGAGCATGATGGTGAGGATGACCCAGGACATGGTGGTCCTTTGTTCTGTAGTACACAGGGTCACTGTGAGTCATAACCAAATTGCATGAACCTATGAACAACGGGATGGAATTAGATATATAAGGGATGTTTAAGATGATCCAATCCAATTCACCCATTTTATAGACAAAGAAAATGTAGCTTTAAGTAAGCCAAAATTTAAAGCCAGTTGATGTCAAAATGTATGCTTACATAATTTTATTTGATGCTTGAATTAAATTATATTCTAAAGTTTTATTCATTTAATTTCAGCCAAATTTTAAAAATAAACTTTTCACAAGAGAAAAGGCTGTTGTTTTATATGTGTCAGACTTAAGCAATGTTCAAGTGCCTTATGTATCCTTCTTGAGTATTTGAAATAATGAATGACAATCACAATGTGAATATCATATAAAAACCATGCAAATACTGAAATTAGCCAATTTTAGCATTCTGTTTTTTATTCGTTACCTTTCCTATTTCAGCTCTCAATCAGAGAAATACATTTGCATTTTACCACTCATATCTCACTGACTAATGTGTAATGACCAATGAAAGAGTATGAAGGTGAGTAGCTAGAAGGTGAAAACAAGGAATAGTCCAATAACTTCAAATATAAGTAAATTGACAGTATTCTATTTTTTTTACACTTAACTCAGGAAAGTTCACAAGACATATAGCGACTTGATTTACTGTTACTACAAACTGCCTCTATTTCTTGGGTTGGAATCAGAAATCTAGAATAGTTTTGTGGGTGTTTGTATCTCTAGATTTGTAGAATTCATAAAATCCTCCTAAAATGAAGGCTTTCTCTCATAAACATATACTTCCTCCCTCTTCCATCATTTCCAGAAAAGAAGTATGCACGGGAATTAGTCAGGTGTCCAGAAGGATTATTTGCTTAAGAAGATTTACCATGTTTCAGGAATATCAGTTTGAACCTGGGCACTTAAAATAAGGCTTACTAGCTTTGAAAATGCAAATAGTTTTCTGAAGTAGAGAAACTGAGAGATTTGAATTATCAGAATGGTGTAGAAGATGGTAGTTAGCAATTTCATAATGAGTCACTTCAATTCCAACTTGAAGAAAATATGTTTTGAAATGTGATTCTTGTAGAAAAGTAGAAGAAATCATGTATTTAGTTTTAAGGCAAAATTCAATTTAATGAAATGAAACAAACAACTATACTTTTAATTAATGTGATCACTAAGAATACCAAAAAATTAAGACAAATTAGGCAACTTAAAAAGGAGCAGAGGAAATGAACAGACATTTCACTACAGAAAATAGCGATGGCTAATAAACATGAAGAAATAGTAGTCATCATTAGCCATAAAAAGAGAAGCAAATAAAAATAGCAGTGAATATCACCAAACACCATATTAATAGCACAGTTAAAAACAATCAACAAAAGAAACAAACCAATCACTAATCACAACAAAAACAATAACAATGGAAAACAACAAATACTATTCAGGGTTTGGAGAGATTGGAACACCCTTCCACACTACTTGTGGAGCTGTAAAATGGTATAACCATTGTGGAATGGCATGGTATTTCCTCAGAAATATTAGAAATAGAAATACCATGTTATGCAGCAATCCCAAGACTTGTTACATATCCTAAATAAAAGAAATGAGAAACTTAACAGAAAGTAGATATATACATACTCATGTGCATTTGCAACACTATCCACAGTTGCAAACTGTGTTAGTCCAGGTTGACTGCTTGAGAAACAAATTCATAGACACTAGAGAGTGCTTTATATAAAGAGTAATCTTATATTAAGAAAACATCCCAGCCCAGTCCAGGTCAAGTCCATATGTCCAATATTAACCTATATGCTCGATACCAGTCTATAAATTCCTCTTCAGACTCACGCAGCACATGCAATGATGTTGAATGCAGGAAGATCACAGGCCAGTGGGTGGAAAGTCAGTGCCAGTGGAAGCATCTCCGCACTGGCATGAGTGCTTATATGTGAATGCAAGGAATGTGCTAGATGCGAAGGATTTAACACTGGACAAATTGTCCTTGCGCTTCTAGTGTGGTAGTGTGAAAGCAAGTAATTTTTAGATAATTATATAATTATAATTATGCAAAAAAATCAAAGAACAAACCAGGAACTCTGTTGAATAGGTTGCTGTTGCCATTCCTGAATGATAATATTCTTCTTTCCCTTCATTGATCTCTGAACACTGAGGGAAAAGACTTGTTAATAAACCAACCAACACCCCACTCTCCGTCAGTGATTCCAGTCCCTACTCTGGGGCAGAGGTGGCAAGCCGCAGTTGCCGCAGTTGGGCTGAGAAAAAGCCCCTGAGCAGCCCCCAAAGACCGTGAGGGTGGGGTGGGGTGTCGGACAGAGGGCAGAGATGTAAACAGAGGCAGCAATGCAGCTGGAGCCCGATTCTATCGCAGATCCCCGCCTGTGTAGCTGTGAGGGTCTAGTCCCCGCCTGGAGGCAGCGGTGGCAAGCTGTGGCTGTGCCGAGAAAACCTCCCGCGCAGGCCTCCCAGGCTGCGGGTGAACAGAGGGCAGAGATGCAACCCAAAGCCACAGACCAACTGAATCCGGCTCCCCGCCTGTGGAGCCCCAAGGGTCCGTTCCTACCCTGAGGCTGGCGGGGGTAAACTGTGGCTGTGTTGGAAGCAAACCCCCCTACGGGCTCCAAATGGTCCCGGCTCCGGCAGCAACAGTGGCTGGGCCAAGGTCAAGCCCCGGCCAGCTTTCCCCGCTCCGACAGCGACAGTAGCTGGGCCAAGGTCAAGCCCCAGCCGGCTTCCACTGAGGTAAGCCAAAAGCCCCAAGCCCCTCAAAACCCCGTGGGTCTGTGCCTACTTATCTTTATGATGCTCCTCCTGTGTTCTAGTTGTGTTGAAGTTCCCTCTAAGCACCTCTCCTGGGCTGGATTCTGCGGAGTCCCTCTGGTACGTGTCACACCATCGCCATCTTCCCGGAAGTCCAGTTCCTCATTTTTTTCCTCCTTCCCCAACCAACCCTCTCACCCTCATAAACCCTTGATAAATTATAAACTATTATTATTGAATTGTATGATATGTGGATTATGTCCCAATAAAACTATTTTTTAATTGCAAAAAAATAAAAAATAAACCAACCAACAAACAAAAATAACTATGAAAATATTTTGATATGCCTTCTCATATTAAATTGAGTTTATTTGTTTAACAAGTTATAATAAATGTTTGTTAATATATCTTATGCCACAAATTTTAAAGATTAAACATCTCAATGAAGAAAATATTTTAGTTAAATATTTCACATTAAAAAAATGAAAGAATAGCAATTTGAGGTAATAAAAATAAATATTATACATTAGGAAAGAGCTGATATTTCTTCTTTCTATCTTAACAATATAAAATTTGCAGTTATAAAAATTAAAAATTCCATTAATTAAATTCAATATTGTATATAAGAAAGAGATATTTAACTTGTGAAAATGTGAAAGGAAAATTATGTATAAGTTGTTCTTTTTATTTCTTAATTTTTATAATTAAGATCCCTTGCAGTTTTGAATATATACAAATCCAACTTCACTATAAAATATTTATGACCATGTATAAAAGTGTAGGAAAGATTGAAAATCAGAAAAGTCACCATTTAAAAAATGCGAGCTTAACATTTTGGTCATCATTGACTTATGCAATTCTTTACCCATACATGTGATGAAACCAATGTATCATTTTAATTGAGCATTTGTACTTAATGTTGATTATGGACATAAATTAAGACTAACATCTAATCATTAAATAAAAAGGAAAACAAAATGTTTATAGCATTTAGAGTTTAACTTATAATGCCACAGTTTGAAGTAATATTTTGTGTGTGTTTTCTTCACATATATACTGCATTATGAACAGAGAAAGGAAGCATCCATTGTATAATTCCAGGAACTTTGACAAAGATATTTTTCCTTATTTTTCCACCACCCAGTTTGTGAAACTACTCTTATATTAGAATTCTATAGCTTATTATAAAAATTTGATCACTGGGAGGATAAAAATACACCTTGAAGGCAAGATGCTTAAACTCATTAAAGTTTGGTGGATACAATAATAGGATTATTGAAATGGTAATCCAGTATTAAATAAGTGTTCATAGGAAAAAGAAGAAATGATTTCTCATCTGGAAAAAAAGCTATAATATACTGATTGAAGGAAGGTAGAGAGGACTGTGAATTAGAGATAAAATATTCTCACTTAAAACTTTTTGAATCCTGGCAGGCATTATCCTAGAATACTTTTATTTGTTCAAAGTTTACTTTCCATGCAGTATGACTAGAAATACTCAAATTATAAGATCCCTGTATTTATTTTAAGTGTTCTTCCTGCTTCTTATTTAGCGAACGATTATATTGTCTGATGATTTCCCTTACGCATTATATTTCTTCCATCCTTTTTCTCAAATTTTTAATATTTTAGCACGTCAATAAATAAACATTTAAAAATGCAACAACAACATTATTTTCCTGTTAATACATTTAAAACACAGAAGTAAAGAAACCTCCCATGCTGGACACTGGAAGCCCCATGTTAGCGATGAACTCCTTCCAGGAAGGAGCCAGGGCTTTCAGGCACAGCCAAACGCACATCGTTCTATTTCTCTTTGGATCTCACCAGAGACGCATGTTAATTTAATTAGATAAACAGAATGCAAGGGACATAATATCTTAGCTAGGTACGAAATAGTATTACGTCATATGTTTTAAAGAGGAATTCTTTCCAAGTTTTTATCTATGTATTTATGTTTAAGAAATGTATTTCTCTACTAAGAGTTGATTAATAACCATTATTTCTCACAATTTCACGGCTACCTTCAAATTAAAACTTCAAATGATTTTATATTTATGGATGAAGAAAGTCTTAAGAAATGATAATGCTGTCCTCAATGTGGGTTAGGGACATATGTAAACCATTGATATATGCCTAGATTTTAATTATAAGTCCTAATTTAAGAACAACTAGTTCTTACTATGTGGTCCTGCTCAATACATGTGCTCATGAAAAGAACACTGATGTGAATGTTATAACAAAATATGGTGAAGAAATCAGATGATGCCTGTTTCTCAGAAAGAATACCACCTGGGGTCTTAAAGACTTGTCGTAAAGAAACCAGCCATCTACATGAGGTGACAGCTGACTCGGGACATAAGAAGCATACCAACCAACATGATCAAAGACTTATTAACAATAAAATCCAGTATCAGAAGTGGACACTGTATTAGAGCTTAAAACTGAGCACCTGTCTTGCAGAAGGCTATGAATGATAGTGAAAGCTCAAAATTCATTTACAGATCCCCACATAAATTGTCTCCTTTGAATTTATCCAATCCATTGACCAAGGATATCAATAGTCTTACCCCCAAAGTTTATTGGAATGTAGATTATTGCAGATATAGTTAGAGAAAAATTTAGCATCTTACCATGTGCTTTCCCTCTTAACCATTTTCAACTTGTTCTTGTTTGTATTACATTCTACTTTGTTTTGGATGGGGGTTATTCTGTTGTATTTGCTGGGTTTTGTTGTTATGTTAGTCCAGGTTGACTAGAAAAACAAATCCAGTGACACTCATATGTATGTAAGAGAGAACTTTATACCAGAGTAATTGTATATTAAGAAAACACCCAGCCCAGTCAAGTTCAACTCCACAAGTCTGATATTAGCTCATATGTCCAATACCAGTCTAGAAATTCATCTTCAGACTCAAGCAACACATGCAATGACGCCAGATGCAGGAAGATCACAGGCCAGCAGGTGGAAAGTCTTATAGATCTAGTGGTGGTAGAAGCATCTCAGCTCTGGCGTGAGTCTCCATGTGGCTTTATCAGCTCCAGGGCTCTGGGTTCTCAGTTTAGCTCCATGTGGCTTGTGATCAGGAATATCTCACAGAGAGACAAGCAGAAAGAGTGTTTCTGGCCTGCAGTATGCTATTTATCTCCATCACACCTCCAAATGAGATCATCAAGCGGCAACCTAATTCACAGCTTAAACCCCTTCACTCTTAATAGTCTCAAATTGACACCAGATTATGTAACTACCACATTTGTTGTTGCTTCATTTTTTTTCTTACTTACATGATTTTCTTTATATGAGACTTGGGATAGGTATATCTATAGAGACAGACACTCAGGTAACAGCTTCTTAGAATTTTGATAGGAGAGATTGTGGGGAAATGTTGAGCTAGTAATAATGAATACAAGAACTTAAAAATGTTCTAATATCAATTATGAGCATGAATACACAACTCTGTTTAATATACTAAACATTGGATTGTATGATACATTAATTGTATGTTAATAAAACTTTTTTTAAAGTTCATTTCATTTGAGAAGAAATTTTGTATACACATTATGTAGGAAACTTGAGATTCACAGAACATAGACTCCTGCTCTCTCTCCTATCTAGTGGAGGACAGTATATAAATGTACCAATTTAAGTCGCTAACTGTAACGGTAATGGTTCCCAAAGTACTGATTGCCAAAAGTCTCATTAGGTAAGGGCAGAGTAGGCAGGTGGTTGTCCATTACTTTTGGCTTAAGACAAACTCTTATTAGAATACAACACTTTCCTGCTTTAAAAAGGAATACAAGTAAACCATTTCCTGTGTTCACTATGTATAAGGCCATTCCGTGTTCCTCTGCTAACATAGTTTAAATATACTAAAATTACAAATTACAAATTACATAGGTAGAAAATATAGACTGACACAATTATAGAAAGATTTATGTTAACCTAGAGCAAAGGTTCTCAACCTTCCTAATGCCACAAACATTTAATACAGTTTCTCATGTTGTGGTGACCCGTTGCTACTTCATAACTGTAATTTTGCTACTGCTATGAATTGGGTGACCCCTTTGAAAGGGTCCTTAGACCGCTAAAGGGGTTGCTACCCACAGGTTGAGAACCGCTAACCTAGAGCCTCCCTTCTCACCCAAACTGCATCTATCAGTCATGTTATTTTGGCTCTTAACTTTGCTACCTCACACCCTGGTTAAACAGTGTCCTCTTAACTGATGCTATTGTTGTTAGGTGCCATGAAGTGGTTCCAACCCACAGCATCCTTATTCACAACAGAACATAACCCTCCCCAATCCTCACACCTGTTCCTATGCTTGGTCCATGGCTGCAACTAGGGTGCCAAGCCTGTTCCTGCAGGCCCTCTTCTTTTTCACTCCTCCTCTCCTTTACCAAGCATGATCTCATTCTCCAGGGACCAGTCTCTCCTGACAACAGGTCAAAGTATACAAAACGAAGTCTCACCATCCTTGCCTTTTGCGCTAGAGGTTTCTCTGTGCATGAACATCATGCTCTCAGATCTACTGCGGTGCTTTGTAGAGAGTACTTTTATGGGATTCTCTTATTTGTCTTGTAACTACTCTCATTAGCGGTTGAAAGTTGAGCTGGATTAGAGTATTTTTTTTCAAGCTTTAATTAAAGCTATGTTCCTTAGGTGTGAACCCAGAATGACTGCCTGAGGTTTTCCTGAGCTCAACCTCACTCTGAATGTGAGGTGTATTTCTGAAACATTGATTTTTCTTGGCTTTTCTACATCCTTGAACTTAGATGACTGTGCTTTGAATTTATTATACCTCTCTTAGCCTAAGGTAGGAACTGCTTTCATCTGTTTCCCCCTCCAACTCTCCTTTGACAAATGATGCTTAAGCACTTCATGAAGATTCAGAGAAAAATTTTTATGTGAATGAAGATATTTTAGGGCAGTGGTTCTCAACCTTCCTAATCCCATGACCCTTTCATACAGTTTCTTATGTTTTGGTGACTCCCCAACCATAAAATTATTTTTGTTGTTACTTCATAACTGTAATTTTGCTACTGTTATGAATTGGGCGACCCACGTGAAAGGGTCATTGGACCCCCAAAGGGGCTGTGACCCACAGGTTGAGAACTGCTATTTTAGGACTAGACTTCCGCAGGATTCTCCATTGACAGGCCAGATCACCCCCATATGCACTAAAAGCAAATAGAGGTTCAGCTGATTTCTCTGTATCCAGCCCATGTCAGATACCTCCTTGGGAGTTGTCTGTCAAATGAAACAATGACCCAATGGCTGTGGTCCAATGGCTCAGGCAGTGGGGACCCAGAGGGTAGAGATAGATCACATCTACATGTCTGAGAATTAGTTCATTTGCAATTGTATGTATCCAAGATTTTGATTATTTCTTTTCTAAACAGCAATTTGTATATTTTCTTATTTATTTAGGCTTAAGGTAAGAGATGTAACCCCTTTCCAATTTGCCATAGTGTCATGGTTTGTGTATTTCCACTATGCTGGAAAGTACACCACCAGTATTTCAGATACCAGTAAGATCACTTTGGTGAACAGACTGAACACATCGTTCATGCTAGCAGCAGATTAGGAAGAAAGTGGAGCCATCGAGTCCTGGAAAGTGAACCCCTGAAAACCTGAAGACTGTCCAGGTAGCATTGTGTAATTTAGTGCCTGAAACGAAGGCACTGCAAATGAGACTGGAGAAAATCTGCCTCTTCCAAGTACCGTTCTTCTTCCCGGCATGGATGGAGAAGAGTGTTGAGTTCTTACTTTCATTTGCTGATAGCCATGATTCAAAGTGAGAAGAAACAATGGTAAACATTCATTAATAATCAATCATGGAGTGTAGAAAGTATGAATCTATGAAAATTGAAAGTCATCAAAAAAGAAATGCCATGCAAGAAGATCCATACCCTAGTCTATAGTGAGCTGAAATGTACTGGCATTGATTGATTATTGAATCAGACAGGCGTATGGCTTACTATACTGGGAATGATAAATTCAAGAAGAACTTTCATGTTGAAAACGAGCATTTTAAGATCGATCTTGAAGTAACATGCAATATGTGAGAGTAATATCTTCATGCCTGCAAAGCCCAGCTAATGCATGTTTAGGCACCAATCACCAAGGTGAATGATGAAGAAATTGAAGAATTGTACCAAGTTCTTCAATCTGATGTTGAAGAAACATGTGATCAAATTGCATTGATAATTACTGGTGATTGAATCTGAAAGTGGGAAACAAACGAGAAGGGTCAATAGTTAGAAAATATAGCCTTCATAATAAACAAGAAGGTGGATTTTGGTTGACAGAACTTTGAAAGACCAACAAATTATTTGCTGTAAATATCTATTTTCAAAAACATAAAAATACAGTCAGACATGTGGATCTTACCAGATGAGGTATACAATAATCCATATGACTACACCTGTGGAATGTGATGAGGAGAAGTTCAATATCATTAGACATCTGTTTAACAGACCATAAATTGTTCATATGTAAGTTCAAGTTGAAATGAAGAATACTAAAACAACTCTATGATAGTCAAAATGCAGCCTTTGATAGATTGGTATTGGTAATTTTGAACCAGACAGTTCTATAATAGTCAATATGTAGTCGTGAGTATAGCCCATCTGAACCTAGAGACCATCTCAAAAATAGACTTGACACATTGAACATGAAAGGTTGAAGACCAGACCCGTTATGGGATGACATCAAGAATGTCATTCAAGGAAAACAAAAGTGATTTAAAAGACAAGAAGAAAATAAAAGACAAAATGACGTGTAAATTTGCACTAAAAGGAAGGGAAGACGTGATGAAGTAAAAAAAAGGTGAATGGAAAATTTGAAAGAGCACCTTGAGAAGACAAAGTCAACTCTTACAGGTAAAATTTCAAGATATGTAGTTGGAGAGACAAAAGGGAAGAATACACTCAGTGTGCCTAAAGCTGAAATAGTGGGAACATTGTTCAAACCTGATGTTGAACTATTGAAGTATCCTAATGTGACATGGGCAAAATATGAAATGATTGATGCAAAAGAATGATGCATAAATCTTCAAAAAAGATAGAGGGAATACACACTGGGTGGTAATGAATGGTAAGCTTTCAACCATTTTAATAGGCAGCAAATAATAGAAAAACCAAGAGGGGAAATCCAAGCGGAACTCAATACCGAGGCTTAAGTCAAGGGCGATGCAACTCTGAAAACATTCACTAATATCCGCCAAGAAATGTGAAGACAACCACTTGTCCACCAGACTCAAAGTTAACTATTACAGGGCAGCAATCTTTTAATATGGTAACTCCCATCAAATTATCTTTTCCTGATGGGTCCCGGTAAGGTAGCAATAGATAGGGAAACATACTAACATGAGTCATTTTTGTGTGAGTATTAACAGAATTCATTGTGATTGCCATCCTGCTGCATATCAAATAACACTTCTCAGAAGCAGGATGGGGGATCTCACTGACAGAAAATGTCAGGATTGGAATGCATCGTATAAATGTACAGATCCTATCAAAATGAAACTCCTTGATTCAGAAGACAGCTTTGATATCTGAAGAGGGGCAGATAAGCTGAGCAGCAGAACCAGCGCCCAGAGCATGAGACAGGGTGATGGACTTCCCACTCTACAGAGCAATTGAGGCAGGAGGATGGCCTAGGAAGTGGGAGCCTATGGGCACTTATTAAGGAAACTGGCCTTATTGACCCACAGAGGTGGAAAGGAGGGCCTTAAGGTTGGAGCTTACTGAATTGAAGAGCCTCTGAGCACTTTAATTTGGGGAGGTGGGTTTGCTGACCTTGGGAATGTGAGCTGAATGCCTTCAAGTTGAGGCTCACAGCAGTCGCAAGTGCTTTCAGCATTGATTAGTCACCCTAAATGCACTCATTTTTGCCTCTGTGCATCAGCAAGCTCAGCTCCCCAAAAGGAACCCTACTCCATAAGCCAGTCTCCTGCCCCAATTACTCTGTGGGTTGTGAGGTCCATTACTCTGTCTCGTGAACAGCTCTATCCTGAGCATTCCTCACCTGCATTGTAACCTGTTATGTTCCTAATCCTTAAACTTTTTAATCTTGAATATCATCTATGATTTCTGTGTGACAATAGCAGTGGATTACAAAACCTAAACATTAAAGGAGAGACTACTGTGTGAAACAGTCCACATCTAACATTTGTGTGAATTCCAAGTAAAGATGTTTTCTAGATTTGTTTTGCCATGAAACAAGTCAATGTTTTTAATGTCAGGGAAATGTCCATACATAGCTCGAGAAGTGACAGTTTCACTGATTAATCCTAGGCTATTTGGACATTACAATTACTGATGGTAGCTCTGACTTCTCAAAACCACCTCTGAGACCACTCCAAGAACTTGAACACCCAAACAAACCTGCTTAAATAGCTCAGTTTGTCCAAACCTCAATTTCTGCAATTTCACATAGAAGATTTTTTAGCTAAATAACCCTTTCCTACCTGTATATTCCATCCTTTAGGGGGTGGTGGATGGGGAAGAGAGGTAACCCCTCACTGAGGCTAGTTTAATATTTTACACATTGTTTCCCAGTTTCCTTGTCATTTCTAAACATTTTTTAATGTATCCATCTCATGTATGTACTACATAACAATGGTTCCTAAAAGAAATAAAGGAAGAAACAAAAATATTTACCATAAACATTCTTCTGAAGTTTTCATGTCCACATTCAACTTTTTGTTCAAATCTTATTACTAGTTTTCAGATATCTAATTCTGGGATGTCTACTTTACCAGCAGCTTTTCTTCGGTTTTGCTCACCATATGACTATTTCTTAAGTTTAATCTTCCAGTTATTTCAAATTGTGTTATATTCAATGTGTTTGAATTGTTCAATTGCTTTTATGTCAGCCTCTTTCCTATGAGATCATAACTTCATGAATCTTCACTAATCCAGTAGACCATACGGTTACCATTTCCTCAGTACCAATCAGCGACCTGTGATGTTTAGATCCAATATTTTATGTCATTGATTCCTAGGCTACTAAATGGAAGCTCTGGTGGTGTTGAAGAGTAGGTCTTGGACTGATAATTTCAAAGTTGATGGTTCAAATTCCCCAGCCTATCCTCAGTAAGAAAGGTTAGGCTATACACTCCCATGAAAACGTACAGTCTTAGAAGGCCTATATAGGGTCACTATGAATAAGAATGGCAGTTACATAATCTCCTGTCAACTTGAGCGAAGGGGTGGAGTCTGGCCTGTCAATCAGGTCATAGCCAATGGTGCCTCTGTGTGGGCAAGACCTTCTCCTGAGGATTCTGGGAACTCCTGTCTTCCTCCCTGGAGGTGGGATACAAATACTCTCCCTGTGAGATATTCATGATGACAAGCCACATGGAGACACACTGATGGAGCCAGATCCCTGGATATGGAGGAGACAGGTAGAGACTCACACCAAGACTGAGATGCTTTCACTGCCACTGGATCTGCAAGACTTTCCACCCACTGGCCTGTGATCTTCCTGCATTCGTCACAATTGCATGACTGAATGAGTCTAAAGAAGAATTTATGAACTATTATTGGACATATGGAGTAACTTTGGACTTAGGGACCTGATCTGGACTGGGCTGCAATGTTACAATTGCTGTTTGATATAAAGTTCTCTTACACACATATGAGTATCAATGAATTTGTTTCTTTAGTCAATCTGGACTAAAAAGTAAGAATTGACACAATGGCAGTAGGTTTGGGGTTTCAAGTTGGTAATAATCATCATTTTGTGGGGAAGAAGGAGAATATATAATAGGATATATATTGCCATGGTATATCTAAACATTCCAAGTTGCAATACAAATGATAGTTATTCCTCAGAGTAAAATTTTTAAAAGTTTTAATAACCAACCCTACTTCATACCATTGGTTTAGTCTTACGGCTTGAAAACAGTCTTTATTTTCATCATTTTTGTCAGAAATTTACTCTGTCTTTGACACTTAGATTTTATGCTTCATATGTGGCATGGCTAGGGAAAACCCTATCCATTGTAGCTTTGGAAATAATTTAAATGAAGCAGAAACCAAATTCAGCAAGTATTATCATGAACTGCATAGCAAATCAGTTTTCTACAAAGATGTTTCCAGTAGACCCCAACAGGTTTGTCATGCCGGTAGGCCTTTCTCGACCCCCTTCCCTGTAGAATCAATTAAACTACTTTATCCTAAAAGTTTCCCTTCTTTCTTCCAGAGTTCAGTAGGTTAGAGAAACATACTTCTTAGTACTCAGAACCAGGTTATGGCTTATTTTTTTGCAGTTTGTGGGGATATTTCAGTAGAACAGCTTATTGTTTTCTTCACTTTCCACTTAAACTATTTTTATGCATTTGCAACATATCAAAAACTATTCTTAAGGTTCTTGAAAATGAAATCTTAAGTACCACTATCCCTGGTGACATAGGGGTTAGATGTTGGGCTGCTAACCTCAAGGGTAGCATTGGGGTGCATGGGGGAGGGGGGAGGAGGAAGGGATGGAGAGGGGGACAAAAGGAAAATGAGCTGATTCCGGGAACCCAGGAGGAAAGCGAATTTTGGGAATGATGAGGGCAACAGGTGTATAGATGTGCTGTACACAATTGATCTATGTATTGTGATGAATTGTATGAGCCCCAATAAATTGATTTTTTTTAAAAAATTACAAGTTGCTTCATTGGAGAAATACAAAGCTTTCTACTCTTGAAAAGAGTTACAGTCTCAGAAGCCCACATAAATAGTTTGATCTTGTCCTATAGGGTGATAATGATTTGGAATCTTCATAGGTTAAAAATCATAGAGATGTATAATTAATTTGCAACTCTTTGGATGAATAATTCTTGTGATCTCAAATACCGAAAAAATATCCAAAAACTCAAGTAACTATTATTTTAGATTTTAAATAAGTGACAAAACCTTATGACTGTAACAGAGCTAAATTTAGTCAGTTTCTTCCTTTAATTATTTTCCCTGTTCTATTAATATCACACTTACACAATAATTTCCTAGTGGAAATAGATATAATTAGCATTCAAAATAAATTTAGAAATATTCCTAGGCCAACATTTTGTTTTATGTGTTATTTTTCTTTTTGGTCAAATTTTACCAATCTGTCCCATATTCACAGGGTCACAGATACTGTTTTTCCTTATAAAGTATGACATTTTACCTGAGTTATTGGGCCAATTACCTAATACTTATGTTTGCTATGAGTCGAAAATGGACCTGACAATACCCACAAGCAGCACTAGAATCTACAATGGAAAGTAGCACTGATTTGAATTGGTAAATTGAATAAGATTATATTATATGAGGAAAATATGATGCAAGAAACACATTAAAAAGTTAACTTATCAATCTCATTAAAATTAATATATAATACTGCTTCATGTTATTGAACTACGGAATGATATGATATCTGTATTAGCCCCCCAATATAATTGTTTTGGGAAAAAATAATGTTCTAATTCATTATTTTTTTCCAAAACAATTATATAAATTTTAAAAGAGTAGTATGTGGACTTGGTTGGTTTTTAAAAGTAGGCTTGTGGTTGATTTAATTTGATTTTATCATTTGGACTCCAGCTTAAAAAATTAGCATATACAATTGCTTGCTTAAGGTAAAACTCTTAAGACAAATCTGTTTTCTAATGTAAAGCATTGATTAAGACTATGGGTTTTGTGTTACTGGAATTAGTTTCTTGTCTTTACCTAGGAATAGTTGCTCTGGTCACATACAGTGGCAACAGTGAAGAATTGTCTTAGGGTTCCTGGAAAGCAGTTATACCCAGAAGGACTCTGTAGTCAAGAAATAGGCAATCCTTAGCACACATGCAATGGAATGTTGAAGGGTTCCCACAGGACATGAAGGATTCTGAGAACTTCAGTCTGAGCATGCTGCGTCCATCAGATGACACCAAGTGCAAGGGATACTGGAGAACGGAGTGCCACGTGCACAAGATGGCACTGTATAAGCCTTTGGGGCAGTATCTGTGTAAGCTAGCAGAGGAGGGAAAGCTGGACTCCATGAGCTTCTCTGTCTGAACTCCAGTCCCACTTTGTTTTACAGGGAAATCATTCTTGCCTCTGTCTCTAGTCTAGCCATCTCCATTTTCGCTCTGTTTCATTTCTCCTCAAGAAATTTCATACCAATAATTCTTTATGGGACCCGGGGTGGAGGGCTCTCCTTCTATAGTTACTTCCTGTTTATGTGAGGCAGTGCATCGTGCTACCTACATGAAAAGACACCTGTCTTAAACTGTTCCACATTTAGGGGAATGAAAAGATACTTGACCCGGGGCTGTTTTTCTTCAAGAAAGACGATAAGTCATGCCCAGGCATTTGCCTCTTTGTGGTCTTTGTCTTCATTTGAGGGGCATGGGGCACAGATAAGTGCTGCTCACAAGATAGAACCTGCTTTACCGGTCCCTGTTCTGTTGGCCAGATTCTTTCTGGGTGGACTGTGTCTGAAAAAATGCCTGCAACAATTCACTACAGGGCTGGCCGAGGGGCACATTGCCACCTTTAGGATGAGACCAAAGAAAAGAGAGGTCAGAAATGGATTGACACCTCATCAATGTTAGGTTTTCCCAAGAGCAAGATGACACCAACAACAGATATCTCTGAAAATTGTTTTTTTACCCCCAAAGTTCTTAATGTAAGTTTTGTAGTAATGACAGTTAAGAAGGGGGTTTGTTGATCTAACAGGTCAGGACCAGCGAAGACAAAAGAAAGGTAATTTTTTCTCTGTAAAAACGTCTTAGTTCTGAGACTCTTAAACTACTTTGCTCTCTCAAAATTTATTAGAGTTATTCATCATGTGACTGACCTTCCTTATGTGTAGAACTGCTAACCACAAGGACAGCAGTTCAAAGCCACCAGCCACTTCATGGGAGAAAGCTAGCGTGACAGTCTTGGAAACCCACAGGGGCAGGTCTACCCTGTCCTATCAGGTTGCTATGAGTAGGTATGGACTTGGTGGCAGAGTTGTTTTGGTTTGATTTGGTTTGGCTTGGTTTGGTTTGGTTTGCCCCCTCACTGCCTTGGGTAGTAGGATCTGAGTACTTCTTTCTCTAGTGCACTCTGCTGGAATGCAAGGCTAATCTGTCCAGTCAGTTAATGGTCGGAAATAATTTAATGGAGGCTTATTTCATGTGGAAACTTAAAAAAAAGGTGGATTTGGGGCTTTCAATGCAATGAAGTCTCTTGCAAACTTTGTACTTGGATTTTGAGCTCCAATACAATATCTTCCTTTATAATGGATTTTATTTATAATTTTTTGAGACTCATTGGATTGGGGAACTTTCTCCACATGGGCTAGCTATCACCTTCTATGGATGACTGCTTCTTCTTTAGACAAGCCTTTGAAATTACCGACCCTGATTTCCAGAGTTGTGGATCACTTGGTTTCTTTAACGTGGGCTTTGCTAGAGCTCCCATGTCCTCAGTAGTCCTCTCTGGAGGGTAAGTATGGAGTGGGGATACATTATAAGAACTATTTTTTCTCTGTAATGGTTATGCTTTACAAATTGAGATTGATTGACTTATATATTTCTTATTTATGTTCTTATAGTTAACTTCGGTGGCAGAATATTAATGTTCCTGAGAAATAATAGTATATATTACTTCCATTGAATATTTGATAATTCAAATAAGTTGATAGTATAGATTTAAAATAGCTGTGAAAAGAAAGTATTTTAGGCTAAAATATGCAGCAAGGTATCACTTACACAGTTTAACTAAACTTAAGTGACAGATAGTTCTTAAAGGAAACAAAAAAGCAGCACTTTCAATAACACTCATTTGTGTAGGGAAAGGTCCTTAGTCTACGGAACCTAAGGCCAATAGCAATATAAGCAACCTAGATGTAGTCAATTGATTTGACACTTCCAGCCATAGAAATACCTTCATTTGTTGATGGGGAATGACTCAAATGTGATACGCAAATGACACAATCTTGCTTCCTAAAAATGAGAAGGACTTGAAGTATTTACTGATGAAGATCATGGGTTGTAGCCTTCCATATTAATTACAACTCAATGTAAAGAGAACAAAAATCCTCACAACTAGACCAAGAGGTGACATCAGGATAATTTAAAAAAGATTGATGCTGCCAGGGGTTTAATCCTGCTTGTATACAGAATTAATGATCATGGAATCAGCAGTCAAGAGATCAAGTGACACATTGCTTTTGGTACCTGCTACACAGAATTGCTTTAAATTATTGAAGCGCAAAGGTGTTATTTTGAGGACTAAGTTGTACCTGACCCAAGCCATGATATTTCCAATTGCCTCATATTCATGTAAAAGATGGACATTGAATAAAGAATGTGGAAGAAAAATAGATGCTTTTGAATGATGGTGTAGGTGAGGAGTACTGAAAATGCCGCAGACTGCCCAGAGAACAGACAGGTCTGTCTTGGGAGAAGTACAGACAGGATCCTCCTTAGAAGCAAGGATGACTAGACTTCTTCTTATGTACTTTGACACGTTAACAGAAGACACAGTCCCTGAAGAATGATATTATGTTTGTTAAAGTGGATGGGCAGAAAAAAAAGAGGAAGGCTTTCAATGAGTTATGTCGACACAGTGGCTACAACAAAGGGCTCAAACATAAGAATTGGAAAGATAGCCAAGGACTTACCAGTGTTCATTCTGTTGTTCAAAGGATCACTGTGAGCCAACAACTAGACAAGTCCTAACCATTACAAGCACCACTTATATTTCATCTTACTCATGTAATCCAAAGGAAAGGATTATGCTTTCACGGTGTTTTTGATTTAGAAGGCCTTGCTTGACAAATTAAAATTAAATTAAATTTAAATTAAAATCTTTAGAACTTTTAAGATCCTTTTATTGGGGCCTCTTACAGCTCTTATATCAATGCATACATCAATTATATTAAGCATATTTGTACATATGTTGCTGTCATTATCTCCCCTCCCACCCTCATGACCCCTTGAGAAATGATAAATTATTGCTATTTTCACATCTTACATGGATTTCTGTCTCCCTTCCCCTGGTGGTTTCTTCCCCTCTCCTATCCCCACCTTCCCCCTACCCTCCTGGTATTTCTACTCCCATTTCTGCTCCTCAGTGGTTTATCTGACCTGGATTCCATGTGTCATGAACTCTTATCTATACCTGTGTACATTCTCCAATTTATCCCGCAGTGAAAGGCAGGATTGGGGTCATGATAGTGGGGGCTGAGGAAGCCTCAAGGAACCAGAGGATTATTGTGTTTCATTGGTGCTATATTTATACATCCTTGTTGACTCATCCCTTCCTTATCACCCTTCTGTGAGCAGATGTCCATTGTCTACAGATGGATTTGGGGTCTCTGCTCTGACCCACTTCATCATCAGCAATAGGTTTTTGTTTGTTTGTTTGTTTGCTTGTTTGTGGTTTTCTGATGTCTGTTACCTGATTCCTTGACACCTCATGATTGCAGAGTTTTTGCTTCCCTGCTAGATGGAAGTTTGTTTAACTTCAAGCCTTTAAGACCGCAGACACTATATTGTTTGACAGTCGGAAACCATCAGTTTTCTTCACTGTATTTGCTTGTGCACCCATTTTGTCTTCAGAGACCATGCCGGGAAGATGAGCATCACAGAATGCCAGGTTCTTAGAACAAAGTGTTCTTGCGTTAAGGCCTCCATTCCTGATGCCCATCCACTTTCTCAACGTATTGCCATATAAATATATGTACATCTGCCAATACCTCTATTTTATTAATTAATATATTTACATAAGTGAACACCTATGTTTATACCTCTACCCATAGATTTGCTTCCTAGATCTTTGTCTGTTTCCTTTTACCTTCCTTCTGTCCCACCATCAAACTTGTCCTCTTTTGCTTCTTAGTAGTCCCTCTGAGGTAGATTTCCATTGCTCCACCCCCCCCCCCCTCAAGATCTCTATGTCCTCCTCGTTGCTGATTTTAATTCCCTAGTTGTTCCCCTATCTGTGGTGGTATTTGCTCACCACTCCCTTCCCCCACCTCCTCATCCCCCTAAGTCCCTCTGGAACCTTTGGTCCTGTTGCTTTCTCCTCAGGCTTGCTTCCCACACCTATCTTATACAGGTAGGCATACAAACAATAACATAGACAATACAAAAGGAAAACAAAACATTGACTAAAAAGAGAAATATATATATAAAATAATTATAACTAGGAAAAAGAAAACTGAAAAAGCACAGATAATTCCAGATCTATTTGCTGACCTTTATGACTATCTCTATACAGATCCTGGGGGATTCTGGGAACTGCCTTTCTAGCCTGAAGCCTATTTGTGGGGCTCATCAGGGGCTTTGTGGCTTTGTTTTGCTCCCATTGCTGGTCTGTCCATTCCCTTCTTGGTTCACCCCACTGTGAAGGGTTCAGACCGGACTCACTCCCCACCGTGTGTCCCCAGTATTGTCCTCTGTAGTGGTGTGCTCCAGCAAGGGGACATCATGTCTCCAGCTGTTGTCAGCCCTATAGTCCTCTCTGTGCCTTAGCAGCTCCAGGCAGGAACTTCAGAGATACCTCCTTCTCCTAGCTGGGCTGGCAGAATTAGGTAAGGGCCAAAAACCTTCTGTGATCATGAATCCAGAACAAGTCAGACTCATCCCTCCACTCCCCAGAATAGTCTAACAGAAGCATAAAAGTGTCTGCTCCTCAAATCACCAACCCCCCTCCTACAGCTTCCAAAATACTAGCCCCCTGCCCCCCACCCCCAATAAAGTCTAGACTGCCTGGACTGGGGGCAGGAGGGCACATTCCAGTGCTTCCTGTTGGGAAACCTGGGAAGCCTTTCACCTGGACTCAGACCTTGTCCGAGGGTGCCAAGGCCCCTCTCTTGAGTGTTTTCTTTACTGAGAGAAATAATCAGGCAAAGGGGCAACACTGCAGCACGTTTCTAGAAGTTCCTAGGAGATACTGAGGTCAGACGGAAGGCGGCCCTAGCAACTGCAGAAGTGGGTATGGCAGGCTTCTTTGGGGGCAGGAAGCATTCTGGAAATTTCAGTCTGAGCCTATTCCGTTTCCACCAGATGGCACGAGGAGCAAGAAGGGATTCCTGGGGAATGGGATCCTAGCCCACAACGTAGTCCACAAGATGGTGCTGGTTCCCGGGCTCTGAGGGAAGAGCTGTGTAAAACAGCTGAGACGTTTCCTTAAATAGAAGGCCGGGGTCTAGGAGCTTCGTTCTGAACTCAGCTCCCACTCAGAGGAAAGCCCTCTCGCCTGTCTCTCTGTTCTAGCCATCTCCATTTTTGCTCCCCTGTCTAGTTTCCTCTGGATCTCACAATCCTAAATGTCATACACGTTCTGAATTAGATACACCAAATATATCAAAATAAATATTCTCCCAATATAATAGAATCTCAACAAGATTCTGTTATAGAATCTTGAGATAAGAGATAAGATATGGCCATTTGTTAGGATATAAGCTAAATATAAATAAAGGACTTTTGAGGGAATTCATTCTTGCTCTTCTTATATATTAGGTATATTAAATCATGCAACCTATGTCTAGCCTTATTGGCTAAAAGCTGGATTTGTTAATTTTTAAAAGAAAACATACAGATTTTAAAATTATACTATTAGGGTGTGAACAATAACATTTTCTCTATATTATTTTATAATGTGAAATCCTATAAAACTTAAATATAGAGGAGAAGTAAATGCAAATGATAGATTAAGTTATTCTGGATTTACATAAGATGCAAAAACATGTAATATCAAAAATATGCAATGCACTAATGATGCTAACATCCATTTTTCCTAGATAAACCTTTTCTCTCAAATATCATTTCGGAAGTGCTATTTTAAGCAAAGTAGAAACAGTCTGACAAGCATCTTGGACAACATTCTATACCCTTCAGGTGTCCTTACTTATGATTGCACAAATACATTGTACTCTCTGTTTCATTTTAATGTATTATTTTTATTCTACTTTAAGAATATTTTCCCTTTTAGATAATAATTTGTGACAATTAGCATTTGTCATTTTAATTGAATGAGTAATAAATATATAAATGTAATAGTTTCAATTATCCTAATCACTGTCGTATGATTTTGTCTTTTGAAGCCTTCTGCATACCGATGTGGCACTAAATTTGCAGAGTGAATGGAGGTGAGTGCACTGATTTCTCAGTAGGACAGCCGTCTTTAGTCCTTAACAACTCAGTGAGTGAAGCTTTTAAAGCACCTTTCAAGACAGTTCACAGCTGGAAAGTACTTTGTGGGGACAGCAAAGATAAATCTACAACCGAGGGAATGAAGGGAGGGCTCAGTGATCTTGACATTTTCTCAGTCTTTTACATTTTGAATAGAATAGAAAGCTGAAAAGGCAGTAACAATGCGGAGAAGGCGGGAATTTTAACACTGCAATGCCTGCGCAATGGCGAATAGCAGGTCGGATCCCAGATAATGGAATCAGACACACATCAGTTTTCAGCCAGTGTGGGCCGCTGCAAGACAACGAAGCTTCAGAGAAGCTGCTGTCTCTCTGATTAAGATCAGACTCTCCTCTAAAAATGCATGTATTCGCTAAGATGTTAGTTACATACACTTACATGGCAGGATGTTTTTGACGATTGCTTTGATGGCGCGTTGTGTGTAAAGGACGTAGTTCTGCATGTGGTCACCACTAGCCATTCTCGTTCTTCTCCCCACACACACGTTCAGGGTTCTCCTTAAGGGTATAATTCAAGAGAGCACATTCAGTGTGAGCTTCTCTATTCTGATGCTTGGCTTATCGGTCCAACAAATTCGTTTTAAAAAATCATTCTGAGCTTCTATCACAGGACCAAAGCAGGGAAATGAGTATAGAAGGCCCTAAATTTAAAGGATGTGCAGTCTCATGAGGAGAAATGTGATGAATAAATTACATGCTAAAACCAACAACAAAAACTAAGGTAAGTTGCACAAAGAGGTTTAAAAGTTTCAAAAAGAAAGAATGGAAAAGTCCAAGAGTCACCTGACAGTAGTTCTGAGTGAGGCTTGAACACTCATTGTGAGAACATCCTGAGCCACAGTGAATCGTGGGAACTATGACTGGATACTAGAAAACAGAACTAGGCACAGGGGGCAGAAAAAGTGGTCTGCCAGGCTGAGATACGTTTTACATATTTCACGGAGCTGACCCATGGAAAACATTTCAGGTAATGCACGTGCACACATATAGTCATAAACACATGCACTCATTCTTAACAATTTCTGATTCTTCTAAGTATTAGTTAGATCAAGAAAATGACCTCTATCATAGCAGAATGGTCCTGTTAATACGAAAACAAAAAATTAAGCTGCAAGTTGACAGATTCGTCTCTGTCATAGGACATTTTCACAACAGTAAATGACCAGTGCGGAAGGTAACCAGGAAAGGAACAGGGACAGATCCCACGTGACGATGACATAATCTCCATAAAACTCTCCCTGCCACCGAGTCAGGGCACACTGACAGCGACCGGACGGACAGGGTGGAACTGCCTGTGAGTTTCTGAGGCTGTAACTGTGTACAGAAGTCGAAAGCCTCATCATTCTCCCTCATAGCAGATGGTAGTTTCCAACTGCTGACCTTAAGGATTACAGCCAAATGCGTACCCACGAGGCCACCAGGGTTCCTACGGCATACATAGGCCACTGTTAACATCTGCTCAAAAAACATAGGATTGTAGGACTGCTTATATGTCCATGTAACCATAGAGTTTTATTTTATTTGCTATTTTTAAAAAGGAATGCACCTCGCTTGTCATCCCTAAAGGCTTGAAAACCCCGAGACGCAGAGTCTTGCAGCACTAGGCCTCTAGCGCGATGCAGGCAGGTGAGGCCAGAACATGGCTCTGAGTGGGGACTCAAGCTACATACAGTAGGCAGGTGGGTAGCAATGGGGGGCTGGGTGCTTTCTATTCTCTCCTTCCACCTTCCCCTGTTCCCTTCTCCCGTCCTCTCCTCTCAGCCACTGATACTGCTGCCCGCGTCCCTCTGGCTTCCTAGACCAGCTCCAGTAACAGCAGAAGTGGTGCTCTAATCTAACCATATTCGTAAATCATGAAACATCAAATCCTCAACTTAATAGTTTATCCCATTCTCTCTGTTTTCTCACGGTGTTACCTTATTATCTGACTAAATGCAAGTTCAAATCAGTCAGATGTATCCTAATGATTTTTTTTCTGTAAAATTTTGTAAAATATCTATGTTAGACAGGCTTCTCTAGAGAAACAAAACCAGGATACTAGTGATTTTATAGATAGATAGATAGATAGATAGATAGATAGATAGATAGATAGATAGATAGATAGATTTATAACATAAGAAATAAACAGTTAATTAATTTATAAAGCAGTACAAATGGCTTCGTGCAACTCACTTCCATGAGACAGCTAATACACTGGCAGTCACCACAGTCAACCAGATGACAGGGTCTGACAATCCCCGGCTCAAAGGATGTATACTCCAGTAGCGTGGCGAAGCAGGTCTTGAAGGAACCTCAAATTACAGTGACACAGTCCACAGGTTAGGTATCCCACAGGTAGTGTAGCTTGCAAATTGAGACAGAAAATAAGCTAAGGCAGCTGCACACTGGTCCAATCATCAAAGAGCAAGAGACGAGAAAGACAAGGCTCGCTGAGCCATTTCTCTCTCTCGGCCCTTCAATTCATCCCACATGTGTTCATTGGCCAGGTTGCACAATAAGCCTACCTATCACAATATCTGACATTCCTTTGGTTTGTGTGTAGCTTGTTTCGCCCTACTGCACATCTCCAACTCTTGCTTCCTTGGCTTTCTGAACACGTAGCCTCACAACTAAGAGGCAGAGCTGAAAATCTACTAGATGACCCCAGTGGTTTGGAATTATTCCACATCTTCTTAAAAACTTCTAGGTAGTAAGCAATTCATAATTCACTTTACATCAAGTCTGATAATCATGTATAAGCTAAAATCATGTCTTTTTACTTTCATAAATGAGCTAAATTATTATATCTATAATCATCACTAGATCCTGCATCCTCCTATTGATTATAAATAAACTGAAGAGAATATTTTTTGTAAAAAAGAGTCTGTTTCAGTTGTTTTCTACTTCATTCTGTCTAAGGCCTCTGCAGTTCCCTATATGCAGAATAGAACTTCTTCCTGGGGTCTTCCAGGTTGTGGACCTTTGGAAGCAGATCCTCAGCCTGTGTAGATCCATTTTTTTAAAAAACAAACATGGAATTTGTTGGTTAATACTGAATAGAAAATAGAAATGGAATAAACAAAAAAGATCCTTTAAAAAGCATTCCTGATAACCAAGGTTCCTCATTTTAAAATAAATACTTTTACTAATATTTTTTATATTCCTACACAATATTTTAAAGCATTAATAATGTACAATAGTAAAGTATAACTTTTTATGAAATTTAAGTCCTTTCTTCAGCACATACTACCTGTGCAGTAAAATTGCTGAACTGCACACACCTAGTGTTGGTTAAACATCACTCGCATTTCCAACTACAGAAGCAATTTCCTACACATTATTTAGCAGCTTTATAAATAAATCTGGTTATTTTTATGGCAGGTATTTTGTGAACATGTGGACATTTCACAGCAATAACAACAAAATGGCATCAAGGGTAGTTTAATTTTAAATAAAGTTAGTGATGTACCACCAGATGTTTTTGGTTCATTGATTGAAACCCAGATTGACAAGGAGTAATTGCTGCCTCTCTAACATGGATGAAACAGTCTTGTTTGTTTGTTTTTTGCCAAACATTGTTACTGGCAAACGGCCAGGTGTAGATTAATCCAGATGTTTGACTCTAAAATACTACACCTTCCTTCTTTCCTCCTCTTTCATATTGAAGAGGGGAAAAAACAAAACAAAAAAAGAAGACAATTTGGAACTATGACTTATAAAAAAACAAAAAAGTCAATTTGGAACTATGACATAAATATTTTATAAATCTCTACTATTTTTCTAACTTTCAAATAACATTTGGACATCTACTTGTTAGGATAGATTGTTTAAAGAAACACAATCGGTGACACGTACGTATAAGAAAGATATTTTATTATTATTTTTTTAAATTTTAATAAATCATTTTATTGGGGGCTCTTACACCTCTTTTAACAATTCATGCACCAATTTTATCAAGCACATTTATACATATGTGCAATTAAAAGATTAAAAAGGAAGGAAAAAAATAAAACCCAAATATAAGACAAAAAAACTAAAGAGCTTTATATCAAGAAGTAATCTTATATCAAGAAGGCATCCCAACCCAGTCCAACTCAAGTCCATAGATGAGATGCTAGCTGGAGCCCTCTTCAAATCCATGTAACTGCAGGCAATGATACAGAAAGGGGAAGGGGAAGCAGGGAGATTAGAGGCGGGTGGGTGCAGAATCGAATGGGTCCAAGGACAGTGGAAAGATGGCAGGGTGCTGGAAGCTCTCAGGGTCTGGTTTCTAAAGGTCACGTCTTTGAAAACCCTATAGATCACAGCTCTGGTCTGCACAGATGGAATTCCAATGCAATTCCGTATGTTGGGATACACTTAAGACAACTAGACACACAAAAGTTAATTTTAGTAATTTCTTGGTATTGCAAAATGCTATTGCCAGCTTTCTTTTTATCACTAGTCCTTATTTTCCAACTACTATTCCTACCTCTTTATTTCCAACATTTGCATTCCAATCACCAATATCTATTTACATGTCCTGATGCATGTTTGATCAATTCCAGACTGAACTCATTGGTAGAATTCTTCAGTTTCTTCATTGTTCGCCTTTGTGGTTGGTGCATTAATTTGAATAATAATTGTATCAACTGAATTTCCTTGAAGGCGGACAGATATACTCCTATCACAAACAACCTTGTATTTCATGAAGAATTTAGCAAGATTCTTTCTGACATTGAACATCATGCCATTCCACTTGATGGTGTTATTCCTAATATAGTAAAGCATATGATATTCTGATTCAAAATGGCCAATACCAGTCCATTTCAGGTCATTAATGCCTAGGAAATGATCTTCATGTGTTCTATTTCATTTTGATCCCTAACAGTTTTCCTAAATTCATACTTTGCACATTCCCAGTTCTGATGCTTAGATTTTTGCAGCTGTTTCACCTTACTCTGGATCGTGCCCCATTGGCAAATGGAGATTCTGAAGGCTCCATTCCCACAGGCTTACCCTCGTCACACACCCCTGGGTAACTTCTCTGGAAGGAATCAGCTCCTCTTCACGCAGGCTTCAGTGGCCCGTGGACCTGAGTGGCCCATCCTCCAGCAGTATCTTCGACAGTGTTCTGCTTCCTTTGTTTAGGTTTTCAGTTATGATAATGCTTTGACTCTGTGCATAAGATCTTCAGCAACTTCTTCATCCAAAATGGGAAACTGAGTCCTTTTCCTTTTGTCTGTTCTTAGTCCAGAAGCTCCACTACCTGTTCTCTTGGGGTGTCCCCACCGGCATTTGAAATACCAGAGACATAGCTTCCAGCATCACACACCACAAGCCACCACAGAATGACAAACCGACTGACAAGTGGTGACCATCAACGATCCCCAAAACCAGGAGGCTCCTCCAGACTCACCAAACTGCAAAGGCTGATAACCCTAAGATTGGCCATTTCAGACATCCAACTTCTGGCTACAGAGGTGGATAAATCAAAGGTCAGTGGTAAGGGTGCAATCTCCTAGAGATATTCAGAAACAGCAAGAAATACAGCAATTTAGTGACTCAAATCCATAGATCCGGGGTTAGGTAATGAATGAGATATGCAGAATTCTGTTCTAGCAAAAATAAGCAAGCTTTTTCACTGTTGACTGACATCGGACACAGTCATACCCTGGAAAGATCTCCTCATGGGCAATCACCAGGTCTCATCTGCTGAACTACCGAAAATACCGGCCCAGCAAATTTTCTACAAAAGCTTAACCACCTCAACTCTCACTTGTTATACTAGAGGTATAGACTGCTGTGAGTCTTTTTATCTCCTAGAGACAGCAATTGACTACCCCTGTCTGTATTTTAAATGAATACTTTTTGATATACAGGGCTATCATTTCTAATTTATCTCCAACATTTATAGCCATGTGACTAGACATGAGAGAATATCACTATCATCTTTTTATAATTACTTGGATTGCACTATTAATATCCATACAAAAAACAGTATGTGTATATAATTGAAGCTAACCAATTTTATCCTTACTCCTGTAAACATTAAATTTAATTAACCAGAAACATACTGCTTTTGTCACTCCTGTAATCTATGTTCTGTCTATGCTTTCTTTCTGTTATGCATAATATCAGCACAGGACATTTCTTTTGATTTTACAGATTTTACCCAAGGAACTCATCAGAAAACTGTTAGAAGATTGTCCTTAAATATCTTAGCACAACTTTAAAAACAGAAAATAAGACACCAAGAAGGCAACTCAACTTGATTGCACCTAGTACTGAAATTGTACGATTTCCTGGCTTGATGGCAACACCAGATATGATGAAGGAGGGAGAATGTCAGTGTGTGAATCAAACTCTGAGGAAGTTTAATGAGATGAAATGATTTAAAGTGGCTTAAAGTGATTTTTATAATCGCACAAATTAAGCTTTCAGAAAATTAAGACTGTTTTACAGAAATTTGAATTCAGGAACAGGAATTGTAAATTTTACTTTCTTCATTGCCACCCAAGACTTCCTTTGCTGAATTCACATTTTTTTCTCATTTTATTGGAGGCTCTTACAACTCTTTTTACAAACCATACATCAATTATATCTGACATATTCGTACATATATTCCATTGTTCTTTTCTAGATATTTGCTTTCCATTGAGCCATTGGGATCAGCTCTTGCTTTTTTCCCTCCCTCCTTCCCTTAACCCTTGCGGCCCACTGATAGATTGTAGATTGTTAATTATTTTCAAATCTCACTCCGACCACTGTCTCCTTTCCCCTCTGGTTTCTGTTGTTCTTCCCCCTGGCTGGGGGTGTGTGTGGTTATGTGCCATTCATTGCGATCGGTGCCCCCCTCCCTCCCCAACCCTCCCCTGTTTCCCCCTACCCTTTCCGTATCTCTATTCCCATTCCTGTTCCTGGGTTCCATGTGTTGTGAGTTTTATCTCTTGCCTATACCTATGTGCATAGTCCTGTCTGGTCTTGATTGGAAGGTGGCACTGAGGTCGTGATAATGGGGGGGTGGGGTGGTGGTGATGAGGCCTCCAGGAAACAGAGTATATTGCATGACCCATTAGTGCTCTACTGCACCCTGATTGATTCACCCCCTCCCTGCAACCCCTCTGGGGGGATGCTATATGCTACATTGTCCATAGATGGGCTTTGGGTCTCTGCTCAAACTCCCCTCCATTTTCACCAATGCATTTTTGTTTGTTTTGAATCTTCTGATGCCCGTTGCCCAGTCTCGATACCTTATGATCACACTGGCTATGTGCTTCTTCCATGTGGGCTTGTTGCTTCACTGTTGGATTGTGGCTTTAACTTCAAGCCTTTAAGACCCCAGACACTATATCTTTTAGTACCCAGGCACCATCCTCTGTCTTCATCACATCTGCTTATGCACCTGTCTTGTCTTCAGTGATCATGTAGGGGTAAGGGGTAGGTGAGCATCACAGAATGCCAATTTATTAGAACAATATGTTCTTGTATTGAGGTGAGGCATAAGCTGAGGCCCAAAGTCCATCTGCAATTTCAGTGTCTTGCCTTATAAATATATGTACATAGGCCCATACCACTATTGTTATGGTTTAATGTATTTGCATAAGTGCACACCTCTGTTAATCTCCCTATCTGTGTCTTTGCTTCCTAGAGCTTGCCTCTGTTTCCTTTTGCTTCCTCCTGGCCATCACTACCCCCCTTCTTCCACCTCTTAGTGCTTCCTCTCCACTAGCTTGGTGTTGCTCTAATACTCACAGGATCTCTACCCTCTCCTAGATGCTGGTTCCACTTCCCTACTTGCTCCCTTGTCCAGGACATGACACTGTCTGCTCACCACCCCCTTCTCCCCACCTCTTTCTTCCCTCTCTACCTTCTGAGGCCATTGGCCCCATTGCCTTCCCTCTGGGCTTCCCTCTTATGGTCCAACCTATATAATTAGGTACCCATTCATGTCCTAGTCTGAACAATATGAAAACCTAAGGTTGAAGGAAAAAAAAGGGAAGAGAAAAAGATGAGATAAAAGAAAAATAACCCTAGATAGGTCCAGGTATGTTTGCTGGTCCCCATGAGACCTTCCCAACTGGTCTTTAGGGGGATCTGGGGGCTGCCCCTCCTCGTCTGAAGTATATTCATGGGGCTCCTCAGGGGCTGTGTGTTCGGCTTTCCTCCAATTGCTGATCTTTTATGCTCCATTCCCACATGTCTCCCCATCTTGTGTCCCCATTACTGTCCCCTGCATCCATATGCTCCAGTTGGGGGACAACTTGTCCTGAGCTGTTGCTGGTGCCACAGTCCTCTCTGTGCCCCAGCAGCTCCATGCAGGGACCTCATGCTCAGGGCTTGGTCTGCCCATATGGAGTCTAGGCCGACTGCCGCTTTCTCTTTTTCCTTCTCAGTTTGCTTCCCTGTGGGCATGGTAAGTCGGGTCCTTCCCCACCAGAAGGTCCAGTGTCCTTCTCTGCAACACACACTTCCAGCGTGGGGGTCAGGCTGGTTCTGGTTGGGGCCAGCCCTGTAGTCCGGTCCTTTCATGGATCTCTCCACGGAATTCACAATTCTTAAAAATGTAAATTAAAAAATAACAACTGTTATTGTTTAATTATAAAGTATGATAAACCCAACTTAGAATAGAAATCTGAGGGGTAAAAAGTGAAAATTGAGAATTGCACTTGCTTGGTCAGGGATGAATCTACTTGAAAAATGGAAATCTTTGTGAATTTCCCAGTGGTGTGTTTCTTTTATTTTAAAATTAATGAAAGGTGTTGAATTTAACTCTATTGGTCGTTGGTTCAAACCCACTAACCATTCTTTGAAAAAAAAAAAAACTGAGGTGGCTTGCTCCTGCTTGGATTCACAACACCCCAACTCCGTGATTTGATGGCCTGATGGCAGTGGGTGTGCTGTTCATTGTTGTAATTGCTGAGGGATGGGAACCACTTACAGTATTGCTACTCCCGTTCTTCCCTTTACACCGGCAATCAGATTAAATGTCCAAAGGAACTTCCAATTCTGTGATTCCCTTTCAATCCATACTATGATGTCAAGATCAGAAAATACCATTTCCTGTTTGTGTTCTTGCAGGAGTCACTTAGACCGGGTTTTGCCTGTTTTAACATATTTTCCAAACTCCAGTTAATATGATCTCAAGAGGAAAACATTTTTTTCTTATATTAACCCTCTCTTTCTTATGCTTAATTGTTCTTTATGGTCCCTAGAACAAAGTTCCAATGTCTACTATAGGCTGTATAACTGAGATTAACTCAGATACATTGCTAGCTTCAAGGAGTAGCACTCATATCTCAAGAAACCTTTCATCCATGGAGTTTGTCTTGTTACCTCTTTGCTAGATTTCTAATATAGTGTTAGTGCTGTTACCTCTCTGTAGACAACTCCTCAATGTTTACTAGCCATAAATGGAAACAAAACAACAAAACTAAGAAAAAACAGCAGATACATCAAACAAAAATAAGTTTACTAAGGTTAATGCAGCAAGGGTAGGTAATAAAACTGTCCTGACAGAGCATTAAAAGCATTAACAATAACAACAACGACAAAAGGGTATTTATAGGAATTTTAAAGGTAGAGTTGGGTGATTTTTAAGCATATTTTAGATATTGAATTTTTTGGAATTTGGGAGCTTTGTGGAACACAATAGGTTTGTTTTGGCAGACAAAACAAGATGAAGTTCTTGAAGAGAATCATTTCAGGGAAGCTCAGTTTAAAGATATAAAGTATTTTGTTTTCCTAAATCTTAGCTTCCTTGATTAACTATTTTGTAGAAAAGCAGCTAAATTGATTTTTGGTTGGCCTCAATTCTATTTACTTTTATTTCAACACAGGCAAATTACGTTAATGAAGAAAGAAGATTATTCCAAGATTCAAATTTGTTTAAGTCATAAGCAAACATTTATGCGGTTTACCCATTTTATGTCCTTTGAATTTCAAGTTTGTCATAATTTTATCCCAGATCTATGTTGTAAACTCTATTATTCCTCTCTACTCTTTAATGATTGTATGTGACAATTTGTTTATTTGTCAGAATCTTCTAGATGCCAGAAATGGCATTTGTCAGATACCGCATCGATATTTTATTTGCCAGATTCTTCTAGAACAGGTATGGGGAACATCTGACCTGCAGGCTTCACAAGGCCCAGGAAATCGTCAATACCAGCTGACATCATATGCCTCATCAAAAAGAAACCGTTCCTGCCATCACATTGGGGTGGGTTAGTTAAATGATTAACTAGTATGCTCATGGATGATTTTATAAATATCCAGATGGTCCTCGGCAGAAAAAACAGTTTCCTCCTACCTGCTCTAGAGTATGATCATCATGAAGTTATAAGCCATTTAATCTCAAACGCCTACTTCAAAATCTGTGAAATGCATATAATTACAAATGCTTGAGAGAGGGGGCATATAAAGAGAGAATATAATATATCTTGATATGATTGAACTATTGGATTATGTGCTACGTGGGTTATGTGTCAATAAAACTGTAAAGAATAAGAATATATTTTGGGGATTGTATGTCATGTGGATTATGTGCCAATAAAATGTTTACAAAGCAGAATATAACATAAAGCATATATTGAGTACCTACATCTAGAAACAGCATCCATTTTGAAGTGCAAATATTTTGTAGTGAGTATTAGTGGAAGAAAATGAGAAGGAGCATCATGAGGTCGGTCAGTTCATGTATTCTTCCTCAGAGCTTTAAAGTCCTGTTGGTGTGTCTGGTTACATGGATTAAAATTAAATTCTCCCCTAATGAATCACACCTTATATTAATATTTACATCTAGTTTTATTATCTCAATGTCTCTTTTAATTTTACATATTTTAAAAGTGAGATATTACTGCTCCTATTGTTAACCTTAGATTACTAAACTATTCATTGAGCATTCCCCACTTTCTACTGATAGCTCTTTAGAATAGCCTCTGTTCTAGCCAAGACTAGAAAGCCGAGCCCAAAGCAAGGACTAAAGTATTATTAGGAAGTACAACCACGGAGCAGAAAGCTTGAGGAAACAGGAAATGGGAGAGCTACAAAGAGATATAACAGTTCTATCATTAAACTGTGCTGTCATGCTTAGCAGGAGTTGTACTGCAGGGATGCAAGCAGTAACATCCATCTATCTATAAATAGGAAAAAATGGAGAATTCATCTACCTTGATCTTCCTGTTGTTAGGTATCCTCCAGTCATTTCCAACTGAAAGTGATTCCATATGACAAAGAACTGTCCCATAGGTTTTCTTAACTGCAGTGTGTGTGTTGAGAAAATACACAACTAAACATACATCAAACTAACAGTTACTCACACCAGGTTTTTTTGAATTGTTTCTCTACCATTAACATAAATTCAGTGTCCCCTAAGGTCTCTATCTAATCTTTTTAATTGCTATTGCAATTGCCAATTTGATCCCAAATACTTAATTCTTAAAAGATTATATTGCTCAAGGCAGGCAGTTTTTACTACTTAAGCTAAATTGTTATTTGGTTTCAGATGATTTTAAGGAATGTTTCTATTTTAAGGTTTAAAGATAATTTCAGGGCAATGTTCCAGGGGTCTACCCAACCATCATCTGAGAGAAGCACATCTCTATTTCAGAGCTCCTGGGTAGGTTTGAACCACCGCATTTCAGTTAGCATCTTAGCAGTGAAGCTTTGCGTCGCCCTACCCAATTCTTATTTAATACAAAAGTGGCCAAACAGGAGTCCAGAGTGTGTGTTTCATCTCCCTTTCAAATCAGAGGGTCAACCTCAGTCATATGAAACACCATTTGACTTAACAAAGAAGTAGAAGAAGAATTCAAGTTTTATACACTATAAATTTCCCTTTGGAAAACTATCATAATTCAAAGTGGACTATCGGAATGTTCCCCAAATGAAAGGTTAATGATGTTTCCAAAGTGAACATGTACAACCATAGCTCTATGAATGGATTTTGAGCTCACACTTAATAATGGCCTTAATCTAAGACAATGGTTCTCAACCTTGCTAATACTTTGACCCTCTAACACAGTTCCTCATGTTGTAGTGACCCTCCAACCATAAAATTATTTTCGTTGCTACTTCATAACTGTAATTTTGCTACTGTTATGAATCGAACGGCCCCTGTGCAAGGGTCGGTCAACTCCCAAAGGGGTCATAAACCACAGGCTGAGAACCTCTGATCTAAGAACCATTAGTTCTTATGACATGACACCACTCCATACTTGTCCTCATGAAGAGATCGTTGATGACATGAGCAAGATAGATAGCAAAGTGTGTTGAAGCAATCCGAGGGTGCCCGGCTGTGCAAAAGAATAGTCTCCTGGGTCTTAAAGCAAGTCATCCACGTGAGATGTTAGCTATTTTTAGATGGAAGAAGCACACCAGCCTGTATGATCCAAGGCTTGTAAATAACAAAATCTAAGACCAGGGAGGTGAACTGTATAAGAACTTAGATTCTAAGCACAGTACCATAGATAATAGTGAAAGCCCCAAATTTTTCACAGGTTCCCACACAGATTCAGCCTCTGGAGATTCCCCTTTGACCATCAGGCATGTGAATAGTCTTGCTAGCGACTGAATGCATTGGAAAGGGAGTTATTGTAAACATTTGGTTACAATTTAACACCTTATCATTCCATCTCCCCTTTAAGCCATTTTAAATTTGTTCTACTTTTAAATATTTCCACATTCTTTTCAATTGAGGTTTTTCTTGGTTTTAATTTGTTATTGCTTTTGTATATTTCCTTTTATATGTATTTCTGTATATGAAATTCATATAGGTAAATCTATAAAGACAGTAGCTGGATTAATAATTTCTTAACAGTATGGCAGGGGAGGTTGAGGAGGAATAAACAGCCAATAAAAATGTGTACAAGATAAAATAAAATATTCTAAAATTGATTGTGGTGATGATTGCACAACTCTTACGATGATTGGACTGTAAGTTGTACCATATGTGAATTATAAGTCATTTAAATTGTTATAAAAAAAGAAAGTAGAATAACTGCTTCCTGATAATGTTGTAAGTGATGTAAATTAAGATTCTTTTCTAAAGAGCAATTTATTACAAGGGAAAAAAGCTACATGGCTGACAATCGAGGCCTGAGTTAACTTAAACCCACAACAGGCAGCATTATGTCTTATCCCTTCTACAAGACAGTTGTGGTCTTTAATTCCTATAAATATTATCTCCACAGTTGAAGAAAGCAAGTAAAATGACACCTTGTATCTCCAATTAGGCAGATGTGATAATAGTCCCTGTAGGTGATGTAAGCATCATATACCATTTTAAATCCACTGACCTTCCCTTTGACATCTAATTCACAAAGCATGCAGAGTGAACAGTAACACAGACCAAAGGAGGGCTCTGTTATTGGTTCACACAGGTCAGAGTAGAAGTGCTTTTTCTTTTAACTCTTATGACTCAGCAGATCATATGTTGCTTGGAAGGTCTCTGAGAGCTCATAAGCTTGTTGAACAGTGGTAGAGATATCATAATTGAGAAGTAAAATGAACATCATAGATTTGGGAGACATAGTCAACCACAAAAATTGTATTGGCTGGGAATGGGATGATACATTGATCTAAACCCACAACATGTGGGTTGTAACCCCTTTGAGGTCGAATGACCCTTTCACAGGGGTCACCTAATTCATAAGAGTAGCATAATTACAGTTATGAAGTAGCAATGAAAATAATTTTATGATTAGAGGGTCACCACAACATGAGGAACTGTATTAAAGGGTCACGACATTAGGAAGATTGAGAACCACTGATCCAAAAGAATATTTTTTGACGACTATATTTCCTGACCAAAAGTTTAACTGGCTTTTAGTTTTGGAGAAGGTAAGTAATTGCCAGATTTTGCTTTGAAGTATTTTCTCAATTCTTCTCAAGTTTAAAACAATATTAAAAAAATAAGAAAAATATTTAAGACATTTGTACACCCCAAAATATGTATTAGATTTCTAACTCAAATACCAGTGAATGTAATCCCTTCGGGGCTGGCATTTTATGTATTATATTAATGAGATCATATGAGTTAAGGTGTGTTCTAAATTTAATTATCTCTGAGTTATTAGGAGTAATATATACACGGAAATAATTAACATAAATTGGAGACGACAGCCTCATATTTGAGAATCACCAAGAAATAAAAGTAACCCAAGGATATAGTAGCTGAGACAAGTAGTGTGAGTTGTGAGCAAGATTTGTAAATTGGAAAGTAGATGTCAAGATAATAGATTATTGAATTTGTCTTCTATCTACTCACTATGCTTTATGTATTCATTCAACTGTATTGTATAGTTTAATTCAGAAACCTAGACAAGTTGGGTCACTTCATCACAAATAAAAATAAGCTCATGGTCTAATATAAAATGTGAGTAAATCAGTGAAATTGCTATTGGAAAGGGAATTAAAGATAAATCATCAGTTTAAGGCAGATTGGTTTCATTGCTAAATTAGAACTTTTAAGAAATAGAAAATGGAGGTTTATTAAATTTTGTACCAGATGATCAAATTATAAAACAACTTCCCATTTCATTTTATGTTATCGTAGTCTTCCAACCAAAATGCGATCAAATAGGAAAATAATCAACATAAATATGAACTAATTTCTTTTTTAATTTGACAGATTCTTGGGAGAGTTTACCCTTGGTCATCAGATTATGGGAGCTTCCTCTGCTGGGTCCCACTTGGTGAATTTGCACGAAACACGAACACCCTTTCAAAATAGTCTGTCCATATGTTTCTCCTGCAAGAATCATTGAGGTGAAATTTGTAATGCTGCTTTTTGTTACTCCCTGATCATTCTACTAAAATACTTCAAGTGAGTTTAATTGCAGGGTTATGCACCAAAGGAGGGCTTGTCTTCTCAGACAGAGGTTGAAGAGCTCCTCCTTCTACAAAGGCAGATTTTGGAAGTTATAGGAACTCCTGTATCTAAAAATGGTCTACATTGATTGCACAGACATCTTTAGTTTAGAGCCCATTGCGGCTCTACAGTACAATAGTTTTCCATGAGATACTTTATACACCATGAATTCCATTTGCATTACAATTCCTGAAACATACATTTAAATTTGGGGTCTGCTTCTAATTTGGGTTTTGAGCTAAGAGTTGAAGTTTCTCATTTCCTATCTACAGTTAGGCATGTGCATTCCAGTCTATAGTACTTAAAATTATAAATACTCCCATAACACTGACATTCTGAATCCTTCAGTGAGCAACTCTCACTAAATAGAACTTATTTCCATCGAGTCAATTCTGACTCACAGCCACCCTGTACGACAGAGTAGAACTGCTTCTGTGGGTTTCAGACACTGGGGGTAGAAATCCTCATCTTATTCCCTGGGATACAGTGTTGGTTTTGAACTGCTAACTTTGAGGTTAGCAGCCCAATATGTAACCACTGCACCACCAGGGCAACTCAACTCAATCTAAACAACCACAAATAATAGTTTAAATTATTGAGCATCTATTGCGTACCATAATTAAGCATGCATCTGGGGCCAACATCTTTTCTCCTGCCCACTTAAATGGAAAGACATGAATAACCCTTTCCCAGGATCCGTTTTGAAGATACCAGGACCATTTCTTTGACAAATCACTGTATCACTCAAGGTCTATAAGGATATAGGAGACTGCTCTAGGTTTCAAAGAGTGACAATTCACAGTCGGGTTGACAAGGTCTCAGGAGAACTGAGCGGGAGGCTGGGGGGTTGGGGAGTTTTCAAGGGGGAGTCAGGGGAGGAAAGAAGAAACAAATTAAAAGTATTTATGTAACATTGGCAGAGCATTAAATATTTCTTAGACTTGAAGGAACTTCCTTGAAAACAAAGAAAAAATTAATTCAGCTACCTGTATTCATCTGCTTTTTAAAGAACTCTTATTCTAAGAAATACTGAAGCAAACATTAGGTTGGACAAGAGTTGAAGGCGTGGCATAAATGAAAGGGAGTCTGTGGATTTCATCTGACAGAATAGCTTAGGTGATGATCCCATCCTTTTTCGTGAATTAAAATGGGGATCAGCTTTTCTTCTCACTCTCTCTTCTTGTCTTGATCCACCCCGTCACTCAGACTTTAGCTTTAACTTCTTGGTAGATCACTCTGGGAAATGTTAACTAGGCCTAAGTATTAAAATTATTTTCTCAAGTATGTATGAAAGAAACAAAACAATACCATGAGTTTATTCTGACTCTTAGCTACCCGATACGGCAAAGTGAAATGGCTTCTTTGGGTTTCCAGAGACCTTCAATCTTTATGGGAGCAGGCAGCTCCAATGTTTCCTCTCCCAGGGACCGGAGACTTGGCACCACTGCCATGTGCATGGTGGTCTGATACTTCTCCCCCACAATCAGAAGGGCTAATTCAAGTACATACTGGTGTGTGAAAAATATTTTTTGTCCAAATGAGCTGAATTTGTGATCAAGATTATACTAAAAATGAGTATACCACCTTTTGACTTATGAAGCTTCCCTCCTCAGCCCAACTCTAGTGTATATAATGTGTAGCAAACATCATTTCATACAGAAAAGAAGTTCTGGACCTGAATGTTATTATTTTTATTGCTCTGATAATATACAAATTCAGTTTCACCTATTTTAAACTCACATTGAATTTCTGTAAAGCAATATATGATGATTTTTTACTGACTTTTAAGTTTTCAAGTTCCAACAAGTGTTAGTCAAAGGAAGATGTAAAAGAAATGTGGAAAATGATTTTAGTGGTAAAGCCAGTTAATTATCACATGATAATAGAAAATAATGTCTTCATAACATTTTTATACTTTTTTGTGGATAGGATATAATATTTTGCTTTACCAAAATATCACACTGGAAATCGTATGAAATAGATGGAATGCTAACCATTTGTACTTTTCTATAAAATCATATACTGTATTTTGAAAAGAAATATATGTCTCCAAAAGAAAAATATGCACTTTTACAAATAGAATATCCAAATATAATATTTGTCATGTTAACACATAAAGCAAATCTAATTTTAAGAGACTTACTTCATTTTCTTTTTGGCAACATTCTTTTGACGAATTTGCTTTATTGCTTCATGTGAAACCTCCAAATGTAAAGCAAAATATAAATCAATGATAATTCATTAAGTACCATAACATATAACATATTGACATGTTGTAAATTGATATATTGGTGTAAAATGTAAACACTATAAATGTATATGCATATATATCAAGATACAGAACTATTTACAGAGACTGGTATATTTTGTTTACAAAAAGGAATATGATCATAGGTACATATTTGCATGTAAGTTCATAAACCAATGCTTGTAGGATACACAAGAACTGAATCATTAGTTAACCAATAATCAATAGGAGAAAATAGTGGATAGAGATATGGAGAAAACTTGTGTCATTTCTTGTTATACCACTTTGGTTTTTAACACTATACATTTGTAAGAATTAGAGCTTGATTGCACTTCTTATAAATCTATGCCTTCCCACATGTATGTTTAAAGGTGACTTAAAGACTTGTGATGGACATTGTTTTTTAAAATACCAAAAGGTTACATCCATGTTTTTGCAGCTGTGACTTCCCAACAATATGAAAATGTGTAAGCATATCTCTATGACTGGGGAAATAACAATAAAGGCTATTTACCTGCAAGGGACTTCTGCACGACATTATATAAGAACATTACGTCTTCTGTCTCATTGAGTACCTGTATAATGCCCTCTTCTGCCTCTCCCTTGGTTCCGGTTTTCTCCCAGGAAGCAATCCGCCTTCCGTCTATATTGTCTTTCCTCTGACTGATGAACCTGAGCATCTACTCGTGGAGAATAAAAACTATTCCCAAGCTCCTTCCTAAAATCTTCCTGTGACATTTAAACTAACTTGCCTTGACTGAAATACATGGCTGGCACCAAAAATATCTAGTGCTGCATGTTGCTGTAGGCAGGCAAACAGATAAATGATAGCTATTGTTGCCATCATTATTTGTCCTTAGGTCAGATAATTTGGATGAGATGTCTCTATAGTCCCTTTGAACTTCATTTTGATCACACACTCTAATCCTCTTTATAAGTAAAAATAAATTTAGATTTTCTTTAGTTGAAAGAAAAATTTAAAGTAAATTAAAATTTTTAAAGTAAATAACACCTTTGCTATCATTATCATGTTGAAGAATTCACTCTTTCCTTTTTAGACTCACTCACAACACAGTTGGAAATGTGAAACATGTTTCGCACTCAGACATTTGACAGATCAAGCTGGATTTTGAGAATGGAATTTTCCTTTTGCCTAATCCTCTTTATTTTAATCCAGACATGGAAATGGTAGAAGACTGATGTGCTGCCAGTGTTAAAGCTTACAAAGAGACTAGCGAGCAAACAGGATCATGGCCAGACGTTCTTGCTTGCCTGATAGTAGATGTCCTTTCTCACGAATATTCTCTGTCTTGATAAAGGAATATTTACAATCCGAGGTCCTCCATTACTCTCAAATCCTTAATCTTATACATGAAAAAAAGTATATATACTTATAAATATACCTAATTTATTCTACTTTTTAAAAACCTGATATGCCTTATTTACTTTTATGTTGGTCATTTCTTAATAGAAAATAAATTTACAAATAGCAATTATAAAGGTAAAGTCTAATGTATAAAAATAGGGATAAAACAGAGCAAAATTTTGAAAATGTACTTTTCTCTGCCTAATAAAAATATTTAGATGCAGCAACATAATGTCAGCTCTTGATTATTTCAAGACTGCTTTGTCAGACCCTTTGAATGTGGGATAAGCATAATGCATTTGATGAGATGTGAGTGTATGATTCTGGGTTCAAATGTGATACTGATTTCTCAATTTCATCTTGATTGTTGCCCATTTCAATTTTGCTTTCATTGTTCCGTTTTTTTCTGTGCCTATTGTGTATTCAATGTGCTTAATTTAACACACCTAACCAAGAACTTAACCATTTAGGCACTGTAGACAGGAAATTATAAACAGGCCTTGGTGAAAAAAGAACAAAATGGTTGCTCTGAAATAAACTATTTTAAACCATGCATTTGACTACCTACCCCTTTATTTTAGAAATGTATATACATATAATCTGAACTCATATTTTTATGTATATATTTATTGTAATTAAATTCTTCTGTATATCTGTATTCCACTCATTGTGATAGGAAAACAACATTTAATAACTTTAATTCAATATTCAGAACATACAGTATAAAGAGATATTTACTTTAGTTTCATATAGAAATTATAGTGATATCTTCAAGCAGATAATAATTTTCATTTATTGTAACTAGGAAAAACTAAATTAAACATTTTTAAATGCTAATCCTGATCCTGGGTGAGGACTAAACTTATTTTCTTTGTTAGTTAAATATATTATGATGCCTGGGTTAATCTATACAATAGTGAATATATTTCTTTCTTGATGAGATACTGTACACAAATTTAAAAAAAAATCTATTTAGCAGTTGAGAAAGTGGTATGAAGACCACATCTGATGTTGTCTATCTACACAAGGAGAAAATCAAATCCATCTCCACCTGAACCCAAGGCTGATTGCCACAACTCCGTGGTCACACATTATCTGTCTTCCTCTCTATTCTGACACCAGTGGCTCCTCCCACTATTCTCCACTTTTCTTTTGGCTTCAATAATTCATCCCAATGTCCACAGATAAGTCATAGACAATATTCACAATTGCAGAGGTTTTTTAAGGAAGTTAATAGGTTATCAGAATCTCGGGTGAGAAAGCATTAAGGTCATTGATCTACAGCAATACCTGTCCTCAGCCTGCAACTAAGTCTCGCTCTCGGTCCCAGGCCTCTCAGCCTCACAGTCCCTTGAACTCGGCCTGTTTTCTGGGACAGAAATCCTTCCAGCTGCTCTGCTTCATAATCTCACAGTCTCTCAAGAATGTTCTCCTTGGTAGCACTTCTTTCTCCAATGCCCTCAGAATTCTCTGAGACGACTCTGCTAGACGCAAAAGAACGGCACTCAATACTGAAAAATCCCCTCTATTAGTGTTTCTCACCATGGTTTAGCAATTATTTGGTAGAAGTTATGGAAAGAGGGAAAGAAGAGCCATATTAAGAAATTTAACTTCACCACAGACATCTTACTTTTCTATATGCAGATTTCTGTTCTTAACTATTTTAATCTTACAGCGATTCTCTCTATTTTGGACATGAGGATAGTTGTCTACTTGTTTATGAACTACAAGGTGTCTACCATCCATGAAATAGAATGGAAGATAAATACTTGGAAAGTTTGGTTTCTGTGAGATGATAGCTTTGTTGTACTATGTCAAAGTAAAACACATTCCAGATAGGAATGTGTTCAAAGGCCAAAACAATCAGACATGAGTAGTTGATCATCACATGCCTATTCAGGATGGATCCACGACAGATATGGCCGTTAGTGGTCCTTTATGGACCTCAGTTAGTAGTTGACAAATGATCCAGTCATTGATTTCACCATCAGTCAGTGAGCCTTTAGTAAGAAAATAAAATAGTGCTATTGATGTTGCTGAGAAGCGCTCTCAAGTCAGTTGCAACTCATAGTGACCCTATATATAACTGACCCCACTACTTGGTCATGGTTCATCCTCAAAACTGTTGTAATATCTGAGCTCATTACTGTAGTCACTGCATCAGTGACTTTCAATTTTAGCAGGTATGATGTACTCTTCAAGATACGGGTATCTCCTGATAACATGACCAAAGTCTTGAGACAAGTCTCACCATCCTTGCTTCCAAGGAGCACTCTGGCTGTACTTATTCTAAGATAGATTTTTGTGTTGGCAATCTATGAAACTCAGTATTCTTCACCAGCACCATAATTCAATGCATTTATTCTTATTTGATATTCCTTATTCACATCCAACTTTCACATGCATATGAGGAAATTGACATTGGTTAGGGGCACATTAGTCCTCAAAATGAAATCCTTTCACTTCAACACTTTAAAGAGATCTTGTGCAGCAGATTTACCCAATGTAATGTGTCATTTTATTTCTTTACTAAGGTTTCAATGAGCATTGATTGTGGAGCCAAGCAACATAAAATCCTTGAAAGACTATTTTCTCTATTTATTCTGCTGTTACCTATTGGTCCAGTTGTTAGAATATTCCCTTAACATGTAGCTATAATTCATAATGAATACTGAAGTCCTTGATCTTCACCAACAAATGCTTCAAGTTCTGCTCACTTTCAGCAAATAAGGTTGTATCAGCTACACACAGCAGATTGGCAATAAGTCTTCCTTCAGTTCTGATGTTGAGTTCACCTTCATATAGTTCAACTTCTCAGCTTGTTTTCTCAGCATACAGATTGAATGATTACTTTTCCTAGTTTAAAATCACTCTAGTTCCTTCTTTTGTTGGGACGACTGTCTCTCGATTTGTGTACAGTTCAATGAACTAGTGTTCTAGAATTCTTATTCTCCTCTACGTTTTCCATAATTAATAAAATGCCTTGACCTAGTCAACAAAACACAAGGTATTCTCTACTTTTAGCCTACATTCATCTGACAACAGCAAAGATTTCACTCGTTCATGACCTTGTACGGAAGCTAGCTTGAACTCCTGGCAGCTCTCTATCAATGTACTGATAAAACTGCTGTTGAATGATCTTTAGCAAAAATTTATGTGCATGCGATGTTGATGACATTGTTCAGTAACGTTTGCCTTCTGTTGAGTAATCTTTCTTTGGAATGGGTGTAAATATGGGTGTTGTCCAGCCTGTTGGCCAGGTAACTCTCTTCCAAATTTCTTGGCATAGGTGAATGAATGCTTCTGTCGCAACATTTCTATTAGTAATCTGTCAATTCCCGAAGCGTTGGTTTTCCCCAATGCCATCTGTGCAGCTTGGACTTCTTTCATCAGTAACATTGTTTCTTAACCATATGCTACCTTTTGAAATTGGTTGAAGGTCGACAATTTGTTTTCGGTGTAATTATTCTGTGCTTCCATCTTCTTTTGGTGCTCTCTGTATCATCCAATATTTTTCCCAAAGAATCTTTAAATATTATAATTCAATGATTGGATTTTTCCTTAGTTCTTTCAGCTGCGTATATGCTGAATGTGTTCATCCTTTTCAGCACATTCACTATAATACTTTACTTGTCTTCTTGAGTTGCTTTTTGAAATTCTGTGTTCTACACTTTTACTTCAACAAAGCTTCCATTTTCTTTAGCTGGTCTATGATCAGGAGCAAGGTTCAAAGTCTCCTTGGATATCCATTTTTATCTTTTTCCTCTTCCCTATTTTTTAAATAAACATTTGCTTTCCAATGTTTTCTATGTCATTCTATAGATCAGCAGGTCTTCTTTCATTGTTGCTCAATGACTTAAATCTATTGTTGAGATGTTCTTGAAATTCAGGTAGGATATATCCAAGGCTGTATTTAGCTCTCTTGAACTTGCTTTTTTTTTTTTTTTTTAAACTTTTTATTGTGAATTAGGTATGGGTTTACATTTCAGATCACCAATTTTATTTATTTATTTATTTATTTGTTTTTAATCACTTTATTTGGGCTCATACAGTTCATCACAATACATAGATCAATTGTGTAAAGCACACCTATACATTTGTTGCCCTCATCATTCCCAAAATTCGCTTTCCTCTTGGGTTCCCGGAATCAGCTTATTTTCCTTTCCCCCTCCCCCTCCTTCCCCCCTCCTCCCTCCCCCATGAACCCTTAATAATATATAATTATTATATCTTAT
>NW_022103906.1:6016584-6019244 GCF_000313985.2 Echinops telfairi
TCCTAGATTCCCTGTGTTTCCAGTTCCCATCTGTACCACTGTGCATCCTCTGGTCTAACCAGGTTTGCAAGGCAGAATTGGGGTCATGGTAGTTGAGGGGAGGAAGCGTTTAAGGACTAGAGAAAGGTTGTGGGTTTCATTATTGCTATACTGAACCCTAAGTGACTCACCTCCTCCCCACTACCCCTCTGCAAGGTATGTCCAGTTGTCTATAGATGGGCATTGGATCCCCATCATGCGCCACCCTCATTGACGATGGTATGATTCCCCCCACCCCCCACCTTTGGTGTTTGAAGCCTGTTCCCTTTGGCCCTTCATGATCACACATGTTGGTGTGCTGCTTCTATGTGGGCTTTGTTGGATGCTGTTGGCTTCTGGGCTAGATGGCCGCTTGTTTACTTTCAGGCTTTTAAGTCCCCAGATTCTATAGGTCTCGATAGCCAGGCACTATCAGCCTTCTTCACCACACTTACTTATGCACACATTCATCTTCAGCATTTATGTGGGGAAGGTGGTCACACAATGATGGTTTTTGTTCTTTGGTGTCTGCTACCTGATCCCTTCAACAACACCTCGTGCTCACACAGGCTCGTGTGCTTCTTCTCTGTAGGCTTTGTTGTTTCCAAGCTAGATGGCCGCTTGTTTGCCTACAAGCCTTTAAGACCCCAGACGCTATATCTTTTGATAGCTGGGCACCATCAGCTTTCTTCACCACATTTGCTTATGCACACATCTGTCTTCAGCGATCATGTCGGGAACGTAGATATCATTTGAGAAACTGATCTCTGTTCTACATTCACCCCCAGGCTTCAGTTTGCATGCTGTTAGCAAGCTTCTTCTTCATCTCTTCCCAAAGATGTAAGCAATTTAATTTTTTGTTCCATCTGGAGAAATCCATGTGTATACCTGCCATTTAAGTTGTTGAGCAAAAATATTTGCAATGAAGAAGTTGTACATTTTGCAAAATTCTATAATTTAACCTGTATCACCAAGAATATATTTTCCAAATTCTCTTTCTTCCTCTTTGTTCCCAATGTTTGAATTCTAAATGTCAAGAATTATCCATGTTTCTTGATTTCATATTTGATCACTTTTAGATTGAAGAAATTGGTAAAATTCCTTTATTTCTTCACCCGAAGCTCCCATTGTTGTGGGTAAATTTGAATGCATGCATTAACTAAAGTTCCTTGCAGGCATATAAATATTATCACATCACAGACAGCATGGTACTTGAAGATAGATCTTAAAATAGCTTTCTTTGACAATGAATGCAATACCATTCCTCTTAAATGTATCATTCCTAGCATAGTGAATGATACAGTTGTCTGCTTCAAAAAGATCAGTTCAGTCCATTGCAGCTCTATAATACCTAGCATATTGATCTTTATTTTCTGCATTTCATTTTTGGTGACTTCAATTTTCCTAGATACATGGAGCTGGTGTTTTAATAGTTTAAATATGACATTCATGTTTATGCATAATATCATTAGCACTGTAATAACTCACACACAAAAAGAGGAAAGCACACACACACACACACACACACACACGCACGCACCTCACTGTTATCTAGTCAATCCCCTTTTCACTACAATCCTATAGACCAGAGTAGAACTTTCCCTGCGGACGTTCAAGGCTGTCATCTGTAAAGGAGCAGCACTATGTGCCTTGGGTTTAGCAGCCCAGCATGTGTAACCCCCTATGAGGCTAGGGCTCCTTTAGAATCACTGAGTTGCTAAAAACATAAGTAAATACTGCATTTATTTGTCATTCTATTCTGACATATTGTCATCCTGTTTTTAAAAGGAAGACAAGAGCTTTTGCCTTTTGAAAGCCTTCAGGGAGTAGGTTACACCTTGGGTTGCTAACCAGAAGATCAGGGGTTTGAACGCATCAGTCAATCTGCAGGAGGAAGTTGAGGTTTTCTACTCCTGTAAAGAGTTTAATTCTAGGACATCCACAGGGGCATTTCTACTCTGACTCACAGCTTCTCTACCAGTTGGAATGAACTTGATGGCAGAGAGATTTGAGATTTTAATATGGATACGCTCTGCTATCTCCTGGTAATTGACGTAGGAGCTCTGTGCCCCTGCAGGGTTCATGTAAGGCATATCTGGTTCTTTCTTCCATGGAATAAACTGGCTTATGGAGTATACACTTGATGCATGTCACAGTGCTATCCATGAAAGCAAACTGGTTTTGAAAACCAAAAAATCAGTTTACTTATGAATACTAGTGTTCTTTCAGGATAATTGTGCACAGTTGTTTTTAATTAGCTTTTATACAAACAGTTCCTGATACAAAATTTCATAAAATGGACTCTTAGTATTTCTGCACTCTTAAACCAGGAGTAAATACTAAATGTCGTTCCATTTTTTTCTGGGACCCCAAAGAAGACATGACCTTGGCTTATCCAAACTCAGTAGCTGACTGTCATCAAACATTAATGAAACAGAAAGAGATAGTACTAATAACCACAAATGCCCATGCACATTGTGTGTGAATGTCATTTCTTAAAATAATTTTGTGCTTCTCTAAATTCTTGTCACATGCCAAGGATTCTTCTTAAAAGACTCCAATCTCAGATAGGAACTGAAAATCCAGGGAATCCAGGGTGGATGAGCCCTACAGGACCAGTGGTGTGAGTGGCAAAACAGGGA
>NW_022103906.1:6019499-6047762 GCF_000313985.2 Echinops telfairi
AATTGATGTGTGTATGCATTGTGATAACAGTTATATGAGCCCCTAATAAAATGTTAAAAAAATAACAACTATCTCTCCCACATGTGCAAGATTGCCAATGCTCATGCTGATTTCCGACTAGAAGATGCATGTAGAAAGCACATAATACCCATATGAGTAGTTTCCTAGCCATCTTTCAAAAACCTGATTGTGCTTAAGCTTCAGTACAGCCCGCAGGACATAGCACAGCCTTTCATTCCACCTTAGCCCTTAGAACAACAGCAATCGGAAACGCAAACAAGGCCAACAACAAATTACTCAACGTACATTTTAATCTGTTTAAAACATGGCAGGATTATTTTGAAGGGTTCAACCAAAAATATAGCTATATAATCTTCAGAATGACAACACTTTAATTTGGCTAGGATTGACAGGATTTCAAGATAAAATAACCTGATTTCCTAGTAACTGAGTGATCACTACTATGTACAAATAAACAGAATAAATATTACTAAGAAACATAACTTTGATTTTTTCAGAGATGCTCGACAAGTATTTTAGAGGTGATCTAAATAAGATGTGATCAATTTTTAGTTTTTTTATAAGGAGCTATGGCATGATAAAATGTGAACTGCAACATAAATTTTAGCTTTGCTTATAGAAATTATGGGAAGAAATCAATGACCGGTGAGTGTCTAGAATTGGAGCTGATTGAAACAGCATTTCTTTAATTTCATCCAATATTTTACCATCATTGCCTCATGAAGAGCTAACTTTCTAGATTTAACTAATTGTTTTTCTATATATCTTCAAATGAGTCAACAAAATCCTGTGCAGTGCCTAGTGTGCTGTGTGTACTTCTGGATTGCGCTGTTATTTGACCCATTGCTAATTATCTCTAGAGTTCAAATATGTTGTCTCTGAAGTCTCTTCTTATGTACAATAAACCTGTGAATGAATATTTTAGAGCTCTACATTGAGCCAAATATTTAAAATAATGTTTATAGAGTCAATAACTTAAATTTTTCATCAAACTCACCTTTTATGACTTTTTGAATTATGGCATAAATGATGGTTGTGTTTCACATGATAAATAACACGTTTCAAAATTAGAGGTAGCTAACCTCTAATTTTATCTAGCTATGATAAAATACACCTATGATAAAATACACCACACTGGTATGTCCTTGATTTTATATGAAGCACTAAGGTAAAGATAGACTTAAAAGGTGAGATGATATCAGTTCTAAACAAAAAGAAGTAAACTTGCACATCTTGATGACAAGCCACCATAATGGCTGAATCCATCGTTTTAGGAAAGAATGCTAATGTATCATCTGAAGAAGATTTGAGTTTCAGCTATGCCAAGTGTTAGTTATGTTACCATAGGCCACTCATTCGATGGCTCAGGTGAAAGTCAAAATAACTTCCTAACATCACACTGCTTGTGTATTGGTTTATCCTGTTGTAGTGACTTGTGCGTTGCTGGAAGCTTTATCATTGGTATTTCAAACACCAGTAGGACCACCCAAAGTGAACCAGTTCCAGCAGAGCTTTGAGACTAAGCACAGACTACTAATAGGGAATTGAGCTTCTATTTCTGAAGGATTTAGCTACTAAAACCTTATGAATATGCATTGAAACACTGTCAGATACGGAAGGGCTAAAGAATATGACTAACGAAGAGCATCCTTCTCAAAGTAAAGTCTACTGAAATGTCATTAATGAAATAAAACATCCTCATCAATGAGGGTGGCACGTGATGGAGACCCAATGCCCATCTCTAGACAATTGGACATACCTTTCAGAGGGGTAGTGGGGAGATGAGTCACTTAGGGTACAGTATAGCAATAATGAAACCCACAACCTTCCTCTGGTTCTTAAATGCTTCCTCCCCCCAACTACCAGGACCCCAATATTGCCTTGCAGACATGGTTAGACCAGATGATGCACAGCGGGACAGATGGGAATCAGAAACGCAGGGAATCTAGGACAGATGAACCTCTCAGGACCAGGGGTGACAGTGGTGATACCAGGAGGGAAAGGGGGTGAAGAAAGGGGGAATGGATCACAGGGAGCTACATATAACCTCCTCTCTGGGGGACGGGCAGCAGAAGGGTGGGTGAAGGGAGACACCGGACAGTGTAATATAAGATACAATAATAATTTATAAATTATTAAGGGTGCATGGGGGAGAGGGGAGGAGGAAGGGAAGGGGAGGGGGAAAAAAAGGAAAATGAGCTGATTCCGGGAACCCAAGAGGCAAGCGAATTTTGGGAATAATGAGGGCAACAAATGTATAGATGTGTTTTATACAATTGATCTATGTATTGTGATGAATTGTATGAGCCCCAATAAATTGATTAAAAGAAAACAAAACAAACCTGTGGTAGTAAAACCTTAGGGTCTTCATTTCCTGATCAGCCACAACTCAAAATAAAAAAAAAATTACAAAATATACTGATATCTGAAATTTAGAATGTATGGAGAATGAATCTAAGACAATTGGAAGTTATCAAAAAATGAAATGAAACACGTGAAGATTAAAATCCTGGGTGTTACGAAGCTAAAATGGACTGCTATTGGTCATTTTGAACTAGAAAATCATTTGGTTTACTATGCTGGGAATGACACAATGAAGAGTAATGACATTTAATTCATCTTCATAAAGGACATGTCAAGATCTGTCTTCAAGTACAATGCTTTCAGTAATAGAATTAGCTCTATCCTCATTTAGGAAATCCTATCAATACAACTATTATTCCAATTTATACACCAAGTACTAAATATGGTGATGAACAATTTGAAGAATTTTGACCTCTGCAATCTGAAATTGATCAAACATGCAATTAATATGCATTGATAATTATTTGCTATTGACTATTTGAATGCAAAATTTGGAAACAGAGAGGAAGGAACAGTAGTTAGAAATGAAGTTGGACACCAAACGACACAATTCTGCAAGATCAACGACTTGTTCATAGCAAATATCCTTTTTCAAAAACACAATCATTAAGCACCTGGATTTCTCCAGATGGAATACCCAGAAACCAAATTGACTGCATCTTTGGGAAAACAATGGAGAAGCTCAATATAAGCCAGGCCAGGGGCTGATTGAGGAATAGATCATCAATCGCACATACGTAAGTTCAGGTGGAAGCTGAAGAAAACAGAAATAAGCCCATGAGAGCCAAAATACAACTTCAGTCACTCACACCTGAATTTCCAACACGTCTCAAGAGAGTTGTTGCATTAAGCACTAAGGACAGAAGACCCGGTGGACTGTGGGATGACATCGAGAACATGATTCCTGAAGAAAGAAAAAAAAGAAAGAAAGAATCAAATTGGATGTCAAAAGAGACTCTGAAACTTGCTATTAAACACCAATCAAGGAAAGCACATGAAAGAAACGATGAAGTCAAATTAAAATGAAATTATTGAAACTTCAGTTCCTTCTCCATTTATCACAACGTGGCTTATTGACCCAGTTGTGAAGATTTTTGCTTTTCATTATGTTATATATAACAGGTATCAAAAATGACAGAGTAATAATAATAATTATTAAAATTGAGGGGATTAGGGGGAGAATGTTATTTCTATATCAAGATAAACATCTTAATTAAATGTATATGCTCATGAAACTGTTGTGAAGAAAAATGATAGAATGTCAAGTATGAAAAGATGTCATACAAACCAGCCCTGCTTCTGAGAAAAGAAAGACAACTTTGGCAATGAAGAAAATAAATGACCCTGCCCAAAGTCATAACTATTTGATTTCAAAAGTATAATCCACATATCTCTTTTCCATCTATTTCTCCTGTCTCACATCCTCTAATCATGCTCCTTTTAAATACCTGCATTCTCAGAAAACCAAATGAGACATTGCCCCTGTACTGGGGTACAGCTCTATTTCTATCCCCGCCCTCCTTCCAGATAAAACAGATAGCATGCTCTCTGCGCAAAGTGCTGCCTCGTAGGAAGATTTCTCTTCATTCTACCCCATTATGCCACCCCAAAGTCAGCTACATGATAACTCAGTGTTAGGTAGAGTGCATCTTCAGAGTTGGAGAAGGAACAATCATTTCGTCATCTAAAGGCAATCGTCCCCACTTTTGTCATATTCCGCTGGTTGCAAGCAAGTCCCAAGTCCCAGCCGCATTAGGTGGATGGCATGTCAGAAGGTTATGGACACCAGGAGTTTTGTGAGCCCAGGAGGGTCTTCTAAAACTACCGGATAAAACCATTCGAAATAAAATTGATGCAGACAGGATGATATAACTATGTATTTAATCAGAATATACACTTATTCATGGATATACACTTATCCATTTAAGCTCTCGAAATATTTGTGAGTATAAATCTTCACATGCTAATATTAGCTGCTTCTGAAAAGTAGAATTAAAGGAGATAAAAGGGCACTTTTAACTATTATTTTATGGAGAGCTATGAAATTTGGAATTTTTTATCAGAATTGTGTAGTTTATATAAACAAACTAATAATAAAGTGTATGAGAAATTAAATTTATGTTGTAAAAGTGTAAAAATCATTAAAAAATAATTTTCTCTCAACAGAAAATTTGTAAATTTATTAAACAATACAAATATCTTCTGTCATGGGTAGTTTGCATTAGTTTTATACAGTATAATTTAAGTATTATACTCATATAGACAGATATTCTCTATACCATCTATATAGAAGAGATATTTATAAATATATCATTTCACTGAATGAATTATTTTACGTTACTTATATATAGCACTATGCAAGCAGATCAGAATTGAAAATATGATAATATAGATAACATAGACAAAGAAATTTGTGACCATAAAGCAACTACTTTTTAATAGATAATTTTTGAAGAATCAATGAAAAAAATCATAGATTATATTTGCATAAATTAATACTCAGGGTAGATCTTTACAAAATCAGCAATATTCTAAATTTTACAATAACAATTTACTGGCATAAGATATTCTTAGGAATTACATGTAATCAAAAAAAATTTTTGAGATCCAAATTTTTTAAAGAAATATAAATTCTCTAGTGTATTTCAGTACCAGAATATATGCACCTAACTGAAATCAATTTAACAATGAAATTTTATTCTCTGTTTACTATCAAATATTGTATTATTGTTTTTGTTTTTCTTTTAATACAAAATTAGAGTAACTTCTTTTCATTAATAATTTCAGGTTCCCAAATTTCTCATTTCAGTAGATATGACTTGGCACATAGTTCACAATACATTATAGTACATATATTGTATTGGATCAATGCTCAATACTATGAAACTGAAGAAGAGCACTGCTAGGATTCATCATAGTAGTATAATCTAAATAACAGAGACTCTGCTTGAAAAACAAAATAATGAAGGCTTTTTATAACAGAATATATTGATAGGTAGGTAGTGATACATATATATTAAACAGAAAATATACCACATTTCTTGTGTAATAATCACAAAGTTATTGTCAAAAATTTCATCAGATATCCTATTTTTTATAACTTAACACACCAGTATTGATTATCTCAAGCCATGTAGCCATCATCTATCAGCTATCGCTATCAATCTGTCTTCCCACCTGTATATCATCTATCTGTGTTGTATAGCATATTTAAATATGTCCAAGGTATTACTATCCTATACATTTCTTACTGGTACATACCTTTTCATAACCTAACCTAGGGTAATATGTTGTATTTGTTTACATTGCTCTTTATGGAGCCACTTCATATTTTAAATTTATATATAGTATTCTGTCATATGAACTTATGTTTTACACATCATTTCTATCCTAAAGGATATGTTAAAAAATAAAACAAAAATGTCCTTTCTCTTCTCTAAAGAATGCTTTTATGAACTGCCTTGTAACTGTTTCTTATATAAAAATAAATGGACTTTTCTAGGCTATATATTCAGAGTTGAGTTTATTGTGTGGTGTCTATATACATTTTAGTTCAATTTGATACTTCTAATCTCATCCCAACATGGTTATCCCATTTTCTGTTCCAAAATACAGCAAATGAGAAATCTTATTTCTCTGCATTCTAAACATTTAGATTAAAATGTTGCCTATTTAGAGAAACTGTTCTTAACTGCAATAATGTATTTCATTGACTGACATTTAATTTTGCTGATTAATCTGAAGTAAATATTATATCTACATATCTATAACGCTTAAAAACAAGACAGAAAAGTAAAACATTAGCATAAAATCAATTCAAATTGTGGAAACTCCACAGAGTTTTCTTGGCTGAACGCTTTGTGAAATCAGCCAGGCCTTTTTTCCTGTGGTTTGTCTGCGCGGGTTCAAATCAGTAACCTTACATTGCTTGCCCCATGCAGAGAGCGACTTATGTGTGTGGGTGGGTGTGTTATATCATTGTTATGAAGTAGTATTGTGTCTCTTACAATTTTGGAATGTTTTCCTTAAGATTTGATACACTGACTTTTCATTGCATGACTAGATTTCACTCTGATATGTCTTATTTTGGGTTTCTTATTTCAATCCCAGCTAGTTTTCTGTGTTATTTTGTGGTTGTTCATTTGTCTCAATGTTTAATAACGGAGAGTTTTAAGTTGTTTTTATTTTTTTTATCTTATCATTTTTTATTTTGCTAGCAATGTTTTATTTCTGGAAACATTTTAGACAACATTTTCTAGGACTAAATGTTTCCTATTTCAAACATTGTTTATTTCCCTTGCAGGAGAAAGATGAGACGTCCACTCTCGTGATGAGTTACAGTCTGACTAGACGACACAGGGGTTGTTAGACGAGTTACAGTCTGACTAGACGACACAGGGGTTGTTACTTTGGAGTTTGATTTCCCTAATGTGTTAAGAAGGAAAGCTGCTCCTGTAGTGGTTACCGTTTGAGCTCCTAACTGCAAGGTCAGCAATTCAAACCTGCCACCATTCTACACGTAGGAGAAATATGAGACTCCCTGCTCTGTATGAGTTTCAGCCTCAGAAACCCACAGGGGCAGCTCTCCCTGTGCTATAAGGTCACCATGAGTCAGCATCCATTCGATGGCGGCGTGTTTGCTTACATTATGCACTGAACAGTCGGCAGCTTGGGATTTTCCCTCCATAAATTCTAGATCAGTGATACAAATGCATAACAAATCTATTTTTTCTATTTCTGGTCATTTCCATAGTACCAGCCTTCCCTGGGGACACCATTATCTATTACCTGTGTCACCATAGCAGCCATTTCCTTCCCCAAAATGTGCTCTTTAATAAAACTCCCGAATGTGTTTAAAACCTAAAATATGAGTTACAGAGATTGATCTTTATATGATATATATCAAATCATGTCACCTTTTTTGAAAAAAAAAATCTCACAAAAACCTTCAGTCACTTTTTAAAAACCTCTTGCAAAAAAAACGTTAATGGTCCACCATCATATTTAGAACAAAATTTAAATGTCTTAAACCCTAAAAGCCACAGCAATATCTACATCCTGAATAATCTATATCCTGTATAATATTAAATCTCATAATGCCTTGTGCTTGACTATAAAACAAAGGAAAATGAAAAAAAACTGTCATTTTATTGACTTTGACTTATAGAAGCACCTAACTGCTTTATTTAAAATAGATGTTTTCCCATGGCTCATTGAACGCTGCTTTCACATGCTATGATTTTCCTTGGTTATTTAGTTAATTTAGTCCACTTTATCCAAATGATTATCAACCTATTGGGACAGAGATTATCTTTCCTTTTATGCCATTATTTTCTCAATGTCTACTCAAGGGTCTAGTGGAAAATATGTCTTCAATAAATATTTCTTTATATATGCAAATTAGAGCTAGCTATAGTCTGGAAATACATTTAGAACTGCATGGCTTACATATATAACTGGATAGCTCTGAACAAGGTACTAGATATATTATGACACAGAAATTAACTTCTGGTACACTGAATTTTTAGTATAGATGATCTTAGAATTCTAGAAATATGCTTTTTAGGTCAGTTACTTTTTCAATAGAACATGGAGTGGGAAGGAATCCATTGAAACTGGTATGGTGTTGTGGAGAAAAGGATTATATCTTCTCAGATAATTATTTATATAAATTTAAAAAATGTATACCAAAAGAATGGTTGCACTGCAAAGATTTATTTTGCCATTTTAGTATTCATAAGGAAGACTCTTTTTCCAACCTTAAGCTATTGAACATCAATTCCTGCACTCTAAATTGATGACTACCCATATTTTTCCAATTTCCATCAACCCTCCACTATGCACATATTCATCCCTGACTCCAATGGTCACTCATTCATTCCAAAGTCTTATTTTGCTTCATTTACTCTTTTGTTCTCTTATGCTTCCTAGTGGAGCAGAACCAGTGAGCATTGTCTTTGCTGAGGCGTCTTCTCTAACCTGTGTTTACTCTTCTCCTACCTTTTGTTATCAAAGTTTGAGCCCTGCCCTTGTGCTGAATAATTTGTGTGTCTGATTATTCAGTAATTTTAATTTTTAATTTTACTCGTCTTTTAGCTGCCTCTTCATAGGATAAAAATTCCACAAAGCAGGCTCAATATTTGTAAGCTGCTAAATACTGTGAAATTTTAATAAATGAATAAATACTAATGTAGAAACAGATGAACATGATACTATCCTTGAGATTCAGGATGTAGAAATAATAGAGTATTAAACTGCTTGTTTGAACTCTACACCGCAGACAGAAATTTACAAAAGAGAATTATCTAAATCTCTTTTATTCTCTGCTTTGAACTAAATATCTAAATTGTTAGGGATGTTCCATGCACCTGAACTCAAAGCTCTCTAAAGTTCTTTACCCCTATCGCATCAAATGTGAATTGCATTTTCCCCAAAACAATTCTTTTCTCAGAATTCCTGTTTATAGGAAACAGTACTACCATATTTGATATTAGAAATAATCTTTGATCTTTCATTTTACTAGCTATCTTTGATCCCTGCTTTTTCTTCAGCTCTTTAAAATACCGACAAATCCTAGCTTTTACTTCTACACTAATTTGATAACTCATTTCTCACCCCACTGACAGAAGTAATCCATGTCACCCTTAATTCTCAAGTAACTGCAGCATATGTTTCTAAATATATTTTCTATATTTGCATTTGCCTATGTGCTTTCTCTCCAATCTGTTTTCAACGTTGCCACAAAGATGGTGTCTTAAAAGTAAAAATCAATCATGATAGCCACCTGAAAAGTCTTCGCATTCGCTCTAGGAAAACATTTTGTGTTAGGCTGAGTTCTCTAGAGAAGCAAAACCAGCACATGCATATAGAAAGCAAGTTCTATTAAGAAGAGTCTTACACGGTTGTAGACATAGGTGAGTCCTGCCTGGTTCAAGTGTATAGATCAAATGTAAGCTGGAGGATTCTTCTGACTCGTGTAGCTGCAAAAGTTGATAAACAGGTCCAGGATGCTGACGCAAGAGACCCACAGACTGGTGGATGCAGAAGTCAATGCATCGCGTTTCTGCCAAATGAATCTGAGGTTGGCATTCTGCTGATGGTCCCTGGGATCAACAGAATAGTCAAGAGCTAGATGCAGAATCCAGATCCAGCAGAAGACAAAGGGGCGAGAAAGAGCTCAGCTCTGCTGAGGATCTCTTTCTTATATGAAAGACTACAACCCCAATATGGTGTCATCAAGCTAAGACCTATTGAAGGTTGGACCACCTTCATCCAGGGGTATAAAGTTGACATAAACTGTAACCATCAAACACACTAAAATTCTAACCAAGGAATTCAAAGGTCTTTCAATCATAGCCCAATATATTTTCAATCCCATTCCACTACCTTTTCTCCTCTATTATTACCACTTCATTAAAATTCTAGTGATTTTTTTTTCTTTTAAGTGATTTTTTTCTTCAGCACGTCACTCATTTATTGAAATGTACTGGAAAATACCCAAAGTCTTATTTTTACACTTGATGAAATTCTATGTATTTTATAAACAGCAACAAAAATCTATATATAACTTCAGATTGCACTATGAAACCTGAAGTATTAGAATAAAATCATTTTTTAAAACAAGAGACAAAAATATAATCTGTATCAAGGAACAATGGGCAAAGGATGGGTTTCATTTTCAAACTGTGTCCAAACAGAACTTCCACTCTTGCTATGTGATATACAGTATGTGTATTATACAAGCTCTTTAAATTGATACTTTTTATATATAAATGTGAGATCATGCTATTGAAATGCACTGGACTATTTGCTATGGCTCTTCTCACCATATTATTTGTTACTTCCTCTAACTGAATAAGTAGGAGCATGAAAATAGGGTTTGTGAGTCTCTGATATTGAGACTGGTCAATGCTGGCATCACACTAGTTATGAAATGAGCCGTCTTAAAAGAAGAAAAATCAGAGGCAGAGTCTGTACTTTGGTTCTTGAGATCTCAATGCTGAATCCCTTGATCTGTGCAGCTGAGCTGTGATACCACAGGAGTGGAGATGAGTGGCAGAGGACCCACAGTAGCAGAAGTAAGGAAGAGAAAACCAAGTTAACAGCATGATTTCCAGGCTGCAGAGTGTGTAAAGCCTTGCAAGAGGTACTCCTTTTGAGTGGAGTGTCTTTTTTGGAATTTTTAGAAGTATCAAGAGAGCTTTGTAACACTTTCATGAGCAGGGCAGAGACCAACGAGCTGTGTGACTAAAATGCTGAGTGTCAGAGAGACATGCACCTGAAAAAACAGCTCAGAATGGGTGCTATTGTCCAAAGAATTGTATCCTTAACATTGTTAAACCTGAATTGTAGCTTAATAACGTCTCTAATAAACCTCATAATCACTATTGTGATCAGTATCATAATCAGTATTGTCTGTTAGTTCTGAGTGGCCATTTGAAGGGATTACAGAACACAGCAGAGAAGTACAGTCATGTCAGAGCAGTTGGTCTGAAAATTGGTGAGGAAGATCAGAGGGGCAGGAATGTCTCACCTTTACCTCATAGAAATCAGCCATTACTGATATGGAGCTTGAATTTCTTTCCTTCTCGCTTAGTAAGAGGAGGTCAGATATGGCTCCCTTACTGTTTTTACAAGTATATACAGGTATGCTTGTTTAGATGAGTCAATGAATTTGTCTATATATAATGTTTGGTAAATTAGTTGTTATTGTTGTTGAATTGATTCAGACCCATGGTAACTAATTGTACAATACAAACACTGCCTAGTCTTCCACCATCTCCACAAGCCTTGATATACTTGAGTTAATTATTGTATCCATTTGTGTATTATAACTTATTTATGGAATTGCATCTGATCATAGCCTATTCTTGCTATGATGAATCACCTGTTGAAATTTTCTGTGTTGAGCCATTAAACAGCCGAAGGCAATGCAAAGGCAAAAGCAAAACAAAACTATAAAGTCATCTTATCTGTAACAAAACAATTTCCTCTTTTGATCAAGTAAGTGTGCCACATAATTTTCCCCCTAATGTGCTACACTTGGTGATAAGTTTATCTTTCACATATTGTTTACACAAATCAGTTGTATTTGGCAAACCTAAAATGTTTTACATGGTCAACTATTATTCCTTGCAAAGAAGGAAATGAGCATTACAAAAACTAAGGGTCAAGCATACGTGAAATAACTCATGAATAGCCAAAGTTCTCCCACTTAAAAATTCCAAAAAAAAAGTAAACTTTCAAGCTCTTTCTTATCTTACTTAAACAAATGTGACAAAATTATCTTCTGTACATAAATTATTCAGTTAGCTTCCTGGTGAGGTAAATTGGGATTTATTTTATGTGAAATTGATTCTGGGAAAAGAATATAAGATGGGGTTATTTAAAAATTATTTCACATTAAAGCGAAGAGATTTCTGGTGCCTACTATTAAAAAACTTCATATTTCTCCCCTAAGCATAGGCAAATCTCTACTTTCTGTACAAGACACAGGTAGTGGAGCATAATGAAGCAGGTACATGTTATAACTTACTTCTAAACACCATCTTGGCTTATTGCCTTGTTCCAGACAGATTGCAATAAGTAATTGTTAGTTTAATCATTCTTCAGAGACTCCAAACATAGAACACACAAAATAATGTAAAATACTACCATTTCCTCACAGCTTATATAATCCCAAACTCCTGGGGGCTTTGTCCCAATTATGGTGGCAGTTCCAGCTTTCTAAATGAAAAACTCAATGTCAGCTGATGACAGGTGTTCTTTGATGACATGCATTTATATAGGTTTGGTCTCTCTCTTTTTCTCTGAATTGATTCTCTTATTTGAAAAACAACACCGAACTGCAACCCTGAACAAAGAAAAAACATGAAAGAACTATGGTCTCTTGGTCTACCTATGATAGTGTCGTGAACTAATCAGTGACCTTAGATTTTTGCAAAGATAAAATAAACCCCAAAGTCTTCTATGACAGTAAAACATAGTTACAAAAGCCAAGTGGTCTTATCCATCATGGTAGACAATGTATGCTTTGAGATAAATGCACAGTTGTACCAAAATAATAAGTGTGATGTCAGAGCCAATTAAATCAATAAATCTTTTTTGAACATACTCAATAGATTTTTGACTTTGTGCAAATTGTTTGGTGGTACAAAATACAATAAAGCACCATTTTCTCCTCTATAGCCCTCTAAAGATGTAAAGACAACCAGGACATGTCATCTGTTTTAGGGTACAAAATAGACTCCAAATATAAAATATAATTTAACCAGAGCATTTAAATCTTAAACTGCACAGAGACAAGATAAAGGCAGGGATGCCTCATGTAGATGAGGGAGGTTAATTGCAGGGTCATAATAGCATCTGAGGATGTATAGTCAGGAACCTATTTAAATAAAGCACAAAATACAAAGGGGACCGTCAAAAATCCTTGATTAGCATGTGTTCAATACATTACAGTTACATGCGGGACTAGAGAAGTGGAGATGGAATCATGATTGGGACACAAACATTATTTTAGACATAAGAGCTTACAAAATTGGTCAAGGGCTTCTGATCAAGGAAGACAGATAATTACTGAGAGAGCATGACTCATGGCTATATAACCCCCAGTAAGATGTTCTCAAAGACACAACCTGCCAAGGGCCTAGCAGCAGTATCCAACCTGTGGGTCGTGACCCCTTTGCGGGTCAAATGACCCTTTTACAGGGGTCGCCAGACTCATAACAATAGCAAAACTACAGTTATGAAGAAGCAACAAAAGTAATTTTATGGTTGGGGGGCCACCACAACATGAGGAACTGTATTAAATGGTTGCAGCATTAGGAAGGTTGAAAACCACTGACTACACTTTCCTGGACTGGCTGGAGAGGGAGTTGAAGTAATCCACTTCCTAATGCACTTTTCCTGAGGACAGGACTATCCTTGCCTAGTCAATGGTAAGAAGTAATTAATTCTCAATTGAACAAAAACAAACTCACTGCCACCGAGTGGATGCCAACTCATAAGGACCTTATAGGACAGGGTAGATTTCTCAATCTGTAACTTTTTATAGGAGTAGAAAGCCTCCTCTTTCTCCCTGAGAGTAGCTGGTGCTTTTGAATGGCAGACTTTGAAGTCAGCCCCTCAGTATGTAACCCAGTACACTACCAGGGCTCCCAAAAGAATTTAGTGTTGGCTTCATACCCTTGAGGGTTCTGCAAATGGATTTGGAGCTTTCATTGTCAATCAAAGTCTCGGCAAATGGAGTGCTCAGAATTTATGCTCTAATATACATCTCATCATGTTCTTCAAGTTTTAAGAATATCCAAAAAGAGAGGAAGTTGTAGTCAGACAATTGCTGAAATTTGGGTTCATATACGGAAATGATTGTAAGGATGGCACGGGATCAGGGAGTTTCTAATACTGTTGCACATGGGATCTTTGTGAATGTCATCACCTGGGTTCTCTAGGGAAGCAAGAATAGTGATGTTTATATATAGAGAGAAATTTATATTATATTAAGTAAATGTCTCACACAGTTTTAGAAGCGGGCACATCAAGTCTGAGTCCAGGCAGGTTCCAAGCTGGAGGCCTTTCCTGACTCAAAGCATTGGTGGTTGATGAACTCGAGATCTTCAAGGTCACCGCAGACTGGTAGCTGCAGAGGCCAATGAATCCAAGGTGAGAAGCTCAGGCTTTTGATTGTATCCAAGGTTGGCAGGTCATATGACAGGCTGCTGATGGCTCCCAGGATTGGCAGGCAAACTGGCAGAATACTGGCTGGAATCATTCGGTCAATGAGCCAGATCAGGATCTAAATGTAGCAGAAAGCAAGCATTTTTTCCCCATTGCATTGACTTTCATAGAGAATAGGACACACCCTAGGGGAACAATCTTTCAATAGCATCAGGGTTGTGACCTGAGGAAAGGGGCTGCATGTAACCTCATCTTACAATGGATTGGGTGCTCACAGTCGATCCCATTATGGAGTTGATTACATTGTATCATAGGGGACTGCTAGTCCTTAACTGCCAAACAGAGAATCCTGGCCAGGTATAGTTGACATATACTTAAAAACTCATTGTGAGGTTTTTTTTATTTGTTTTTTTAATCAATTTATTGGGGCTCATACAATTCATCACAATACATAGATCAATTGTGTAAAGCACATTTATACATTTGTTGCTCTCATTATACATTGTGAGTTTTTAAGACAATGAGTCAGAATAGGATGGAAGACTTCTAAGAACAATAACATACTATCTGACATAACAATTGGGATCAGTCTGGGGGCTTGAGGCCTGTGGAGAAACCATATAGCAGATCTTTTCTGTATGAGAACATTTTTTTTCTTTAAAATGTCACAGTAAAAACCAAATCATAATCAATGGGAAATCAGGATGTCATAGATGCTATTGCCAACAGAATTAACTAGCTCTATAATACATGCTTAATCTACTTGATAATAAGTACATACATACTTGGATTCCTTCATTATGTAATTTTCCAACTCCCCACTATGCTTCCTAGAATCACCTCTCAGATAAACTAGTGAGTTTCAACCCTTGTCTGAAACACCCCGACCTAAGGCAAATTTAATAATGAACCTCAATATGAAGGGGAAAAAAGGGAATTCAAGTCGTCAAAGGAATTGGTGGACAGCAAGAATAAACATTCTTTCTCAGAAGCACGTGCCATCTGTGTACCATTATGATTGTAAGGGTGTGGCGTTTATGACAGGAGTTATTGAGTCTTAATCTTAACGTCTGTTCTGTGCTAATTCCATGTCCCATTCCCACACGTTGACCTGTGCTCTGGGCAACTTGCTAGTCTTAGCACATTGGAGAGAGCTGAAATGTAAAGATTTTCCTAATTTTCCTTTTATTCTTCTTCATTTATACTCTTCTAAGAGTATGCAAAATATTCCTCTAGATAAATATTTGAATGGTCAGATATGTTCTCAGGTCAAGAAAGCTTAAGATAAACTTTAGACAGATTCATTTAGACTTTACTACCAATAAATAAGAGAGAGAATCCATGTTGAAAATAGTACCAAGGAAGTAATGACCAAATAAGCCCTGTCTTTATGATCTCTGGTGGTGCAGAGGTTGAGTCTGGCTGGGAGGCACATGGTAGGCAAGTCGAAACCACCAGGCATTCTGTGGGAGAAAATCTGGGCTTTCTCCTCTGGTGGACTCTTACTGTCTCCAAAACCCACAGGGGTCTCGGGGTCAGTTCAGACTCAACAGCAACGAGGGGGTTTGTTTTGTTTTGTTTTCAGTTGTTCAGTATAATATCACAGCATCCACTATCTGCCTCAAACGTGTCATAGTCGTTTAAAGCTGCTTTAGAACTTTAAACAATATCTATGACAGTGCTAATGCTAACAAAGGAAATGTTAAAGCAGTGGGATTAGTGATAAGACAGGGAACGACCTATGCAGTATATTAATGGTGTCTGTTTTATTCAATGCAATACGAAAGGACTTCACTTTTGTGCGTGAAAAATCTGATCTTTTAATTACATTTTACACAAAGTTCTTGAAGCTCTCATATAGAACTGCATTGATGACTAGGTATAAAGACCACAAAAGTGTATCTTTTACTTTTATTGGATGCTTAGTTATTTTCACATGGATAGATAGTATCAGGAAAATAAGAAATATCTTACTATTGATAAGAGGAATTCTGATAAAAATAAAATTAAAAACTTTGAGAGAGAAAGCAAGATCTAAAGCATTAGAAATTCTCCAGTTTAAAAATATAAGACATTGTGTTTTCTGCTTATACACCAAATTAGCACCCCGTTTGATAATTTCCACGAAAATTGCCCAGTGACATTAACATTTACCACATGGTGTCATTGTTCTCTTAAATTGCTTTGTATTCTTTCCAGTGCTTTAGTTTCCTTTTCTCCTCATGGTCTCATCCTTGTTTTTGAATTACTGTGGACCATTTGGTCTTACACAGCTGTTTTTCAAGTAGCCCCCTGAGCTTTTAGAGAATACCCTTTATTTTATGTCCCACTCTGGTTTGTATTTGTTTGTTTGTTAGTTTGTTTGTTTCACTAAACTGTGGTCTCAGAGATAAGCCTGCATCTGGGTTTGAGGAGCATATCCGGGAGATTGTCTCAGGGAGCCCTCTGTTCTCTACTGTTCCAGTTTTAATAAATTGCATTTTAATGAAAAACATCAAATGTGAGAAAAATGTTGATAATTATTTCTGATCATATGCTACCCAGTTGCTAGCATCTGTGACTCCTCATTGCTACAATCATTCAGTTATCAAGGACGATTTCACATGTGCTGGTAAATATTTTTAAAGTATTTTATAATATTTTTGTCACAGCTATTTTTGGGGAGTGTTTTGCTTATGTTTTTTTATTTTGCTTCCTTCACTGAAAAAGAGCCAATGAACCACTTGTCACAAATCTAATGATTATTTGCTAATGCTTTATATCTAACGAATCAGTGAAGATTCTTTTTTTTTTTTTAGCAAATTCCAAAGGTCACATATGATCTCATGCATAGAGCACATACATATTAAAATGACAAATCATAGAGAGGGAGAACACACTGTAAGCTGTGGTGGAGGTGGAAGAGTGAGTATAAAAAGGGGAGTATACAGATCACTGTGGTGATAGAATTGTTTGTGTCTTGATTGCAGACATGGCTGTAGACATATACAAATGTGACAGAATTAGATGGTACTATCCACACATCAGGCTAATGCCATATTCCTGATATTAATATTGTAAGGTTAGATTGAAAACATTTGGAAAACAGAATATGTTGACATTTATCAATCAATACATTAAGTATACTGTACCCCCCTTTTTAAAACAGTTTTATGGGTACATATCACAATTCAATAGTTCCATCTTATCAAGAGGAGTTGTACAATCATTACCACATTAGATTTTCAGAGCATTTTCTCCCCATCCCATGGTTAAATCAAATGAGTTGCGCAATCAGCATCAGCTCTAGAGTGTTTATTTTCCAATCTAAAAAAGCATTGAAGCATTTTTTTCTCTTTCTAAACGCTGACCTGAAAATTAGTCCACTCAAATTAGTTGCTTCATTCTTCCCAGGTATTCTCCATACATGCCAATTCCTGTTTAGGCATTCCAAAATGCACAAGATGGGCTCATTTTGACCTCTTTCATAAACATGCTTTAGAAATAACTTGAACAATATTGTTTGTTTGTTTCGTTTCCATAATTTTTTTAGTTTATTATTTGCTAATTTTCTTCTGTAGCTTTATAAATTCAATTCTTATTTGTCTTTGGGGTGTTGGAAATATTACATTTGAGAATGATAACATCAGAAAATTATACACTTCATATTGTAAATAGTATATATTACCAACTTTAAAATATACCAAAAATAAAAGATGGTATTAGAGTTTATCCTAATTCTATTATGTAGTAAGGAAGACACAATCTATATTTTTAACCTTTATTTTTATGGGTTAGCTCTCCATGGTTGCATAGGTTCAATGGAAGTCCAAAGTTCTTTAAAAGTTGAACCATCATAGTCCATTCCTAGACCAGCTAAAATTAGGGGACTAACAGATTATTGCCCTTATCTACATTTTAAAGCTTAGGTAGAAACTATTCCTTGAGGTCACTTTATAATGCAAAAACTGCTTGGTCCAAACATTAAGAATATTTTGTGAATATATTTTAAAAACAAATGAAACAAAGCCTATTTTATTAGACCAAAATGTCGACATACTTAAAAGATTATGAGAAGATAAAGGGGTAGAAAAAATAAAGTAGTGAAAATGAAACAAGTAGGGCATGCTTCAAGGTAACAGTGAAACATTTTGAAAAATGTAATGTCTCTGAAAAATTTGCTAGACATTTTAAAACGGAATCAATTTGATTTAGAAATTTCAACAAAATACAATATATTTTTAAGGGACGTGATCGTGAAATTAGGAAGTGACTTGCACAATGTGTTATGCTGGTGTTTTATTCCTGATTGATTAGAGAAACAAAGCCATTGAAACTCATACATGTAGAAGAAAGAACTGTATATCAAGAAATAATTATATATCAAGAAAGTATCCCAGTCCAGTCTAAACCACGTCCATAAGTGCAATACTAGTCTATAAGCCCCTCTTCAGTCTCACTCAGCCACGTGCAATGCTGCAGAATGCAGGAAGATCCCAGGCTGGTGGGTGCAGAGTCCTGTGGATCCCAGGTCAGGGGGAACATGGCAGGGCACCAGCATCTCTCAGACGGCCCCCAGAGAGAATCCCAGCAAGCAGGAAGGTAGAATGTCAGAGTCAGAGAACTGTTTCCAGGATCTCCCTTATAAGAGCTCCACACCCCTAAGGGGACAACATCAGTCTGTGACCTGACTGACAGCTTGGATTCCACCCCTATACCTTTATGCATCTTCAATGTGACATGAAATTATCTATCACAGCTGGGTTTTCTAGATATGAAAAACCAGTGAATTTTATATTATATGTAACATTAATCGCTTTCTATAGGTATATATAGATAGGTAGATATGTATATATAGAGAGGGAGAGATTAATATCAAGAAAGTGGCCCACACTCTAGTAGAAGCATGTAAATCCAGTCTAGTTTCAAGTCAGTGGTAATCTGCAACCTTCTTGACTGGTATAGCTTGGAGTCAGATGTATCCAGGATTATCAGGCTGCAGAAGTAAATTAATCCAAAGTCAGAAAATCGAATGGCAGGCCTTGTGACTGGAAAGGTGATATTATGATATATCTGAGGGTGGCCGGTTACATATAGGCTCCCTGGGATTGGCTGGCAATATAGGCAGGCCACTGCCTCAAGTCCAAAGAACTGCAGGTCAATGAATCAGATAAAGCAAATGAGCTTTCTCTAAGCATCCACTTACATAGGAAGTAGATCAAACTCCCGAGGAAACATCTTTTCAATTTCATCAGGACTATGTCCTGAGTAAGGGGATTACATGCTACCCCATTCCTCCCACAACTGCTTAGCTTTTCACAGAAGATCCTATCATGGAGTTGATTAGATTATTTGGGGTCACAGCATGGAGCTTGGGCTCAACACCCAAACAACTGAAAATTCTGGCCCATGCAAGTTGATCCAAAAGTTAACACACATATGTTTATTTTCAATTTTTATTGACCTACCTTGTGAATTACTGAAAAATCAAGTTGAGAGTTGATATTTGTGGGTGCTTTACCCAGTTGTGACTCATCTCTAGTGACTCTCTTCAGTCAAAATTGAATGCTGAGTGCATAAATGAATACTGACAATGCACAAAGTTCCTTACTTCTTCCTTAACATTTTGTAGAAATTTGTCTTTTTTTCAACAAACCCAGTCTCTGATTTTTTCTTATTGTTATGAGATGTTATATAAACTAGTTAACTAGGATATTATTAATAATTGGTACCAATATATTGATTGTTTATATTATGAACCATTTAATTAGTATGAACAGGTAGAGATATTATCTATATTATTAACTAATTTCTATATGAATGTGTGGGGAATATTCAATGCCAGGGGAGAGGAGATGAGGAGAAATAATGATAATAAGCACTCATGAATCCAGAAACCTAATTAAATTATGACTATTTTATTGGTAATAGTAATGCCCAACACTCACTCACCCACTACCACCGAGGTGATTTTGACTGATAGTGACCACACAACACAGACTAAAGCTGCTCCTGAGACTTTGTGGAGCTGTGACTAGTCACAGCCCAATCTTTCTCCCATGGAGCAGCAAGTAGTCCAGAACGACCAATGCTGTGGCTAGCAATGCCACCCTGAATCCACTGTGCCACCAGGAATCCTTATTAAACCAATATTTAAACAGGTCTCTCTTAGTGCACTATAAATAATTAAACATAAAATTCAACTTTGGGAATTTCCTAACACAGTAATGAACCATATACCAAGTATGCTGATGTGTGTACCTGAACTAGTATTCACTTCCCAATTTTATACAAGCTTCTCTGGAATTATTTCATTTATCCCTTTCTAATATATTACTTCATTTTATAGCTATATTTAATGTCTGTAATGTCATGCAATAGGAGAATGGGACAATAGTTAAGCACTTGGTTACTAATCATAAATTAGATGGTTCAAACTCACCAGCCACTACATTGGGGAGAGCTGAGGCAGTCTACTTCTACAGAGACTTACAGTCTTGGAAACCTTATTGGGCAGGTCTGCTGTTGTGTAGGGTTCCTTGAGAACAAGTGGTGGAGTGTTTGGATTTTGGTTTCTTGTCACGTGGAGGTGATACATACACTGAGAGGCAGCTGTTGGGACAGAACAAAAGGACACTGCAGTTTGAAATCAAAAAAGGTGTGTAAGGTGTGCAGCAGGGTTCTCTACTTGCACTGTGCTTATTCAAACTATACGCTAAGCAAATATTTGAGTAGATTGACTGTATAAAGAAGGATGCGATAGCGGGCTTAGATGGTAATGATATGTTTAATACATAAATAGTACAACCTTGTTGGCTACAAGTGAAGAGACCTGGAAACACTTATTGATGAAAATCAGACTACAATTTTCAAAATAGATTATGCTTCAACATACAGAAAAACCAAAGCCTCATAATTGGAGAGAGTGCAGCTTTATGATAAATATAAGAAAGATTGTTATCATCACCTTATATCTTATTTGAATTCACAATCAACATCAATGGAAGCAGCTTTAAAATATTGATTTATTTCATTCAGCAACTCTACTGCAAAAGACCTCTTTAAAGTGTTCAAAAGCATATATGTTGCTTTAGGACTAAGTTATGTGTGGCTCAAGCCATAGTATTTTCAATTGTCTCATACCTAGGAAAGCTGGGCAACGAATAAAGAAGCATGAGGAGGAATGGATGCATGCTAATGTGGGTGCTGCCCAAGAATATTGAAGACATAATGGACGGCCAGAGGAAGGAACACATTTATCTTGGGAGAAGTACAAATGCAATGCTCCTTTGAAGTGAAAATTTTAAGACGTTATCTCATATGCTTTAGGCATGTTACCAGGAGATATAACAACATTCTTCTAAAATAGAGGTCAGTGACTGAGGTAGTTAGTTTATTGTGTCAACCTGGCCAATAAACACACTTAGGATTAATTGAAGGGTGGAGAGGTAAATGGCTCAGTGAACCTCACCTTTCTAGTTCTTGGGTCTCTTGCTTTGTGATGGTCACACCAGGGTGCAACTGTCTTAGCAGTTCCCTGCCTCAGCTTGCAAGGCTGACTTCCTGCAAGACATCCCCAAGGAGGAGCCACAAGGACCTACCCCAATGCAGCCCTGGGTGCTGGAGCAGCTGTGTGGAGATCCCTGCCAGCGCTGAGATGCTTACACCTTCACTGACTCAACTTTCCTCCTGCAGTCAGCATCATTGCATCTGTTTTGTGAGATGGAGGAGGACTTTGTGGATTGGTGCTGGACATATGGGTTAATGTTGGACTTGTGGGCTTGGGAAGCATTGGGTTGGGATGTTTTCTTGATGTGCACTTAACCTTCATATAAAACTCTCTCTTATACATGAGTTTCTGTGGATTTGTTTCTCTAAAGTACCCAGACTAACACATTATGGTACCTTGGGAGTGGGGTACTAGAGAAACTAATCATAAGATGGACAGTAGATGTTTGTTTGACCTCTCCCTCAGGGTAGTTTTCCTTCTTTGTCTAGCCAGAGGTCAGGTAAGCCACACTGTTTACTTGGCAGTTTCTGGGGAAAATATGGGAAGTATGGAAATAGCAAGTTTGTAAGCCCAATTGCTTGTAAAATTTGATCTATAGATGGGTTTAGGCCATGCCTGTAAAGAAAGCTTTGAAAAGATGTGCCATGCCCAGTGCTTTGGAGTACTCAAGAACCAGTGGACTTTGTCAGAAGCTGGAAAAAAACTGGAACCATGAAGAAAACTCCTCTGGGACTGAATGTTAAAGAGAGCCTGTGAGCAGGCTGAAATGCTTGTTGGGTGACCACCTGGATCTACTTGTTAAGTGGAAGTGGGAGAAATGCAGCAATAAAGAGATGGATTGAGTTTGGCCACTGACACCTGTGGACTTGGTTTACAGAAAAAAGAGGAGAAGACGAGAGCGGGTTGACTGGTCTAATGTTCATGACCTAGCATGAGGGGACTAGGCTTGTTGAGTATTGGTGAGAGTCCATGGTCTAAAGGCAAGACGACCAATGGGCTCCCTGTGGAGGCTGACTGAGGCAGCCCACATTGAGTTGACCAGAACGCGACCAGATGGGGACTTCTGAGCCTGTGAACTGGTGCATATTGTTGATGACTTTATGGATGGCCTGTCCGAATTTGACTTTGCCTATGGGTGCAGACTTCACAAGGTTCCAACTGGAATGAAGACTCTTCGTGTTGAAAAATATGATTGTCTTCTCTGAGAACTGGGTTGATGTAAGTGGATAGTATATAAATTGGATACTCAAAATTGGGGGGATAAAGGCATGAAGTGTTTGGCTTACAAACTTTCATAGGTGGGGGAGCATATTCACAGGATTATAGGATTAGGGTGTATGTGTTACTTAGTTGCAATTGTGAAGCTAAAGAATTATGTACAGGTGCCAGGTTGGCAAGGAGTGGATTGAGGTGATTAACATCGTATATGTTTTTATTTGTAATGTTGCTCTTATTTCTCTAGGAGATATAGATCAAGTAGAGGGACTTCAGGTTATATCGTATTCCTAATGCCATTATTTTAAGGATGAGCCATACTGTTTTCCCTAGTGGTTGCGTCATTGTACAATGCTGTCAGTAATCTGTAGAGCTACAGACAATATCACAATAAATGGAAATAAAGACTGAGATTGTGAAGAATTTCATTTTACTTGGATTCACAATCATGGAAGCAGAAGTCAAGAAATGAAAGGATACTGTGCCTTGGACAAATCTGTTGTCCAATGTTCAAGTGCTGGAAAACAAAGATGTCACTTGAGAATTGCCCTGTAGCATGGCACACACACACACACACACACACACACACACACACACACTCTCTCTACATTTGTTGGCACCAAATAAATGCTTATAATCAATTTAATAAAAAAATCAAAATTAATCTTCTTAAATTCAGATTTAATAATGATGTTCCTTGGCTGTCCAGTAAAGATGCAATAAACCGGTAATATTTGTTTTTTTTTCATGCCTACATACTACAGAATTTTATTTTATTGGTAAGAAAATTAATGTGCATTAAGGATATTTTTATTTATATGCTTTTCTATAAATATGGTTGGGAATATAATTCTCATTATTGAAGTCCTTTTTATTTAAAAAGTAATTAATGTTTAATATTGAAAGTAAATAGAGTAGGCACTTCTGAAATATTAGACCTTAGTCTATATTATATAAAAAGTCTTTGCTCTATTAAATACCTTAAGTAGCTGAGCCTAATACCATCTTAGGCTCTCATGAGACGGGAAAGTAAGGGAATGATGCTTTCTATCAGGAGAATTCAATGTAAGTAGAGCGATAAGAATCAGACCGCTTTGTGCAATATTCACTCAGAGCAGTTTGTTGGCACAGTTAAGAAATATTTAACAAAGAGATGATCATGGGCTGAAGCCAACAGAAAAGTTTTCTATAAAGAACCCAGATCTAAACTGTGCCTCAGAGATGAAGGCTGCCCTTGGCAGAGAACACACCTTGAGCAATGTGCATTGAGAGAGAGGAGCCTTGTTGTTGGGGTGGGGTGGGGGTGGCGGGGCAGGGGAAGCAGTGATCCTCAGAGGGCTTGTCTCACCTCAGCAAGAGCTCATCTGACTTTTTTGTGAGAAAGGTAATATGTTCCCAAAAGAAAGGATGGTGATTAAGAGACACCTTTTGTTGAGTTCAAGTCCTTGTATAATTAGATGATGTACCACTGATTTTGTCCGATAATTCATATCTCCTTATCCCCTACTTAACTGGTGACATAGTGCTTACATGTTGGCAGCAAAGTGCAAGGTCAGAAGTTCAATAAACCCAGCCTCCATAACAGTACCAAGACAAAGCGTTGTCCTCCTGTAAAGATTTACAGTCATAGAACCCACAGGCACAGTTCCCCCCTTCCTGTGGGGTCTCTTTGAGTTGGAACCAACTTAGTAGTTGAGCTGCACTTGATTGCCCTGCTTAATTAATGAGGAAAGCAAACACATGCTTTTCACAGTTGCTTTCCAAACAACTATGTTGTTTTCAATCTATTTGAAAATCTGAAAAACCTATAAGCTTATACTTATTGATATATCCCTGGGTATCAGAATAGTTAAGCACTTAGATACTAAGTGAAGTTTGGCACTTTGGACACACAGAGAACCTCAAAAGAAGGGCCTAGTGAGCTAATTCTGAAAGGGACCTACCTTGAAAAGCCCCAGGGAACACAATTCTACTCCCCACATGTGGGGTATGTAACAGAATCAAATCAATAACTGAGATTGAGGACTAAGGTGCGTCTGACCCAAGCTGTGGTATTTTCAATATTCTCATGAGCACATGAAAGACAAATAAGGAATAAGGCTGATCAGAGAAGAATTGATGTATTTGAATTAGGGTGTTGGCGAAGAAGCCCGAGAAGTAACATGAACTACTTGAAGAACAAACACATTTGTCTTGGAGGGAGTACAACCAGAAAGCTCCTTAGAAGCAAGGATGCTAAGACTTCTTCTCACATACTTTGGAAATGTGATCTGAGACACTAGTCCCTGGAAAAGGACATCGTGCTCGGTAAAGTAGACGGTAAATGAAGCTGAGGCTCGACAAGATGGATTGACACTGTGGCTGCAATAATGGACTAAAGCACAGGTGTGAGGATGATGCAGGATTGTGTCATTAAAGAAAAACAAACGTGTATTTCCATTCAATAAATAAACATGCAAAAACATGTGCATTTACACATAGAGTTTCACAGAAGCAAACTATCCTGTGGTTGAGTTCATTTTTAAGGAAAGCATATTCCCAAACATAACAAGTTTTATATACAAATTCCCTGGTTGTTCAAGCCAAGGAAGTAACAGAAGCCAGACACAAAAAATATGAACTGTTGACACCCATCAATTGAGTTAAAGATCAAATTTATGAACTTTTACTGCCATCAAGTTGATGTCAACACATCGTGACCCTGTAGGACCAGGTAGAACTGCCCCTGTGATTTCCAAGACTGTCACTCTTTATGGGAGTAGAAAGCCCAGTGTTGGTTTGGAAATGCTGACCTTGCAGTTGGCAGCCCAACGAACAAGGCTTACTCTGCCAGGAGTTCTGAAGGAGAATGAGACACAGAAATAGCCTCAAAGAATGCAAAGAAAACACCCTGGACGCGTGCTACAGACAATCTAAAGGAGAAAAATGGGGACATTTTTTCCCTATTACCAAGGCCAGTCATCTTCACAAATTCTGCTCAATAGCATTTGATAACTGCCACAGAATACGGCTTCGTGTGTATTTCCCATGCCCATTCATTTTCATTGATTGTGTGCTTGTTCCTTGTTGATCAAATTGCGGTTACACAATCCCTAACTCTCTGATATAGACCAAACATTTGAGAAGACAGACCACTTGTTCAATAGTTCATGGATTACCTAACCACAGGAATCTGAACTTGATGGAGAGGCTGAAACAGCAACCAGAGACCTTCAACCTTGGGTTTGATGCTGCAATCGGTGGGCTTTTGATAACTCTCTCAGACAGGTGTAACTGTGTTCTATGTGTGAGGAGGGCCCAAACAAGTGTGCCTAGGGCTGGAGGCTGGCAGGCTGAGGATTGTTTCACAAAACATTTTTCTTTGAACCATGGTAATTTAATCTCACCGGACTACACAGTCATTGAAGTAGCCCTTGTGGTTATTGTTAAGTATTTGGCTGCTGACTGCAAGGTCAAAAATTCGAACCTGCCTGCCCTCTGTGGGAGAAAGATGGCGGTCTGCTTTTATACAGATTTAAGTGATCATTAAGCTACTGTCTGGATGTCCTTGTAGCTCAGCGTGGACATGTTTTTGTGGGCAATAGCTAGTGGGGAGAGCTCCCTGCTGAGAGTGTCTTCATGTTTTCCCTCTTACCCACATGCAGGAAAGCAGATGGCCCTAACACAGCCTTGATCCCCAAGACAGGGGCAAAACCCGGTGAAGAGCAAAGCAGCATAAGGGGGAGACTCTACATTATAAACAATTGGGGCTTACCAGACTTCTGCAAAGGCAACGTGCGAATGGTTTGTTGATAAGACATTTACTACTAACACTTATATTTTGTTTTTCATGAATCTCACACTAGCAAGACTCATTACAAAATATTGTTTGTTTTAGTAAATCGCTATCATTTCTGAGTTTAATGTTGTCTTCTCCTTATTGGCCTTCTCAATACTTTTCTCTAGCAGTTTCTATATTGTTGCTACCAATACTAGTTTATGTACAACTAATACATGTGTTTAGTTTGACTGATACTTCACAATAGCAATTTTTGAAAATAGGTTGGAGTACGATTGAACCTCATATGTTGGATAGAAATTCTAGCAGCCCCATTCCCCTTCAATAATGAGGAAACGACCTCAAAATAAATAATCTTGTTTTATTTCAGATCTCTCCTCACAACGCACCTTTATTGCCTCAGAAAATTGATCTGGTCACTGAAAAGGTCAGCCAAGCCTTGGAAGGAATTACATGATTTATTTTTAAGTTATGCAGCAGTAGGCCTTAGTTCGACTTAAAAGAGCAGAAACATATCACTAACGAGGGTGCTCACTTGACCCTTATTAACGTGCCTTTTTGTTCTGTCTCCTTTTCTCCTTGCGGAATGTTCTGGTATCACTGATGTTAACCACTTACCCATGTTCCTTTATGTTAGAAAGTTATGGTTTGTTTGTTTTGTTTTTCCTTTTCCTAATAATAAGGCTATTTATATAATGAGCTTAAGGTCATCCTCATAGTTACTTGAAGAATTGAGCCAAGTGAAAATTTGATATATATATTTTTTAGCTTCTGCAGTACCTATTAAGAAAAATAAACTAATATTTATGTTTTGTTTGGTTCATTTTTGTTTTTTGTTTTTATTTAAATGAATCTTCAACAATAAATAGGTAATGATGAGCTTAAAATATTGTTTCAGAGTTTGGAGTTCTATATAAACTTATTTTTTAAATGACTTTCTAAAATCACATTGGAAAAAATTTGATTCTAGTAATACACATTTTTTAGATTCAAAATTATCAAACTGACCAATACTATAGTTGTTGTTTCTTTTAAATCACTTTATTCGGGGCTCGTACAATTCTTATCACAATCCATACCTACATCCATTGTATCAAGCATATATGTACATTTGTTGCCATCATCATTCTCAAAACATTTGCCTTCTGCTTGAACCCTTAATACCGGCTGCTCATTTTCCCCCTCCCTCCCCACTCTCTACTCCCTCATGAACCCTTCATAATTCATAAATTATTATTATTTTGTCATATTTTACACTGTTTGACGTCTCCCCCTGCCCTCTTCTCTGCTGTCCATCCCCCAGGGAGGAGGCTATACGTAGATTCTTGTAGTCAGTTCCCCCTTTCTACCCCACATTCCCTCCACCCTCCAGGTATCGCCACTCACAACACCGGTCCTGTAGGGGTCATCTGTCGTGGATTCCCTATGTTTCCAGTTTCAATCTGTACCAATGTACATCCTCTGGTCTAGCCAGATTTGTAAGTTAGAATTGGGATCATGATAGTGGGGGTGAGGAAGCATTTAAGAACTAGAGGAAAGTTATATGTTTCATCGTTGCTACTATGCACCCTGACTGGCTCATCTCCTCCCCACAACCCTTCAATAAGGGGGTGCCCATTTGCCTACCGATGGGCTTTGAATCTCCATTCTGCACTCACCCAGATTTACAATGATATGATTTTTGTTCTTTGATGCTTGATACCTGATCCCTTTGACA
>NW_022103906.1:6048819-6058491 GCF_000313985.2 Echinops telfairi
CGAGTGTAATGGTGACTAAAGGGTGTTTTTTCATGTCCTCTATGCGCTAACTACGAAAATATTTGATTTACAAATAAGGATTCCTACTTCGTGGAATTTCATTTATCACGGTAAGGTCTAGAACCGATTAACCGCAATAAACGAGGGTTCACTGTAGATCTGTAGAGATAATAATATGCACCACAAATCAAGATGAGCAATGAATTAGAACACAGCGAGGACAACAAAAAAAAATCAATTAACTATAGAAGAATAAATTAATTAAAAGAAAAAAATTTTAAAAAGAAAGAAAAACCTGTAAATAGATCAAGGTTTGATTTTTGATCTCTAGGCATGTCCTTCAGTCAGGTCTGATGGGGTACCATGCTCTGGTCCCAGAGTCTGTCCTTTGTACTCCCTTGAGGGCTCCCTGCTCTGCTCTCATGGTTGCTCTGCCTCACCCTTTTAGTGGTTTGCCTCGGTGTCACAGGGTCAGTCTGGGCCAGTCCCAACACTGAGTCTCCAGTGTCTTCCCCCTTAGAGTCTGGGCCATCAAGGGATGGTGTGTCTCATAATGGCATCAACCATAATATTGTCCACTCTGTGTATTAGCTGTTCAGAGCTGGGATATATAGTCTTCCAGGCCTGGGGGGCCAGGATGTGCTCCACTCTCTTTTCCTCCCCCTTCATTTGCTCCCATTTGCTCTGATCATACATGCCCTTCTCCCCTAGTTGCAGCTTCAGTGCAGTCCTCTCAAGTAAATTCTTCTGGGGGGAGGGGCAGTAGTCCATGTAGCTGGTATGGGGGCTGAGCCCGCAGGCCCCTCCACTGGCTCTCCACTCCTTGCTAGCATGTTGCATTTGTCTGCACCGGCTTTAAATCTGGTCCCTCTTTCCCTGTGGAGAAACAAACAATACCCTCCCCTTGGGTGGGTCAGCGCCCTGGTCCCCCACCACACATATTTTTTTCCATCCCCTTTTCCTCCCTCCCTGCCCCATTTTTAGTTGGCTACCATATATACCCCTGGATTTGGTCTGGCCCCTGCTTCCATCAACAGACGAATGGATAAAAAAACTGTGGTACATACATACAATGGAGTACTATGCATCGCTAAAAAGCCATGATGTACACATGAAGCATATCGCCACATGGGAAGAACTGGAGGAAATTATGCTAAGTGAAGTAAGTCAAGCACAAAAGGACAAGCATAGCATGAGTCTGCTGCGGTAAGTATATATATGTATGAAAGAACAGAAAGGTAAGTGCAAAAGGGGCACAGGGAAAAAGCTACTGTACACAAACACTCCAGGGGTGAGGTCCAATACTAAAGTTACTAAAAGTCTACCACAATTATCTTCCTGTTCATTTTAGGCTAGTGACTTTTGTCCAATGATAGCAAGTAACATACTCACTGTGATATGCCTGAGGAACAACTTAGAGGTGCTTTAGAAGCAAAGAAATAAAAATTATTTATGATTATGTTCTAGGAAAAGATATCCCTAGACATTTTTACTTTTATTTTGCTTTGGTTATTACTGTTTATAGGTTAACATATTATTTATAGTAGTTTATATTCAATGCAAAAACTAGAATAAGAAAAAAAATTAGAAAAAACTAGAATAAGACATACTAAGTCTAGGCTCTTACCCCAATTAGTTTACTTTTTTAATTACAAATTCATTGATATGTTACCAATGCCATTTTCTTTGCATGTTCTTTGATTACATCAAAGTAAACCCTTTTAAGAACAATAAAATAAAATTACAATGGACCATATAAGTTAAATTTTAAGTGATTCTGTTCTTGCTTTGAATATAAAATCTCAAACAGCCGAGTAGGGTTGTGTCCCATAAACTGTCCAATGACTGCTTTTCAGAAGCACATCGCCATGCCTAACTGCTCAGGGTGCCTCAGCATGGAATCAAAAGTCCAGCCTTAAAGCAGCCTCATTGAGTTTCCACCACCTCCATACATTTGTTGAAACCCACTACGTCAAGTTGATTTGATTTCGCAGTGACCCACTGGGCTGCATAGTGTTTCCAAACCGTTCTTGGTGGGTCCAGAGGGCCTCATCCTTAGCATCTTGTGAGCTGGAACTGCCCGCCCTTGATTAGTAGCTCAACGTTTAACCTGCTTCACCACAGAGCTCCTGTTGCTAGTATACTAACAACTCCACTATATTGAGTGAAGTCCAACTCATAACAATTCTATATAGGGTTTAGGACACTGTAAATCTCTAGGGTAGCAGAAGATAAGTTCATTAAGTTATATGAACATTGCTTTATTTAAATGAGTACTCTGCTTCTAACAAAAATATTTTTCCCCTTAGTGAAAATACTCTTTGTTTTTCAAAAACAGCTTTCTGTGGATGATCAAAAGTTTTTCCTTCCTTTGTTTATATGTAGGGTTTTTTATTTCATGTATTTCTCAAATATTTGAAGAATGTAATGTATATTTTCTACAGTAAGATGAAAAGCATACCTCTGACAGATTTCACCTTGAGGCAATGTATGCTTTAACAGCTTTACAACTAGAATTATTTTTTTTCACTACGAGTAGTGAACAAACTTGGAAAGACAATTCAGACATAATAACAAAAGTACTTCAGCTGAATGGATTTGACCGTGGAGCCATTTTATTATTAAAAAGTTTGCAACCCTTCACTTTAAAACTTGTTTCAGAAAAAAGGACTAACTCTGTGGATTTCCTGTTACTTAAATTAGGGAACAAAACAAAATCCAATGAGTCACCTCCAAAAAAATTTTTTTTTAATCACTGCCATCCAGCCACTGTTGACTCACAGTGACCCTCTGTGGGTTTCTGAGATGGTAACTGAGGGAGTAGAAAGCCTAGTCTTTCTCATGCAGAGTGGTTTCAAACTGTCAACCATGCAGATCACAGCCAAATTCATAACCCTAGACCACCAGGGCTCCTATGAGTCACCTAGCATAGCTAAAGTCTACCGCAGGCATCTATAAATAGTGTGACAATTATTAGTTTATGTCTAAAGCAAATGAAGATCACTTGAGTTCCATATTTTCTATGACATCTTTCCAAAACATTTAAATTGGACAGCTCTCCCCTCTCACAAATTAAGTACTCAATAAATACTTTTAATAGTTCAACTCTTTACATCTTTAGCAGTTAAATGCTAAGTAAAACATAAATGATAGTTTTTAAATTCCTCTAAATATGTACCAAGTAATTATCAAATGTTATTAAAATATATTAATAATTTTAACATTATGAATATTTAAATAATTCTAAAGGAAGATAGAAAAGTTCATCTTGTCTTGGTGCATCAAGTTAAAATAATAGCAATACATCTTTACTTACCTTTGTACTATTAATATTTCATTAACAATTGAAATATTAGTTGATTAATAAAAAAGACAGCAATAGGAAAAACAATATGGAATATTTTAGATTCAGGAAGCATCCTCTTAATTTATGTTATGATGCTTACTACAGTGGCAACCCACCACATCCCCCAAGAAACAAAAACAGGCAATGCCATTGAGTAGATTCTGACTTATAGTGACCCTATTTTTTATAATTTCATAAGTCTTTACAGAAGCAAATAGCCTCATATTTACCCCTAAAAACAGTGAATGGATTTAATAACCAATCCTATGGTTTAGAAATTCAACAATGAGATCCTATCTATGTGACCCAAGGCTCATGGTTGCAAGAAACAGACAAGTAAATATCTTTCATCTTGCATGTTCTTTTGCAGTGAGACCTGATACTCCTCTAATCAAGAAATATAGACTATATTCCCTCCATTGAAACTGGGATAGAGGGCTACGGATTTCTTAAAACAAGTGAATGTGATTCTGTATGACAACTGAAGCTTCAAAGAAAAGTTGATAAAGCTTCCATCTGAGGCCTCTGAGTATTGGTGTATGGATCCACGTTACCATGAACAAAGTCCAAGTACTGTGAGAAAGCCTGCCGTCTGGGTTTTCCTAGTTCAAGTGTCAAATGCGGGAATAACCTGCAGATGATTTAGACCATAGCCTGAGGTTTTCCCAACTGAAGTCTTAGATACTGTGCAGTAAAAACGAACTATCCTAGTTGTGCTTGTCCATATTTTGAAAAATTCTGACTTACAAAATGGACCCATCATCATAACTTAATGGTAGTTCTTTTATATTATTAATTTTGGAGATGTTGGTTCCACAGAAATAAACTCAGAATAGGTTTATTCTTGTATGGCTCTTATTTTGTGTGCAGTTCTTGTTTTGCAAAGGTCTTCACTGGTATGGACTTATTCTTGATTTGTGGTGTTCATTGTGATTGTGGAGTATTATCAAATAGATTTAGGAAAACAGAATTAGTTATTTGACTCAGGTGTCTCAAAATTTAATCAAATACATCACATTCATAATCATTCCCCATCTTGCCTGTCAACTCACACCATCTTCAGTGTTTCCTGTTTTATTGAGCCCCTTCCACATAGACCAGACCTAGAGATTAGGTTTGACAAATAATTTTCTCTCATGCTCATATCTTATTATTTAGAAATTTGCTTTAATTTTATCTGTTAATCTTTCTCACTTATTCCCTTCTCTCTGTTTCCCCAGCTAACAAACTATGTCTCTCATCTGTCTCTGTAGGACTACCTGTAGAATCCATAATCTGATTTTGTGACAACTCCTACCGTTCTTCAAGCTAGAATCCGTTACCTCTTAAAATGAAAATCTTACCATATGAGTCTTTCTTTTGAAATATCTCATTCATCCTGATTTATCACAAGATTAATATTTAAATCTGTAACGTAACTCACAATGCCCTAAATAGTCTCCCATGTAACTCTACAGCCTTAGCTGTGGTCATTCCCATCTGTGGCCTTTCATAACACAGTCATGCTACCTTTCTGTCAGGTAGCCTTAGTAGCCTCTACTCCTTCCTTACCTGGGAACTTTGTACATGTTGCTGTCCTTTTTTCTTTGTAATGTTCTCCCACCACATCCTCATAATATAGTATTTGACCTTGTTAGATAAAACTTATCTTCAAATCACAAGTTTCTCACCATCAGTGAGAAAACTTCCCTGAAATCATCTCATTGCATTTAAATGACAAATAGATAATATTTTATTCATGCAGGGCAAAATTCAATAAAACAGAATAAATGTTCATTCTTCTAAAAAATAAGACTTTTGATGAAATGGAAAGAGTGAATTGACATTTACATGGAACCACAAAAGAATAGAAAAAAGAATTCAACAAGCAACAAGCAGGGATGAGTTTGATTGCCTTTTATTTGGAGGCAAATCATTCATAAATACATAATATCCCACGTGGACTAGACCTATTTTCTTTGAATCAAATAAGTGTTGCTGATAGAAGTCACAGAGATGAGACATCTAAAGTTAAAATAGGAGCTTATGCTAATTTCTCTCCAGGCTGTAAATAACAATTCCATCCTTGGTGGCAACTTTCCTGCTTCGTCAGAATGCTTTCACATCTGCCATCTTGTTCTTCTTCACCAAAACCCCCAAGTGTTTCAAATGTGAGAAGTTGAACGACAAAGCGATAGCAGTTTATAATCCACTGAAGTCACAATCCACAGAATAAGAGAGCATGAAGCAGTGTCAGTGCTCTTAGCTTATTATTTCACCTGCATCTTAATTGCAGTCTATGAGCATTTATGTGCAAAATGAACTTTCATGCACAAATAGGCAGATATTTTCCTATACATTATGCCATTTAATGATTACAAGAATCTGAGAGGTGTGTAGCATTTCTATGTGTGTTTTCTAATCCATCTCCTTAAAAAAAAACAAATATTTATCAAACTCTTACTATTGCCAGGGTATGATGTTATGTGATAAATGTAAGGGTAAATGTGATATCTTTCCTGTATTTAGGAGAGCTTTCTAAGAACAATTCATTGTTTCCACTGATATTACTATGATACATTTCACTATAGAAATCTTGTGTATAAATTCTTTAAAAAATAGCATAACACAATTATTTTATTAATTTCTTTGGTAAAGGAAAAAGCGACTCACGAAAGTCTTGAATGATAACAACATTCTGATAGTTGATTCAATCTGCATTCCTTTTTCATTTTTTACTTTATTATTCCTCTCTGTACCTCATCTAAGGTTCCTGGTGATGCAATGGATTAGTAGTATTATGCTACTAACAGCACGGACAGCAGTTCAAACACACCAGTTGCTCCACAGGAGAAAGATGAGACTCTCTGCTCCAATAGAGATTTATAGTTCTACTCTGCTCTATAGCACCACTATGAGTTAGAATTGACTCAATGACAGTAGATTTGTTATTTATTTATTTTTATTAATCTTTTTATTGGCAGTGCTTACAGATATTATAACAATCCATAACTCATTTAGATCAAGCATAATTGTGTAATTGCTGCCACTATCAATTTCAAACATTTTCTTTATTCTTGAATTCTTGAATATCAGCTCTCTTTTGACCCCTCCCTCCCTCATCTCCCAGGAACCTTTATTATTATGGTACATATTATTATTATTATTATTATTTTGCCATATCTTACACTCTCCAATGCATCCTTTCACCTGCAACTCTGTTATTCATCCTCCTCTAGTGAGGTTGTACAGTCATCACTGCTATGGGCAATGATCCACAGCATGTGTGGTTCCACAATGAACCACACAGAAGGAAGGATAAATCTAGAGAGTGGTATAGCACTGGTGAAATACATAACTATCCTCTAGTTCTATAATAGTTCCTCCCCTTACAATTATGATCTTTATTTACCTCATTAATCTTGTTAGACCAGCATATGTTCATTTGTATAAGAGAGTTCAATGCATGAAAGCCCAGTGTGGTAGTTATGTAATCATTTGTCAATTTGAGAGGATTAAGAGTGAATGGTGTGGAGTCTAGCCTGCTAATTAGGTGATAGCCAATGAGGCCTCTATGCGGGTATGGGCTTCTCCTGAGGATTGTGGGAACTCTGGTATTCCTCCTTGGAGGTGGGAGACTCTCTCTCTACTCACTCCCTGGGAGACATTTCTGAAGAGAAGCCACATGAAGTTACTCTGATTTAGCCAGAGACCTCTGGAAGCCATGTGGAGACCCCAGCCAGTTCTGAGATGCTTACAACGCCACTGGATCCACAAGACTTCCCACCCACTGGCCTGTGATCTTCCTACATTCAGCGTCTTTACATGTGTTTTGTGAGTTTGAAGAGGACTTCATAGATTGGTATCAAACATATGGGCTAATATTGGACTTATGGACTTGATCTGGACTGGGCTGGGATGTTTTCTCAATATTCAATTGCTCTTGTATATATACCTCTTACTTATACACCTCTGAGTCTCCCTGGATTTATTTCTCTAGTCTACCCAGACTAATACACCAAGATAGATAGCCCTTCAGAAATAGTAACAGGAAGAATGATTCCTTGAGGGTATGGGAAGCGAGAGGGGTGGGGGGAGCCAACAGCAATAATGACAGTGGATTTGATGCTTGTAAAGTTCCTGTTTTGCAAAGGTCTTCACTGAAATGGACTTATTCTTGATTTGCATCCCTTATCATCCTCATGGAATATTATCATTTTATATTCAGGAATAGTGGGTATGTTTTGTCATTATATGATTGAGACAGCTTTGGTTATCACATACAGCTGCAAAATGGGTTGGAGCCACATTATTTTTTGTTAGCAGTCATGTTACTATCACTACTATTAAGTTGTTTGTTTGTTAAAACACAGTTGTTCTCTAATATCTATCACTTTTTATTGGTTCCCCTTTTTAGTGGTGAGCATAAGCGTTGAAAATGTTTTACCATTTTGCAGACTCAAATACAATATGCCTATTATACTCCAGTGACGTATAAGTGACAGAGGAAAAGCTTCACATTGGACATAATTTGAACCTTATGCCTCCTTTTCTTTTCTTATGTCATTCCATTTTATCTTGCCTGAGCACTCTGTGATTATTTCTTGGTGGGTTCTGATTCAGAAAGGAAGATGAAAACAATATTTCCATCACATTTACTTTTTTGATTCATTCCTGAAGTTACTTTGAACAACCTATTTTTTTGTTGTTGCAATTGTGTAAGTATGAAAATGTTTTTGCTAAGTGCTGGGAAAGATCACATGGTGTCATTGATATCCCTCTTATCCCTATCAAATTAGTTTTCTGAGTAGAAACAATGTTATTTTCATATCATTGGCTTCTGATAAAAAATATTCCTTCTAAAATATAAAATGAAGACTATAGGGAGGATTGGTATTTGGCTTTAAAATGTATTAGCTATTGTGTGTTTCAACATGAGAGGTCAGTTACAAATTTCCATCAAAGGTAAGAGGAGAAAATAATTAATCCTAAGCCTGAATATGGTTTAAAAGAACATTGCTGAAGGAATGGAGTTGGCTTGGGAAGGAAAATAGAAGAAGAATGTGTCTGGATTCTCAAACATAATCTTCAACATGGCACTCAACTTTTAACGCTAATTTATTCAAATGTAAAAATGAAAATGTAAAGATAAAAGTATCCCGAGTTATTTTGGAAATGAAAAATGTCAGAGAATATTATATAATCTTGCTGAATTATTAAGGGACTTACAGGTGAGATAAAGGTGAAATAAAATAAAGGTGAGATAAAAAATACACAGATATGATCCATGTGTTAGCAACTGGAGGATACTTCCTTGTCTCTCCAATGTCAAGTGTGTAGAGACTTTTAGTAAAAGATTAAGGACAAAGATTTCACGAGAGTTCATTTCTCAGTTATTTCTCAATTAATCCAATGGATGTATTTACTCCCTAACTTTTCAGAATGTATTTACTCCTTAATTTGTCAGAACTTGGATTGTTCAGGGAAATATAAAAGTGACTGGATTTTAATCAACCCTGAACACATGCAGTTTACTATATGTAAGTAACAAATGTAAAACTCTCAAAAGTATCTCCCTCCTGTTTTATAAAGAAGACAAAAGTAGGGGAATAGATCCACTGACTGTTTGGAAAAACCTCACATCTATAAACTTTTTACAGAAGAGAGACTCTTCACTCTTTGGGAATATGTTTTCCTTCGTATTAGTGAATATATGGAGTAAGCTAGCTTCAGCTATCATTCTGCTTATATGATAAAGTGCTCTTGCCCTACCATGTGCTAACCACAGTGTTTCTCTGGAAGTGTTAGCAAGTCCACATACTTATAGAAAGGGAAATAAACTTTGTCAAAGGAGTTAGCAAATGTCTAGTAAGTTGGGATAAAGATAGAAACATGAAGGCTTTCCATTCTTAGCCCAGTTTTCCAATGTGTGAGAGAGAATCCCTCATACTCATTTCCTCTGCCTTTGTCTTCAAATTCAGAAAGCACGAAGGCTTATTGATTTTACTGACATCGAGAATGACACTTAATTAGTGGAAACTACTTTCAAATGTGAAGATAAAATACCCCATTGCATTTTTACATACTTTTAAAAAATTCTTAAACTATTTTTAAAAGAAGGTTTCAAGTATCAAGGACAATGTGTTTCTTATTGGTATTATAAACATTAGCAACTGCTGTGCTATTTGTGGGAAAGAAGTATGTGTGGATAACTAGATAGGGAAGCTCTTCATTTTCTATTAACATTAAGACTTTTTTTTTCTTTTTTTTTTTTAATCAATTTATTGGGGCTCATACAATTCATCACAATACATAGATCAATTGTGTAAAGCACATCTATACATTTG
>NW_022103906.1:6061233-6089327 GCF_000313985.2 Echinops telfairi
TACCATGTTCAGCCTTCATTCTGGGTACAGTAGTTCCTCGCGATTTTCTTGACCTTGGTCACTCGCTCTCATTCCTCCCATCCTCTCCCTACCGTTGGGTAACATTAAGACTTTTCACATATAAAATATATCTACATTATATCCTATGCAAAGAGAAATAAATATGTTTGAGAAGAAAGTACACACAAGTTAAATAAATAAGTGTAAAATGCTTTATATACATTATCTTCTAGTTTCCAAGGTAATTATTACTTTATAGAAAACAGAAGTCACACCTCACATATACAAATTAGAATTCTAACTTAAATATGTTTCCCTAATGGAGGGAATATTATCTGTCTAAAACATTCTTGGAAGATCAATATCTGGGAATTTCTTGCTTTTTTCCCAACGCATTAAAGCATCAAAACTTATAAGAAATCCTATAACTTTCTTAATGTTCTATTATCTTGTAAGGACTTTTTTTATATCTACAATAGCAATATCATGTTCTCCACTTAGAAGAAGCCACTGAATACCTACCTTATGCATAGCTTTGAGCATTTTGAGTCCTGACTGCCTTAACAAAGGAAGGAGAACATTCTCAGAAGCTGCCAGGAGATGGGAACCTCAGGTCCAAGAGCACTCAAACTGTGAGTGAAGAGGAGATGATTTTGTGCGGGGAAAGTCAGCCATGGGTAAAACCTGTGGAGTGAAGCCTTCAGGATCTTCATCTCTAATGGAGGTAAAGAAAAACAGCTGCAAGACTCTTCTCCTGATTGAACTTGTAATGTGCAAATTAGGAATTTAGGGAAAGTGGAAGTGGTAAAGAATGAGATTGAATGCATGAAGATCATTATCCTAGGAATTTGTGAGCAGAAATAGACTAGTACTTGCCACTTAAATTGAAGAATCATATGACTTACTATGCCTGGACTAACACAATCAAGAGGAATGGCATGACATTCATTGTCAGAAGGGATCTTCCTAAATCCATATCAGTGATCGGATTATATCTATCTACCTTCAAGGATATCCAATCAATGCAGCTATTGTTCACATTTATGCACCAACCACAAAAGCTAGTGAAGAAGAAATGGAAGAATTCCACCACTGACTTCAGTAGGAAATTGATCAAGCATGCAATCATAGTTATTGGTGATTGGAATGCAAAAGGTGAAAGAAAGAGGAAGGAAGAGCAGTGGGAATATATGGACTTTGTGATACAAATGAAGTTGCATATCACGTGATACAATTTTGCAAAACAACTTGTTTATATCAAATGTTTATTCAACAACACAAAAGGTGACTATACATATGGACTTCATCAAATGGAATACACAGAAATCAAATTAACTACATTTGTAGGCAGTTGTAATGGAGAAGCTCAATATCAGCAGCTGAAACCAGACCAGGGGCCATCAATTGCTCGTATGTTAAGTTCAGGATAAAGCTGAAGAAAATTAAAGCAAGTCCATAGGCACCAAAAATACAACCTCCCACCTGAATTTTTAGAACGTCTCAAGAACAAATGTGATGCATTGAACACTACTGGTAGACCATCTTGTGGGAGGACATCAAGACCATCATTCAAGAACAAGGCAAAAGACCATTAAAAAGACAGGAAAGAAAGAAAAGATCAAAGTGGAGGTCAGAAGAGACTCTGAATCTTGCTCTTAATCACAGATTTGCTAAAGCAAATGGAAGAAAGAATGACGTCAAGGGATTGAACAGAAATTTCCAAAGGGCAGCTCTGGAAGACAATGCCAATTATTATAAGGAAATGTGCAAGAAATTACAATTAGAAAAACCAAAAGGAAAGAACATGGTCAGCACAACTGAAACTGAAAGAACTCAAGAAAAAAAATCAAGCCTCAAAGTTCAATTTGATAGATTCTATAGGCAAAATATTGAATAATGCAGGAAGCATCAAGAGAAGAGGGAGAGAACCCAGTCACGGTAAAAGAAAGAGCTAGTCAACAGTCCAATATTTCCGGAGGTAGAACATAAGCAAGAACCAAGAATGCTGAAGAAAGAAGTTTAAGCTGCCTGCCCTGAATTCATTAGCCAAAACTAAGGCTCCTGGATTGACAGAAGATTTATTGAAATGATTCAGAAAGCTGAAGAAGCACTAGAACCACTTATCTATGCCAGATACCTGGCCAACTAACTAGAAGAGATTCATATTTGTGTCCATTCCAAACCAAGGTGACCCAAGAGAATGATAACTATAGAGCAATATCATTGATAGTACAAACAAGTAAAATTTGATTTAAGATCATCCAATAATGGCTGTAACAGTACATTGACAGGGAAACGCCAGAAGTTCAGGTGGAATTCAAAAGAGGGTGTGGAACAAGGGATACTGTAGATGTCAGATAGATCTTGGTAGAACATTGAGAATAACAAAAAGTTGTTTATTTGTGTTTCATTGACCATGCAAAGGCATTTGAGTGTCTGGACCATGATATCCAGGAATAACCTTGAGAATAATGGGAATTCTGGAACACTTCCTTGTGCTCAGCTGGAATTTGTACATGGATCAAGAGGCAGTGTGCAAACAGAAAAAGGAAATACTGCATGGTATAAAATCAGGAAAGATGTGTATTAAGGTTGGACACCATATTTGTCCAATCTATATGCTAAGCTAGTCATTAGAGAATCTGGATTATGTGAAGAAGAGTACAGCATCAGGATTGGAGGAAGGCTTATTAACAACCTGAGGTATGCAGGTGACACAATCTAACTTGTTGAAAGTGAGGAGGAATTGAAGCACTTGATGATGAAGATAAAGGATTGCAGCTTTAATATTGATTACAACTCACTGTAAGGAAGGCCTATATGCTCACAACTGGTCCAATATGTAACATTAGGATAAATGAAGAGAAGATTGTAGTTGTCAAAGATTTTGTCTTACTTTCATCCACAATCAATACTCATGGAGGCAGTGGTCCAGAGATCAAAGCACATATTACATTAGGTATTCTGCTGCACAAGATCTCTTCAGAATATTGAAGAACAAGAATGTTTCTTTGAGGACTAAGTTTCACCTTCCCCAAGCTATCATATTTTCAGTTGCATTATATGCATGTGAAAGTTGAACGTTTAATAAGGAAGATCATAGAAGAACAGATGCATTTGATTTGTGGTGTTAGAGAAGAATATTGAAAGGAAAAGGACAAACAGGTCTGTATTGGAAGAAGTAAGACCAGAGTGTTCCTTAGAAGCAAGGATAGTAAGTAAGACTTCTTCTTACATACTTCAGACATATTGTCAGGAGAGACCATTCACTATAGAAGGATATTGTGGTAGTTGCTTAATTTCATGTCAACTTGAAGATCTATACAGTGAACCCTCACCACTTCGCGCTTTGACTTCCGCGGCTTCACTCTATCGCGGTTTTTGCGTAACAGCGCATGCCCTGTCATTACTGCCACTGATTGGCTCATACTGTACACGCTTCTGTCTGCATCGCTACATATCGGAGCTACGTATCAGATGCATTTTTGCTTTTGTACAGTGTACTGTAATTGTTTGCGATTTTTAAGAAATTTTATCTAAGCCCTATGATGGCTCCTAAACAAGCTGCTTCTTCTAAGCCTTCTGACAATAAAGATAAGCGCCAGAGGAAGATGCTCACCATCCAGGAAAAGGTAAAACTTTTGGATATGATCAAAGATGGCAAGAAAATCATGGAGGTTGCACGCCATTTCGACTTGAATGAGTCTTCCGTTCGCTCCATCCGTTGTACTTCATAATATAATAAATAATAAATGATAATTGTAACATCCAAAATGTTTTACTGCATTTTCCCTTTTTTGTTTAATAAATTGGGTAATACGAGTGTAATGGTGACTAAAGGGTGTTTTTTCATGTCCTCTGTGCTCTAACTACGAAAATATTTGATTTACAAATAAGGAATCCTACTTCGCGGAATTTCATTTATCACGGTAGGGTCTAGAACCGATTAACCGCGATAAACGAGGGTTCACTGTAATGGTGTATGGGGTGATATTCATCCTGTCAGTAAGGTCACAGTCTGATAATGCCTCCTCGTAGGTGCTGCTTTCTCATAAGGAGGGTTCAGGGAACCGTTTCTCTCTGCTTGGACCTACCTGCTTGCTGACCCAGGGAGCTGCTGGAGCCTTGTCATGTTTTCCAGTGATTTTGGATCCACATAACTTTGCACCCACTGGCCTGTGATATTCCTGCATTCTGCATCATTGCATATGACTGCATGAGTATGGAGAAGGACTCATAGACTAGTATTGGACTTATGGACTTGAATTGGACTGAGCTGAGATGTTTCCATGCTGTATAATTACTTCTTACTATAAAGTACTCTCCCATGGATAAATTTTATATATACATATATATATAGTCACTGGATTTGTTACTCTAGTCAACCCACCCTGACACAGACATTGTGCTTAATAAAGTGTAGGGTCAGTGAAAAAGAGGAACACCCTCAACAAGATGGAATGATGCAATGGCTGCATCAATGGGCCGGGCATAGGAAGAATTGTGAAGATGGTGCAGGAACGTGCAATGGTTCATTCTGTTGTGCCTATTTGATACCATAGAACAACAACAACATAGTGTATGTGTGTGTTATTGTTAATTTTACACTCTAGGATATTTTTATGTGGCAGTTTTACCCCAATTTTTAAAATTTGGGTCACTCAGAAACTCATATGAAAGAGTTTCTGGTGACGAATCAGTTAAGAGCTTAGTCGTTCCTAGAATGGTTGGCAGTTTGAATTCATCCAGGGCCTCCTTGGGGAAAAAGACCTGGAGATATGCTTCCATAAAAATTATAACTTAGAGATCCGTATGTGACAGCTCTACTTTCTCACGAAGGTGCGCTATACTCAATTAATATGGTCTTTCCAGCCATTATCCCTTATATGATATATTCCAATCCCTAATTTTGTATGTTTATAGCAAGAGTCCAATTTTGGAGAGAATTATCTGCTAAGGAACAAGTACAGGATCAGATTAAGATTTGACCTTTGAATTGTGTTACAAATTTTGTTTAATGCCTATCTTGGTTACTGTTACTGGTAATCGATGTAAAAAATGATATGCTGCAGCTGGGAGGAGAAAAGCTGCTTCTGGAGTGGCCTGGAAAAAAACAGGCTGATTAAGATTAGTAGGAGGCCAATACCTACTGGAAGCATCCTGCCAGAGGCATCAGATCATATGTACACAAATAAAATAGAATCAATGGGTGGCTGGAGGACAAATTATTATGTTAGGTTGAAGGGTTATATGTGTATTAGATTGTGCTGTATAACTCCCACCAAACAACTTTTCCTGCAAGGGTCTTGTATGAAAGTGGAAGAAGATATTGATAGGATTCACCTGTTAGGACCCACTTGTATCCACTTGAATCATTGGTTATATATAATAGATTTACCACCTGTGTGCAGGGCCTTCATGCCAGCATTTGTCCCAAAGCTATCTGAAAACTCTATTCTGTTGACAAAGTAGTTCTAATTGGAATTTTGTGCCACAGAGTTGGTAAGAGGGATGTGTCAAGATTCAGCCCATCCCTCCATGAGCACTGCACCCCCATATCCACTCACCTCCTGGAACCAATTGACCCTCTCAAGGTAATATGCCACTATGTCCACTTGCTGGTTTCAATCACCTTCTGCTTCAAGCAGAAGATTGTTCTGTTGGGCATCAGCATATCTTGTCTGATGAACTCACTGTGCTTTCCATAGGTCCTTACCATAACCAAGTGTTACTTTCATAGTTCAGTTTTCTATTACTTGTTTGCCCGACCCCAGAGGCAAACCACTGTCCCCTGTCCGTGAATCAGTAAGCCCATATATATGGGCTTTCACCATTACCAAATTCTCCCATCCTGACTGGAAAAACAGCATTTACTTTAGCCCATTGAGCTGACCTTTTCTTGCCTTTTTCAATTAAGGTCTTTCCATATGCTAATCTTCATGAAGCAGCTTTTTACACCAGATGCTGTCCATGTACTCTGAAATCAACATCTGCAAACCAAGCAACCCTCTTCTGGTAAGCAGACAGCTGTTCATCGGGCACTCTATTGTCACATAGGTGGTTCCAGGGTAATCCAAGGATAAGGAGACAGCCGTTTGTGAGTACAGCAGGTGCCGTCCTGCATTCCTCCAGTCGCTTCTTCCCTTGTCCATAGTTTCCATTTAATTGTGCAACTACTGTGGGAAGTAGCTTCCTTGTTGTATCTTAGGCCTCATGATAATCTCACGTCCTTCTGTCAGGAAGATCATCTCAATCAGTGCTTAGTAGCGGCAATAAATTGCCTTTCAAATGATGTGTATCTTGTTGCAGTTTCTGGAAACATCCTAACCCAGAACTCTGATTGCTATCATAGGACACTGTTCTCTACTTTGGGCCATAACTGCCAGTCTGCATAAGCCTATGTTGCAGACACTACCCAAATCATGCCTGGCTGAGAGTTGTAAGGGTTTGCATGAAAGAGAGTGAGACTTCTTTGTGTAGCTCAGACATAGCCAGATATGGTTCAGGGCCCAATTCAAATGCAGTTTTCTTCCAAGTAGTTTCATGTTTGGGAGCCAGCAATATTCTCAGGTGTGGCATATGAGTCATCCAAAATCCAGTGGGTTTCTAAATCAAAAATCAATTTATTCTCAGATGACAACACCAGTACTAAACTCTCTAGGTGCAGAATAGGTTAATAGTAGGATTTATGCTAGAATGGAGTTCTTTGGGATGGCTATGAAGTAGATAGGTTTTAAAAGGTTAAATATTTGAAAAGGACAAGCATATTGTTCTGAGTAGAGAGGTGATTTCTAAGAAGGTATTTAAGACTCAGCACAACTCCATGTGTCTGTAGAAACTGGACAAAAGAAATAGTGGGCTTCTTTGAGAAGGTTGTCTTATCACTGGGAAGAGGCAGACGATAGTTCACTCTATAGGACTTGAATTAAAACAGAAACTTTACTTTTAGAAATAGAGCAATTCTTCTCTCTGAAGACTTCTTGGGCTATATCTCACTAAAATCCTGTTTATTCCTATTCCATTACTGAATAGCTCACATGGGAATTATTAGCCTCTTACACTTCTATCACCTTAAAAAGTTGTATCGCAAAGAGTTCTACTAAAATGCTGACAAGAACACATAAAAAGACAAGATTTGTTAATCTTATCCATCAGAAAACTGAATTCTTATCAAGTGTTAGGAATTTAAGCAAATCAGAACTTGCCATTGAGTTATCATTTTAGGACAGTGAGCAGAACTGTGGACTTAGAGTCCTGATCACTAACAACATTGCCCATTTTTATTTGTCTTTTGCTATTTTCAAGCCCACTCAACAGAAAAATATATAGATTTGCAATAAATAAATTAGAACTTAATCAGACACTGTAACATTTATTTATTGTAGTATTCCAATTTTCCAAAACAATTAAAGAAAAAAGTATAAAGATACTAATTTTACCCCGTAGTATATTGGATAACCAAGATTCAAGGGGAAATACATGTCTTTATTGGCAATTCTGAGTGTTTTCCCATTTGGTGCCCATTATACGATGTTATTGCAAATGACATAATGATAATTGATAATATCACTACCTGTTTAATGATAAGATGTGATAAGAAAATGTAAAGACAATTCCCTTGTAAAAAGGAGAAAGTATTAAACTCAGTTGCAACTGGAAGAGCAATTAGCAATATGCTCTTCACTATCTGAAAAATTTAATAAGTACGATTGGGAAAGAGAGGGACAAAAGTTGGTTACAAGCTCTAGAAAATACCTTGTTCTCTCACTCTCACACAGTAATAAAATGTAATAAAAATGTGTTAGACAATACAAAAATAAATCAAAAGGTATATGACACCTTTACAAGAATATTAATCAGTCATTATTGACATGGATCTCATATTGCTTAACAATGAATATTGTTTAAATATCCATATTTTTGCCCATTGCAAAGAAAAATGAATTAAATGTGGAATGATATCATGAATATCATTAATGTTGGACCATATTACTAATATCCCATCAGAGTAAAAGTTTTGTGAAGATTATTTAACAATAGTTGCACCAATGCATTGGCAAGGAGTTTCCAGAAATTCAAGCTGGATTCAGAAGTGGATGTGGAATAGAGGATATCATTCTTGCTATTAACTGAATTTTAGCTGAAAGCAAAAAATGCCAGAAAGAGATCTGCTTGTGTTTTATGGACTATGCAAAGGCATTTAACTGTGGAGAACACCACAGACTATTGATAGCATTAAGAAGAATAGAAATCCCAGAACACTTCATGCAGAAACTACAGGGTCAAGAAAGAGTTATTAGAACCGAGAAAAGGAATTCTGTATGACTTAAAATACAGAAATGTGTGTAAAAGTTGTGTATCTTCACCGTATTCATTTAATCTGTATGTTGAGAAAACTAATCCAAGCACCAGGACTATATAAGGCATCAGGGTTTGAGGGTGCTTTATTAACCACCTGCAATAGTCATATGACACCCCCTGCTTCCTGACACTGGGAGACCTTGAAGCACTTGTTGATGAAGAGCATTGAGTACAGCCTTCACAATGGACTATAACTCCATGCAAAGGAAACCCAAAACCTCCCAACTGGACTAACAGATTCCATCATGAAATCAGATCGGAAGTATAATGATCACAACCAGGCTTAACTATTTTGATACTGTTAGACTCTTGAGAAATTTGTTCAGCAAATGAATTGACAGCATGTTGTAGCCAGAAACTGCCTGACAATGGGTTAAAAAAATGGTGTAGGGAGCAGAGTGAATTATCTGAGAAAGTTACTAGAAGAAGAATCTGAAAAGTAGAAAAGTGGGTGTATAATACTGGGATGAGTACTTTAATCATGGTTGGGAGCCCTGGTGAAGTAGTGATTGGTTACACATTAGACTGCTAACCTCAAGTGGCAATACTGGGAATGTAGAGGGAGAGTGGGTTGGAAAGGGGGAACCAATTACAAGGATCTACATGTGACAACAGACTAGTGGGTGAAGGGAGATATCGAATAGGGCAAGATATGACACATTAATAATTTTTAAATAATCAAGGGCTCATAAGGGAGGGGGGAGCGGGGAGAGAGGGGAAAAATGAGGACATGATGCCAGGGGCTTAAGTGGAGAGCAACGGTTTTGAGAATGATGAGGGCAATGAATGTGCTTTACATAATTAATGTATGTATGGATTGTGATAAGAGTTGTATGAGCCCCTAATAAAACGATTTGAAAAAAAAGAAACCTCCAACCAACTCAGAGGGAAAAAGACAAGGCTTTCTCCTCCCACCATTACAGTCTCGGAAACCCACAGGGCCAGTTCGATTCTATCCTGTAGGGCCACGATGCGTCAGCAGAGAAGACTCAATAGGAAATTATTTCTCCCGAAAAAGTTGATACTAAGGATGAAAAGCTAACATAACTCAAATAGTTAATGTTTCTGGTTCAGAGAAAGTAAATTCAATGTATTGGCCTTGAAGACTAAATATGGAAGTTTCAGAGAATGGAAAATAATGGATACGGATAATATGAGTGTAAATAGTAAGCTAGTGAGATAGGAATAAGACCAGGATGAACTAGCCTCGGTAGCAGCTTGGACTCTCTTCCTAAAGCTATAGGGTACCAGAGATATTTAGAAAGTATTTAGATATTTAGAAAGTAATTAGACATTAACTTTATGAAGCTCAGTAACATTATTTTACATATGTATTGTCGGCAATTATAAGACTAAGATATTCATAAGCCCACATGGAAGAAGCACACCAGCCTATGCAACCACGAGTTGTCGAAGGGATCAGGTATAAGGCATCATCAGAACAAAAAATCTTACCATAGTAAATGAAGGGGAGAGTGCGGAGTGGAGACCCAAAGCCCATCAGTAGGCCACTAGAGATCCCCTTGAAGGGGAGGAGATGAGCCAGTCAGAGTGCAATGTAACAATGATAAAAAATACAACTTTCCCCTAGTTCCTAAATGTTTCCTCCCGCTACCACTACCATGACTCGAATTCGACCTTGCAAGTCTGGCTAGACCAGAGGATGTACACTGGTACAGATAGGAACTGGAAATACAGGGAATCCAGGGCGGACGAGCCCTACAGGACCAGTGGTGTTAGTGGCGAAACAGGGAGGGTAGAGGGAGAGTGGGTAGGAAAGAGGGAACCGATTACAAGGAACTATATGTGACCTCCTCCCTAGGGACGGACAACAGAAAAGTGGGTGAAGGGAGACATCAGACAGGGCAAGATAAGACAAAATAACAATTTATAAACTATCAAGGGCTTATGAGGGAGGGGGGATCAGGGAGGGAGGGGAAAATGAGGACCTAATGCCGGGGATTTAAGTGGAGAGAAAATGTTTTGAGAATGATGAGGGCAATGAATGTACAAATGCGCTTTAAACAACTGACGTGTGTATGGATTGTTATAAGAGTTGTATGAGCCCCTAATAAAATGATTAAAATTAAAAAGATATTCATTATTTAAAAATCTAATGGAAAAAGCAGTCACTAATGCAACAAGTGAAATTGGTCTTAATAAAGTAAACAATCAAATGGAAGCTACAGGCTGAGGGAAATGTGGGGGTATATGTATACCAACAACAACAAAACTCAACAGTGAGAACGAGTCGATGCCGACTCATGGTGACCTTGTAGGACAAGGTAGAACTGCGCCTGTGAGTGTCTGAGACTGTTTTTACGGGAATAGAAAGCCCAGTCTTTCTCCCAAAGAGAGGCTAGGGGTTTCGAACAGCCAAATTCAAGGATCGCAGTCCAATGCCACAGGGCTTACTCATATGTATAGGGAACAATTATGTGAGTAACCAAAGTGACAGATGTTCAGATGCTAACAACACTTGATGCTCAAAAATTTAAAACTGTTTCCCAGATTTCAATGTTAAGTCTATGTAAGAGTATCTTGGCATCTTTACCTAAAGACCAAGAATGACTTATAACCTCCAAATAGCTATATTGACCTGCATTCTTGTGGATAACAAGGAAGGGGAAGAGTTGGGTACCAATTGACACCATCTTCTGTCCTTGGCAATAGTTGTGGTTTTATCACATGTTGCTAGGGGACTTGCAATCGATTCAACACACAGTACAACAGAATGAAACAATACTCAGTTCGGAGCCATCCTACAGAGTTGTATGTTTGAATCCATGGTTACAGTCACTGTGTTGGTCCCTCCTGTTGACAGTCTTCCTTTTTTCCACTGACTTCCTATACCAAGTCACGTCCTTGCTCTTCAACAGTTAATAAAGGTCCTGTGTACCAAATGGGAGCCCTGGTGGCACAGTGGTTTACATGATGGGCTACTAGTCATAGGTCAGTGTGTGTTTCTGCCGCCCTATGCAAATGACCATATACAATGGGGCAATGTGTGAAATAACTGGATATGGGTTAGATAAAGGATTGTATCACTGGATTTAATTAGTAATTAGTACTGAGTAATTAGTACTCAGCTAAGAATGCAAAGAAAGAAAGAAGGAAAACGAGGTCTCAGAAGGCAAAGGGGATTAATGTTGTAGCAACGAATGACCATTCAGGGGAAGCCATATATTGCTAAAAAGTATTTGTTTAAATTTATGCTTAATCAATCATTGAATAATTTCTCTACTCTGATCTATCATGTTTATCAATGTTAAAAATATTTTCAAGGGAAGCTTCTAGAACTTTTAGGGGATCCATCTTTCCACACTTTGAACAGTACTTTGCCTTTCCTTTTATGGGACTGTGTGAGATGACAAAAATGGGTTTTTGAGTTCTGAAAAAAATATTTAAACAGGAAAAAGGGAACACTTTGAAATGGCCATTACTATAAAACTTTCTCCACAGAATGTTAGTAGGTTAACTGGAGAAAAATGACTTTTTCTCCCCATTCTCCCTAGCCTTTGCCAATAATACTTTAAACTTAGATAATACCAAATGAAAGTCAGTATTGTGGGCACAAAAATGACCTTCACATTTATAATCTAAATTTTAATCATGAAAAACATCGAGGAGCTTACTTTTATGTTTTGAGCTTGCCATTTATTATTATATGTGGCCTTATAAGCATCACTTAACCTTCATGAGCATCAATTTCTTCATCTGTAATATGAAGCATATCTTTTTCACCTGCTCACAAATTCCTATGAATATCAAATTAGGTAATACTTGAAAAATATTATATTCCTTACAATCATTATTTATTTACTGCTATTGTGGATTATTTGTGAAACTGAAAATAAAAATGTTTCATAAATGTTAATAAGATATATTGTGATATTTATAGAAAATATCAAAATTGAAGTAACCACAATCCTAACAATTAGACTTTATGAAAACTCAAGTAATATGAGAAATTAAAGTTGAAAGACATGTAAAGATAACATAAAAAAGGGAAATTATTTTGAAAAATAAAAGCATAAAATGCAAACCCTGTCAATGATCAATACTGAAATGAATGTAAAGTATTTAAAAGTGCCTTCATATACTTGAAACAAATAAAATTCTTGTTTAATCTTCAGTAATGTGCAAAAAGCAAAAGGCAAAGTTTTGCTTGACACCTTCTTTTCTTCAAAGGAGGGGCTCCATGATAGATGTAGGTAACATTAAGTAAGACATGGAAAATTGCTTAAAAGCATAATCTTTTTTAAAAATCATTTTATTAGGAGCTCATACAACTCTTATCACAATCCATACATACATCAATTGTGTAAAGCGCATTTGTACATTCATTGTCCTCATCATTCTCAAAACATTTCCTCTCCACTTAAGCCCCCGGCATTAGGTCCTCATTTTTCCCCTCCCTGTCCGCTCCCTCTTCCCTCATGAACCCTTGATAGTTTATAAATTGTTATTTTGTCATATCTTGCCCTGTCCGACATCTCCATTCACCCACTTTTCTGTTGTTTGTCCCCCAGTGAGGAGGTCACTTATAGTTCCTTGTAATCGGTTCCCTCTTTCCTACCCACTCTCCCTCTACCCTCCCTGTTTTGCCACTCACACCACTGGTCCTGTAAGGATCATCCGCTCTGGATTCCCTGTATTTCCAGTTCCTAGCTATACCAGTGTACATCCTCTGGTCTAGCCAGACTTGCAAGGTCGAATTCGAGTCATGGTAGTGGGAGCGGGGAGGAAATATTTAGGAACTAGAGGAAAGTTGTATTTTTCAACGTTGTTACATCGCACCCTGACTGGCTCATCTCCTCCCCAAGACCCTTCTGCAAGGGGATCTCCAGTAGCCTACTAATGGGCCACTCCGCACTCCCCCCATCATTCACTATGGTAAGATTTTTTGGTTCTGATGATGCCTTATACCTGATCCCTTTGACACCGCATGCTTGCATAGGCTGGTGTGCTTCTTCCATGTAGGTTTTGTTGCTTCTGAGCTTGAAGGCCGCTTGATTACCTTCAAGCCTTTAAGACCCCAGATGCTATACTTTTTTTATAGCCAGGCACCATCAGCTTTCTTCGCCACATTTGATTATGCACCCATTTGTCTTCAGTGATCCGTTCGACACCTCGTGATCACACAGGCTGATATGTTCTTCCATGTGGGCTTTATTGCTTCTGAGCTAGATGGCTGTTTGTTTACCTTCAAGCTTTTAAGACCCCAGATGCTATATCTTTTGATAGCCAGGCACCATCAGCTTTCTTCACCACATTTGCTTATTCGCCAGCTTTGTCTTCAGCGGTTGTGTCGGCAATTTAATAGAAGAAAGTATTCTTGCATTGAGGGAGTACTTGAGTGGAGGCCCAATGTCCTTCTGCTACCTTAATACTAAACCTATAAATATAGGCTCATAGATCTATTTCCCCGTTATCATATGAATATATTTGCATATGTACATGTCTTTATTTAGACCTCTATAAATGCCCTTTTCCTCCCAGCTTTTTCCTCTATTCCCTTGATTATCCTCCTGTCCCACTATCATGCTCAGTCCCCACCAGGATTTCAGCACTTCCCCTTTGTTACATTCCCCTTGATCATGCCCTACCAGATCTCCCACACCCACCTCCCCACCAATTTGGATCGCTTATCCCTGGGTTTGTTAACACTTCTTCCTTTCCACCCACCTCCCCCTCTCCCATGTCCCCCCAGAACTGTCAGTCCTGTTGTTTTCTCCTCCAGATTGTTCATCCAGCCTGTCCTATCCAGGCAGATCTTCAGAGACAACAACATGCACAAAAACAAGACAGAGCTCTTATACCAAATAAAAATGCAAGAAATTTATGTATTTGGAAGATAATCACATGGCTCTTCAGATGCTTAGTGTTTTAATCTTGTCCCATCTCAACTTTCAGATTTCAAAGATGTGGTTCATAGGGTTGCTGAAACTAGTGGAAAAATAATAAACAAGCTTTACATTCTATCTCCAATTATATTAAAAAATAAAGCCTAGCCTACAATCCTGTGAGATCTTTCTGAATATTTATTGAAAAGTAAGCTTGTTTGCACATGATAGAAAACATTCACTTTTAATTAAAAAAAATCATGATTTATGCCAAATGAAGTGAGGGAATTGTGTCATGAATATGCATTATAACATTAATGTTTCCAAAAACTTCATAAAGTGAAAAATGGTTATAATTCAAAGTTCAAATGATGGATTTATATATAAAATAAACCATTCAAATTCATATTTTCTGATTCACATATGCTGAATATTTGTGTTTAATTGAATTAACAAAGCACTGTCTCTCTGCCAAGGATAATCATTACGCTGACTTAAAATGAATGTCATACATTATTTCTGCCTGTTTTGAATTCTGTATAATGTTGTCAAATGGTATTTATTCTTCCTCTATGATTATTTTAAGGGTAGTATTGGATTTATTATATGAGTCCATCTGGCAGTAAGTATTTTGTGGTATGAAAAAGAGTTAGTATTCCTCTCACACCTATGAGTAGACAATGATACCCAAATAATGACAACATCTTCTTTTCCCCTTTGTGATAAGATGCATGCCCATATATATATGGGTCTCTTTTTACATTCTGCTTTTCTATCAGGAGAAGCCTGCGTGGTATACTGGGTTATGGGTTGAACTGCTAACAGCAACTTCAGCAGTTTGAACTCACCATCTGACTCCATGAAAGATGAGAATTTGGACTTCCATAAAGATTCACAGCCTTGCAAACTCATAGGTCAATTCTGCTCAGTCTTACAGAGTTGAATCCAACTATGAGTTGGGATAAAATCAATGACAATGAGTGATTCTGTCAGCACAAAAGAGGAAGTCCATTGAAGAGATAGACTGACCCAGTGACTTCAGTAGTGGGTTCAAACAAAACAATAATTTTGAAGCTAATGCAAGACAGGAACGTGTTACTATTGTATACAAGGCCTCTATGAATCTGAATCAATCCATAGCACCTAACAACAGCAATAACATTTTGTTTTCATTGGTCTGGTTCTCAAACTTTAGTATACATCAGAAATAACGGGGAATACTCTTAAAAACGAATTGATTCTGATTCATAACAATTCTATAGGACTGAATCGAGTTTCCCAACAGGGTTTCTCAGACTATCCTTACTGAAGCACACTATAACATCTTTCTTGCACAGAGTGGCTGCAGCTTTAATCTGTAGACTTTTCATTAGCAGCCAAGCACTTAGCCTTGGCAGCCAGGACTCCTAAAGTGTAAGAAGCATGTCCCTTTACCTATGTACATGCTCCCTTCTATTCTATATTGAGAAGTGGCACTATGTACATAGGCATAGGCAAAAGATAAAACTACAACACATGGAACCCAGGAACAGGAATGGGAATAGAGATGCCAAAAGGGTAGGGGAAGGGGAAGAGAGGTGGGGAGCGAGGGGGGGTGCTGATCTCAGTGAATGGCACATAACCACACACCCGCATCCAGAGGGAAGAACAAAAGAACCCAGAGGGGAAGGGAGACAGCAGTCAGTGTGAGATTGGAAAATAATTAATCTACAATCTATCAAGGGGCCACGAGGGTTGCCACTCTCACCACTGGTCCTGAAGGGATCATCTGCCCTGGATTCCATGTTTCCAGTTCCTATCTGTACTAGTGTACATCCTCTGGTCTAGCCAGATTTGTAAGGTAGAATTGGGATCATGATAGTGGGTGGGGAGGAAGCATATAGTGGGTGGGGAGGAAGCATTTAGGAACTAGAGGAAAGTTTTATGTTTCATCATTGCTACATTGCACCCTGACTGGCTCGTCCCCTCCCTGAGACCTTTCTGTAAGGGGATGTCCAGTTGCCTACAGATGGGCTTTTGGTCTCCACTCCGCACTCCCCCCTCATTCACAATGATAAGATTTTTTGTTCTGATGATGCCTGATCCCTGATCCCTGAGACCTCATGATCGCACAGGCTGGTATGCTTCTTCCATGTGGGCTTTGTTGCTTCTGAACTAGATGGCCGCTTGTTTACCTTCAAGCCTTTAAGACCCCAGATGCTATATCTTTTCATAGCCAGGGACCATCAGCTTTCTTCACCACATTTGCATATTCAGCTGGTTTGTGTTTAGTGATTGTGTCAGGAAGGTAAGCATCATAGAATGCCAGTTTTATAGAACCAAGTATTCTTGCATTGAGGGAGTACTTGAGTGGAGGCCCAATGTCAACCTGCTACCTTAATACTAAACCTATGAATATATGCACATAGATCTATTTCCCTGTCCTCATATATAAATATATTTATATGTGTACATGCCTTTATTTAAACCTCTAAATATGCCCTTTGCATCCTAGCTCTTTCCTCTATTTCCTTTCACTTTCCTCTTGTCCCACTATCATACTCAGCCTTCATTTGGGTTTCTGTAATTCCTCTTGGTTACATTACCCTTGATCATGCCCTACCAGGCCTCCCACACCCTTCTCACCACTGATTTGGATCACTTGTTGTTCCTTGTCCCTGGGTTTGTTAACACCACTACATTTCCCCCCAGCTCCCCCTCTCCCATGTCCCCCGGAACTGTCAATCCTGTTGTTTTCTCCTCTAGATTGTTCATCCAGCCTATCTTATTTAGGCAGTCCTGCGAGATAATAACATGCACAAAAACAAGACAGAGCAAAACCAAGCAACAATATACAACAAAACAACAACAAACAAATGACAAAAAAATCAAAAGAAAACACAATAACAAGAAAGAAAAGCTTGTAGTTAGTTCAAGGACTGTTTGTTGGTCTTTAGGAGTGTTTTCTAGTACAGTCTGTTGGAGAACCAAACTCTGGCCCCAAAGTCCACCTTTGACATTCCCTGGGACCTCCCTGCTCCATTCCTTTGCTGTTCTGTTGCACCCCCTTAATGTTTTGCCTCAATGTGGTGGGATGAGATCAGGTGCAATTCCCACACTGTGTCTCCAGTGTTGCCCCCTGTAGGGCCATGGGTAAGTGAGGGACGTCGTCTCTCATAGTGGGGTGAACCATGTGGTCCTTTCTGTAGACTGGCTGCTCTGAGTGGCAACATCGTCCTCAAATCCTGATGGGCCAGGATGTGCTGCGCTCTCTCCTCCCCCCACTTCATCTGTTCCCGTGTGCTATGATCAGACATGTCCCTCTCTCAGAGCTGCAGATTCAGTGCTGTCCTCTGAGATAAATTCTTCTGGGGGGAGGGGAGGTGTCCACGTAATTGGCATTAGGGCCGGCCCCTTATACCCCTCCACTGGTTCCCTACTCCAAGTCGGCAAGTTGCATTCACATCTTGGAGCACTGAGTTGAAGTCTGGTCCCTCTTTCCCTGTGGAGATATAAACAATACCCTCCCCTTGGATGGGAATTAAGAAATTTCTAGAAACCATTGAGAATGAGACCATTATGTAATAAAACTTATGGGACACAGCAAAGGCAGTTATCAGAGGACGGTTCATAGAAATACATGCACACCTGAGAAAGGAAGAAAGACTCATGATTGATATGCTGGCACAAAACTTACAGCTAGAGCAGAGTCAGCAGGACAATACTACTAATAACAAAAGAAAAATAATAAAAATCAGGGCTGAGATTCAGGAGAGGGAAAAGAAGAAAACTATAGAAAAAATTAATACTGCTAAAAGTTGGTTCTTTGAAATGATAAACAGAATCGACAGACCACAGGCAAACCTAACCAAAGAAAGGAGGGAACAAATTTCAATAGCAAGAATGAGGAATGAAAGAAGGGACATTACAACAGACCCTAATGAAATAAAAAGGATAATTACACAGTACTGTGAAAGATTGTACGCCAATGAATTCAACAACTTGGAAGACATGGACAAATTCTTGGAAAAATAATCCCTCGCTAGACTGTCCCCAAAGGATGTCAAGAATCTCAACAGACCTATAGCAATTGAAGAAATAGACAGGTTATCAAAGGCTTACCAGCAAAAATTCCCCTGGACTGCATGGCTTCACTAGAGAATTCTACCAAGCATTTAGGGAACTAACACCAATCCTACACAAACTCTTCTAAAACATAGAAAAAAAATGGCAAAATCCCGAACTCCTATGAAGCTAGTATAACTCTGATACCAAAACAGGGCAAGGATCCCACAAGAATTCAGAACTACAGACCAATGTCCCTAATGAACATCGATGCAAAAATCCTTTATGAAATGCTGGCCAATAGAATACCGAAGTAAATAAAACAAATAATTCACCATGACCAAGTGGGATTCATACCAGGGATACAGCTATGGTGCAACATATGAAATACCTTACTGTATTTCATTCTTTGATGAAGTACCATTTGTTTAAAATATAGATTCTTCATATTTTCAAAATATTCTAATTTGTACCTTTGCCATTGTATTCTAATTTATAACATTGCCATTGTCATTTTCTATTTTAACTTTGCGTGTATTTTGTATCCATAATATGAATTCCATAATCACTATGAGCAATTATGTTTTCTAATTTGTAATTATGTGCATATTCTAATTTATAAGTTTTCCATAGCCTTTTTTCTATTTTTATTCTTTTATCTCTTTCTTTTATTTTATTTTAGTGGTTAAGCTTTTCAATTCAATATGAGTAGAGGTGGTGATAACTTCTTGATGTCAGTGGAAATGTTTCAGCAATATATCAGTAAGTATTATATGTGTGGAAAGCATTTTTAGATTAAGGATACTTCCATCTATTCTTAGTTTGTTAATTACGTTAAATGGGTATTGTATTTACCATGTAGATTTCTACATCTATTTATAGGAGTGTATTTTTTCACCATTTATTATGCTAATGTGATATGATTTTGATTGGATTTTTACGATAATTGTGAACTTGTACTCCTGGAAAAAAACATAACTTTGTCACAATGTCTTATTAACTGCATTATATTATTTGAATTATTTTGATAATACTTTAAGATTATTGAATCTTTGTTATAAAACTGTGGCTCACAATTTTCCTTCTAATAGTAACCTTATGAGGTGTAGGTTTCCAGGTTATGTTGATAGTGTAAGAAATATACTTCCTTTTGCTTTTTTGGGATAATTCCATTAGGATTGATTATATTTCGTTCTTAAAAGATTGGAAATTTTATTGCTGCTGCTTCTGGAGCTAGGCTTTTCCATGGAGAGAGTTTTATTTGTACTTAAAAAAATAGATAACTATTAAAGTATGGAGAAAAAACCTTTCAGCTGTTGAGGGATGAAGAGAAAACAAGTTAACTATTTAGACTGTATAATTTAATGTGAAATATTGATCCTGTTGATGAAGGATGGACTGGCTGCTTACATCATATTTAAAGCAGCATTGTGGATTTTTAATGTTTGGAAGAATTATGAGAGAATGTGCCACACATCTGTGATTTCAATGGAAAAGTTTTGCAACTGGAATATTGAAATATCTCTAAAATGCACCCACCCCTACTTATGGGTTTAAAGAAAAAAACAGAGAGAGAGAGAGAGAGAGGAAGAACATAAAATGGAGGAAAGTTTTCTTTCAATTCGGGTTCATGATTGCACCACTACAACAACACTCACCCTCAAACCTTAGCATCTCCACAGGAAAGTGCAGGTTGACCCCTGGCTCCCAGGCTGGCATCTTGACAGAAGCAGAGATCGTTCGTCCATGCAACAGCTGATGAGTTTGAGCTGCGGATGGTTTGATTAGCAACTCACTTTAGCCACTGCAAAATCCAGGGCTCTGTGAAGAAAAATGTATTCTAATAAATCGTCCCTCTTATTAGTAACTAACCCTATGATTATATCGGTGAGACGGGATCAGGCAAAAACAGATGCTGCCTTCTCCTCTATTGCTTTCATGCCATTTACAATGCACAGACACATCTTGTAGCTACTGGTCAGATTTACACGGAAAAATAAGTACAGCCCTGTAGAACATAGATCTAAATCCCTAATATGTGCTCGGTGGTCTGTAGTCATCTTTGAAATTCATTTTCCTATCTATAAAATGAAGATTATAAAATCACAAATTATAAATTATGGTCATATTTGTGATTGCTTTTCCATAGTAATAGATTTTTCATATCCCCTCATGCAAAAACCATACCATTTTAGGTAAAATTTAGTTTCGTATTATTTACCTCAAGAACAGAGTCTTAAGGTGCTACACACACACACACACACACACACACACACACACACACATCTTACTGGTAACAAGTGGAAGAATGACTCATCAAAGGTTCTAAAAATATTCAAGTCAAATTTCACTTTTGAAATTATGTTTTCTTTTCACAGTTAGATACTAGCAGCTCTTTTATTTTTATTATTTAAACTCACTTTGATAACCACACTACTGATGAAATTAAGGATAAAGAAAAAGCCCTTAAGCATTTAAAATTATTAGCAAAGAAAGAGTACCTTATTTTATGTGTCTCTTTTGATTAGTAACCTGCAGTTTGAGTCACATTGAGAATTTACATTACAGTCTGCCCCCAGGTTACAAATGTCCAATTGTGGGATAATTCCTAGTTGTCCTCTAATGTTATGTAAATTTGCCCTCACCTTGAAGTGATGGAATCAATCCCTAGTTACAACAAATGTTTTATCGAAATCAACTTAACTTGCTACATTGTATCTTTTTCAATCATTGAAAAAGTTTCCAGACTTTTCTTTCACTATATCTACTACTGCTGCTTTAGTTGTGGCTCATTGTGAGCCTAAAGGAGAGGGCAGATCTGCTTTCATGGTTTCCAAGATTATAACATTTTATGGAAGTTGACTATTGCATCAATGGCCAGTGGGTTCAAACATTAGACCATTCCGATTACAGTCAAGAACTTAATCTCTGCAGACTCGGAACTATTATTTCTTTCTCTAAAATGTTGATTCTGCCTCACACTGACCCTATCGGACAAGGTAGAACTGCCCCAGCGGGGTTCTCAGACTGTAACTCTCTACAGGATTAGAAAATCTTATCTTTCTCCTGTCTTTCACTAAAGTAATAAGAACCCTACGGACCTGTTATGATTTATTTACAAATTCAATTTAAAAATCTACTTAGGAATACATATTGCTCATACATGGGAGACTAGATGTACTTTCCACAGAGCGAGGCCATTAATAAAAATAAAATAACATTAACACAGGATCATTCACAAAATTTAGTTTACTAAAGTCCAAAATAAAGAAAGCAACATCATTATAAAATGCTAAAGAAAGAAAATAATTTTAATACTCAGTAAAGCATTATAGTAATTTGAATTTAAATAATTTTGCAACATAATTAAACAAAAGAAAATTTTGAAATTAATGAGAGGAGACCACAAGTGCAAAGTGACATTTTGCCAACAACTCTCTTTGCAGCTGCTACCAAATCAACACCAGTGTACCAATGAAGGTAATGATGATAATGATTAATGATTACAAACATTTATTGAGTGCTTATGATGTGCCAGATATTCGGTTAAGCACTTTATAGATGAGGACTCATTTAGTTTTCACAACACTCCTTTGAGATTGCTGCTATTATTATCCCGTTTTACAGATGAGAAGACTAATGGCTAATGACAAGTAATTTGCACAAGGAAGGACAGCTATTACATGACTGAGATACATTGAAATCCCTGATGTCTGATTCAAAGTCTATCTGCTACCAGCTACCCTACCTGCAGGATTTCAAAAGAAAATCTATTAATATAATGTAATTCATTGCCCAAACAGAATACAATTGGCTGGGATAAATGGTAAACTGGAGATAAGCTCAAGAGCTGACAACCTGGAGTGTTCCAGAGAAATCAGAAAGATGATCCTGCCTCAAAGGCATTCTTTCAGTAATTCACAGGGGAAACTGAATACAAAGTTCTTACCATTGGAAATTTGACCCTTAAAATTAATGATACCACAGATTGGGGAGTTGGCCAAAGGAAACAAACAAAAATTGGAATATGCAAGCTTTAAATAGCAGAGTCAAAATTAATTTGAAATAGAGTTTGACAAGCTTGCTAATATGGTAACTTTTTTTTTTCCAAATGAGAGACCAGAGTGGGTGAGATAAGGGAAAACGTGAACACTTGGAGCAGAGTGAAATCAATATTGTTTCTTGCACTCTTTTGACATGTGGTTTCTAGTTAGAAATGAACATGACTAAAATGTCTTTGAAAAGGTTATGTTCACTGCATTTGTCAGAATTATCTGGTGGCAAGGGCATTATGCTGCTTGTGTATGAGATCCCTTTCAGATGACCCAGGGATGACCTGTTATTCAGCATTTTGAACAAACTCTCCAAATATTTTTCAAAATCTCGAATATCTAGCCATCATCCACAAGTTTGAAAAACTTAAACAAGATGCTCAAGTATTCTACCACCTGTCAGCTTGTCGTTATGGGGGGTTGTATGTCACTGCAATGCTGGAAGCTATGTCACCATCATTCCAAATACCAGCAGAGTCACTCCATGCGAACAACTTTCAAAGGAGCTTCCAGACTAAGAACATACTATGAAGAAGGAACAGGCTGAAAATCGTATGAATAGTTCTGCGACATACGGAGAGCAGCAGAACGCTGTTAGCTAGAGCGTCCGAAGATAAGCCCCTTAGTGGGGAAGGCACTCAAAATACAACTGAGGAAGAGTTTCCTCTTGAAAGTGGAGTCACCCATAATAATGTAGATACAAGAAAGTCTTTGGGACTTTCAATTACTGATAAAGCATCACTCCAAAGGAGGAGAAACAGCAGCTGGTATCCATTAATAATCAGAACATGTAGAAGCACGAACCTAGGAAAAATGGAAAATGTTAAAATTAAACAGAATGCTGAAAGCTCAATATCATAGGCATTACTGAGCTGAACTTGGCTGATATTGGCTATTTTGCATCAGAGAATCATAGGGTTTTCTGTGCCAGTAATGTCAAATACAATAGGAATAGTCTTGTATTTATTGGCAAAAAAGAGCATTGCAAGATCTATCTTGAAGTACAATGCTGTCTGTGATAGTAAAATATCTATAGATATACAAGAAAATCCAGTTAATATAAGTGTTATTCAAATTTTTGCCGCAACCACTAAAAGTATTGATAAATAAATTGAATAATTATAAAAATAGCTGCAGTTTGAAATTGATCAAATATGCTATCAAGATGCAATGATAATTATTGGCTATTCGCATGCAAACATTAGAAACAGGAAAGAACAGTCCCTGAAAATAACGCCTTGGTGATAGAAATGAGGATGGAAATCACATGATAGAAGTTTGCAAGATCAGCAACTTCTTCATTGCAAATACCTTTTTTCCAACAACATAAATATACCTGGAAACTTCTCCTGATAAAATATACAGAAATCAAACTGACTACGTATGTGGGTAGAGAAGATGGAGAAGCTAAATGTCAGCACTTAAACGGAGGCAAGGCGCTGACTGGGGAACAGAGCATCATTTGATCCTATATAAGTTCAGATTAAAGCTGAAGAGAATTCAAACAAGACCACAAGAGCCAAAATACGGTTTTGAGTATATCCAACCGGAATTTCAAGAAAATCTCAATAATAGAACACTAATGACAGAAGACCAGTTGAGCTCTGGGATATCATCAAGCATATTATATATGAAGCAAGGAGAAACTTATTTAGAAGACTCGAAGAAAAGAAAAGGTCACAGTGGATGACCAAAGGGACCCTTCACTTACTCTGAATTGTGGTGTAGCTGAGGCCAGAGGAAGAGCCGCTGACATCAAAGAGCTGAACAGAAACTCAGCGGGCAGCTGGAGAAGACAAAGGAGAGTGCGATGAAATGTGCAAAGACCAGGAGTTAGGACACCAAAAATGAAGAGCACAGTCCACCAATCTTAAACTAAAAGAACTAAAGGAAAAACAGTCAAGCCTCATGTTATAATATCCAAAGAGCCCATGCAGGGAGATGGAGGGAAAAACAGAGTCACTGTGCCTACAAGAACTTGTTGTACAGACATTTCAAGAAGTAGCATAGGATCAAGAATGGATGTTTCTGAAAGGGGAAGTCAAGGAGAGCTGAAGGCATGATCTAAAAGGACGCTCCAGAAAGTGTCAGAATACAAATTGAAATGTTTGGCCAAGCTAAAAAAGCACCAGAAGTGTTAGCAAGGTTATGTCAAGAAATCTGGAAGACACTTATTTGGCCATCTGCCTGGATGAGATCCATATTTGTAGCCATTCCAAAGTAAAGCACCTCAATAGAATGCAGAAATCATATATATACAGAATACATAAATTATATAAATGTATATATGAGTATGCATGTATAGCAATACAGAATGCAGCAATTATACATACACGTGTGTATATATACATATATAACATACTATATTTTAAATATAGATATATACACACACCCAGACATCATACACTTTAATAGTTTAATCATATCATGATGCGTTATACAATTGCTACAATGATCATTTTGAGAACATTTTCTTCATCCTCATACTCCTTGTTATTAGCTCCTCATCACCAGCTGTACCCACACACTTTCCCAGACACGCTTAATCCAGTTATTGTCTCGATATATTCACCCATATGGGGTTTCATATACTGAAAAACAGAAAAATACATAACAAAAAGCCAAGAAGGCTATTTAAAAAAAACCCAAAATACAATAGATATAACCCAATTTGAAAGAAAATATTAAAAATTACAGCAAACTAAAAATATGTCATGAGGGATATCAAATGAAAAGGTGCCAGATTTTAACCTAGTTATATCTGCCATATTCCACTGGCCAGTATGTTCTGTATAACAGCAAAGTCACATCCCTGGTCTATGTTCAGAGGGAATTTGCCAGGGGCTTCATCCACATGTATTTCCCCTTCCACCACCACCCCCTTTTTTTTTAACTATTAACACTATTAGTGTGTCACAAAGGATATCAAATCAATTGTTATATTTTTTCCATTCAAATCAGATGTTACATTTTAACAGAACACAAAAATGATAGAACAATATAATTAATATCACATGTAATTAAATATTTGCTCAACGTCATTAAATAATGGTTACAGCAGTATAAAGACAGAGAGGTTGTGGGAATTCAAGCTGGATTCAGAAGAGAACATTTAATGAGGGATGTCATTGCTGACTTCCGATGGATTTTGGCTCAAAGAAGATAAGACCAAAAAGATGGTTACTTGACGATGCAAAGGCATGGAGCTGTGTGGATTATAAAAAACTGGATAGCATTGAGGGAAATGCGGATTCCAGGCCACTTCATTGTACTCATTTGTAACCATGCACTGCTTACAGGACAAACACATCTGCCTTGGAAGAAGCATAGCAAGAGTGGACATGTCAGAAGAAACCAGTCCCTGGAGAAGGATATGATGCTAGTAAAGTGGACCGGCAGTGAAAAGAGGAGGGCACTCGAAGAGATGGAATGGCACGGTGGCTGCCACTATGGACTCGGGCACGGGAACCATTGTGAAGACGGCACAGGATCGGGCAGTGTTTTGTTCACTATGGATCAGAACGGACTCAATGGCACATAGCAACAGACACAACACATTGACCAAGAAGCAGTTGTTCGAACAGAACAAGGGACTAGTGGGTGTTTTAAAATCTGGAAGGATGTGCATTAGAGATGTATACATTCACCATATTTTTTCAATCTGTATTCCAAGCAAATAGAGAAGTTTTACTGTATGAGGAAGACTGTAAAAATACAGGAGGAAGTCTTACTAGCAGCCTGTGATATGTAGTTGACACAATTTTGCTCTCTGAAAACAAGATACCTGAGTTAGTTTATTGTGCCAACCTGGCCGATAAACACATGTGGAGTTAATTGAAGGGCGCAGGGATAAATGGCTTGGTGAACCTCACCTTTCTAGTTCTTGGGTCTCTTGCTTTCTAATGGTCAGACCAGGGTGCAGCTGCCTTAGCTGGCAAGGCTCAATTCCTGCAAGGCTCACTTCCTGAGAAGTCATATGGACCTACCCCAATGCAGCCCTGGGTGCTGGAGCAGCCGTGTGGAGACACCTGCCAGCACTAGATGCTTACACATTCACTGACTCGGCTTTTCTCCTGCAGTTGGCATCATTGTGTCTGTTTTGTGTGATGGAGGAGGACTTTGTGGATTGGTGTTGGACATATGGGTTAATGTTGGACTTGTGGGCTTGGGCAGCACTGGGTTGGGATGTTTTCTTGATGCACACTTACCCTTTATATAAAACTCTCTCTTATACATGAGTTTCTGAGGATTTGTATCTCTAAACTACCCAGACTAACAAAATACCCTTGAAGCACTTGCTAATGAAATAAATGACTACATCCTTCAGTATGGATTACAACTCAATGTAAGAAAAACAAAAATCCTCAAATCCGGACAAATAGATAACATTAATTATAAAAAAAATTGAAGTTATCTTTTCACTTTGCTTGGCTCCACAATCAGTGCTCATGGAAGCAACAAACGAGAACTCAAATTCTGTATTCACTGTGTAGTTCTGCTGCATACAACTCATTAAAGCATTGAAGAGCAAGGCTATCATCTGAGGACTAACGTAAACCTGGCCCAAGCCTTGTTATTTTTCAATTTCCTTATATTTTTATGGAAGTTGGACATTGCCCAAAGAAGAGTGAAGAATAAATGATACAGTTGAATGACAGATGGCTAAGAATCTTGAACGTCCTGTAGACTGCCAGAAGAACGAACAAATCCGTTGTGAAGAAGGACAATCAGAATGCTCCAGGGAAACAAGGATGACAAGATTTCGTGGGCATGTTATCAGGAAACGAATTTCTGGTGAAGCACATCCTTCTTGGTTAAGTGGAGCAGGAATCAAAAGGAGGGAGAACCTCAACCAGATGGATTTACAACATGGCTCAAAAAATGCCTCCACCATAACCAAAATTGTGAGGTCAGTGGAGCACAGGACAGTGTCATTCTGATGACACCCACCAATAACAAAACTCAAGTATCGTAAAGTGCATCATAAAGTTTGAAAACCATAACTGTGCTTTAAATGCTACAATACCTAGGAATGTAATTTCTCTGGGCCTTAATGAAAATGTAGATGCTCAAAAAGTTTTATTACAAAATTTAACGCATATATGTATTACTCAAGTAATTATGTGAACCATTGATGAAGAGAGGAGAAATAGCATGACCTACTCAAATATTCTGCAGAGTTGGCACACACAGTATTAACAGTAGGAGATTTCAAGAGCAACCTCTCAATGTGTTCTCTGAAGGCACAACAAAACATGTCCAAATTGTTTTCATTTTAACTAGGGCATAATATATGCATATAAATATATCAAAATTCTTTAGTAACTTATTACTAATTCATATCAAGTAACTTTCAATTCATAGTGATACTATCAGTCACGATAAATGGAAAAAAAGATTGAAATTGTCAGGATTTCTTTTTTGGATCGACAATTTATGCACCTAGAAGCAGTATTCCAGAGATCAAATGACACATTGCATTCAGTTAATCTGCTGCATAAACAAAATAGAATGGGGCCAAAAACAAAATTTAACACAGTTTATTCTAGTTACTGGGAGAGAGAGGTGGCTTTCTACTCCCATAGAGAATTAAAGTCTCAGAAACCCACAGAGGCAGTTCTACCCTGTCCTATAAGGATTGCTAGGAGTTAGAATTGACTGCATGGCAGCAATTTTGGTTTGTTTAGATTGTACTTATTGTCAGACAAGACAATGAGTGTTAAGTGAATAAACATATAAAACTCAGTTAATCCTTATTAGGAGGCTTTAAGGTGAACAATGTGATTACCGA
>NW_022103906.1:6089427-6093450 GCF_000313985.2 Echinops telfairi
CCCCCCCCCCGGAAAAAGTGATTTGACAAACCCTATAGGGATGAATAATTTTCCTAAAGTCACACAGCCCCAAATTTCCTCATAAGAGATTTGACCCTGCCCTATTGTTTCCAGCATTCATGCACTTATCCATTGTATGTGGGGATGTTGCTGCAACTCACTGAGTCTCACATTTTTTCCCCATGGTAAAGGCCTGACTATCAGAGGGGTTACTTTGCTTTATTTTAAAAAGAAGTGTGCATGTATAGAAAGTACAATGGATATCTAGTCTTGTTATTAATTTTGGAAACCTTTATAGGCACTTATATTTTCCACATAAACAGATCTATTACATAGTGTCTCTCATTCAATTGTATGAGAGCTATTGTAGGAAAGTATGAAAGCAGAGTTAGAAAGCTAGTATAAAAATACACAAACAAAGCTCACATGAATCACACCACCCAGGGCTCAGAACATCCTAGTTAGATTCTGTTACAAGGAATGCTTCTGACATTTGCTTTTGCTGTTGACAAGAGCAACAAAGCTGCTTAGACATTGTCTCCCCAAAAAGGAAGATGGGCTTTTGCAACCTATCACAAAATCACAAGCAACTCCAAAATGTAAAATATAAAAATTGCCTATTATATTAATCTGAATAACAGGTATGACATTATTTTCTTCTCCCTGAGAAAGGCTCCTCTAAATACATGTGAGGCAGGCAACGAAAGCAATGTTTGAAAAGTCTAGTCAATTATACATTGCATTTCCTTATCTTTGCAAATATTTTGAAGAAGCAGCACTCATTCAAATAGAAAGGAGGAAGTATTAGGGGCATTTAATAGCTAAACTGTCAAAGATCACACTTTGTAGGAGATGGCCTGGGGAAAACAAATAAGATAACACAAAGCTACTTGCAAATAAAAGCCAAAATTGAGTTAATAATCAATAAATTAAAAGTTATTATTTTAATCAATTTATATAAATTAAATTATTATCATTTAAAAATAGTGACATAGTATTAAACCCAAAATTTCAAAATGAATTATCTCTGTAAAAGAATGATATTATTTAGGTAAGGACAAAGACAGATTAAATAATATTTGTTTTTATTATTTCATAATTAAATAAATGATGCTTGAGGTAATAAGTATAGGTAGTAGAGTGTTCAAAAATTTCACTTCCTAAACAAATACATAGAATTTTGTGTTTTGAAGAGAGTGTGTTAGTCTGGGTACTTTAGAGAAACTCATGTAAAAGAGAGAGTTTTATATAAAGGTTAAGTGCACATCAAGAAAACATCCCAACCCAGTGCTGCCCAAGCCCACAAGTCCAAAAGTAACCTATAGGCTCCACACCAATCCACAAAGTCCTCCTCCATCTCACAAAACACTCACAATGATGCCGACTGCAGGAGGAAAGCCGAGTCAGTGAGCTTGAAAGAATCTCAGCGCTGGTAGGGGTCTCCACACAGCTGCCCCAGCACCCAGGGCTGCATCGGGGTAGGTCCATGTGGTTTCTCCTTGGGGATATCTTGCAGGAAGTGAGCCTTGCCAGCTGAAGGAGGGAACTGGCTAAGGCAGCTGCACCCTAGTCTGACCATCATAAAGCAAGAGACCCAAGAACCAGAAAGGCGAGCTTCACTGAGCCATTTAGCTCCCCACCCTTCAATTAACCTCACATGTGTTTATTGGCCAGGTTGGTACAATAAACTAACTACCTCAGAGAGTCAGAGCACATTTAGGAGAAAATATGCTTAATCACAAAATTACTATGTGACTTAGAGCAAGTTATTTATTAAAAAATATTTGTTAGGTTACATATTTAAGTAGCCTGGGGAAGAAATAACACAGTATTGTGAGATTAATGACTAAATATTCAATAAACCTTAGATATTACACTCTTGACAGTAAGCTACAGTGAAAGCTACCTAATATGGATGACCAGCTGGTATTTGACATCTGGGTAGTACGGCTTCCGTCATCATGAAATATATATATATTTATATTATTTATATATATATAAAATTTAATCAAGGAATACTGTTAATAAGTCAAAGAATCCACATCTCTATAGGCGGGCCAATTCAGACCTTCTCTAGGTTTATTTGTGCTGCTCTTGCATGCTGTTGGTGCTAATCAAAAGTATTAAAAAGCAATCTGCTAATTTGAAGACAAAAGTGTGCCTGACATAAGACGTAGTATTTTCAATCACCTCATACGCATTTGGAAGCTTGACATTGAGTAAACAAGACCAGGAAAGAAGTGATGTATTTGAAATGTGGTATTGGCAAAGAATATGGAATAGACCATGGACTGGTAGAACAAACAAATCTGCTTTTTAGAAAGTAGGCCCAGGTTGTTCCTTGCAGGTAAGGACTGGGAGACATTGTCTCTAATATTGGGGCTTGTTTTCAAGAGGAAACAGTCCTTGAAAAAATATATCATGCTTGGTAAACTAGAGTTAATTTTAAAAAGGTATACAGGGAGATGGATCGAAACAATGGTTCCAAAAATCGGCTCCTATGTAACAACCAGTTTGAGGATGGAGCCAAAGTCAGCCGTGTTTCCTTGTGCTTCATTCTGCTGCCTCAGTTAAGAGTTTTGCTTCTGGGTTATAAGAACAAAATTGGCTTTCCTAATTTTACATATGTATTTCATTTGTTTTTTAATATGTATTTATTTATGTGTGTATTTTATTTGTAGCCCTCTTGCTTAATTTTGTGGCTAGTGTTATTTTTCTTTTTAAAAAAACTTTTCATGTAGAAAAAAAATTAATTCCATAATTAATTGCTTATTTTTCATTTAATTCAATATTTATATGTGTGATATATAAGGAAATGATAATACTGATCATTACTTAAAGAGGACAATTTGAATGTTTTATTATCAGTTAAATTTTTTGTAGATATTTGTACAACATTTTGCAGGTTAAGGAGTCCACTTGTACTATTTTTTATAATTCTATTTATTTTGTTGTTATTGAAAATAAACACAACAAAACATATATGTACCATTGATGACACTAGCAATGTTTTTCAAGTTTTTAACCTTTCCCACGCCCCTTGTCTGAGTTCTTCCTGCCCCATTAACATAATTTCACTGCTTTCTATGTTGCCTGTTGATTCTTTCAGGTGTCAATTTGATTCCATATACTTAATTCTTAAAAGAGCCAAATGCTTAAGACAAATGTTTTTACTACTTAAGCTAAGTTACTCTTACTTTAACTAGCTTTAGCTCATGTTGGTTTCACATAAACATGCATGAATTAAATTGTTGTTGTTATGTTATTAGATGCTATCGGGTTGACTCCAGCTTTTAGCCACTCTGTGAGCAACAAAAGCAGATGCTGCTTTTGTACTTGCTGCTGCACTTGAGCCCATTATCGTACCCGTTGTTTCTGATATCCTTGCTGAGGACATTGCTCTTTTCCACTGGACTTTTGCATTTTCAATGATACCCTTCTTATGGACCAGTCCCTCATAGTAACATGCCCAAAGTATGTTAGATGGAGTCATGGCATCCTTTCTTCTAAGACGCATTCACACTGTACTTAGAAGATAAATTTATTCATTCTTTAAAAAAAAATTATCTAAATATTCATTTATTTCTTCAAAGATTTTTTAAAAATTCCTTACATGTGGCTATGTAAAATATTCTGATAAAATATAAATATAGTGGTCTGATAAATACTTTTTTGGTTTCATGAAGATTAATTTAGAAACATAGTCATTGATGTAAAACAAAAATATATTTTGTATGATAAGTAATATTGAATTTTGTCTCCTCTTAATGTGCTTAATAATCTTGTTTATCAGCATATAGAGTAATACCAAGCACTGTGTCCCACGCAATCAGTAATAAAAAATAAAATTTAATTGATATATAAATTAGCTTTTCATGTTAGATATATAGAAACATTTTTAGTATTTTAAATAATACAGTGAACCCTCGCCACTTCGCACTTCGACTTCCGCGGCTTCACTCTATCGCGGTTTTTGCGTAACAGCACCCACTGCCTACACCCACTCCTTCAGAGGAAAAAGAC
>NW_022103906.1:6093642-6099199 GCF_000313985.2 Echinops telfairi
TTGATTTACAAATAAGGAATCCTACTTCGCGGAATTTCATTTATCACGGTAGGGTCTAGAACCGATTAACCGCGATAAACGAGGGTTCACTGTATTTGCTATTCTGGCATTTTTTAAATCATTTTATTGGGAGCCCTTACAACTTATCACAATCCATGTGTCAAGCACATTTGTACATATTGCCATCATCCTTTAAAAAACATTTTCTTTCTACTAGAGCCCTTGTTATCAGCTCCTCATTTTTCCTCCCTCCGCCACCCTGCCTCCCTCACGAACCCTTGATAATATATAAATTATTATTATTTTCATATCTTCATGGACAATTGTTTCCCTTCACCCATGTTTTTGTTGTTGTTCCCCTTGGGGGTAGGGGGGAGGCAGTTATACATTGATCAATGTGGCCAGTTCCTCTGTTCTCCCGCCACCTTCCCCTACCTTCATTATATCACTACTCTCATTGTTGTTCCTAAGGGGTTTATCTGTTCCTGGATTCTCTGTGTTCAAAGCTCTTCTCTATTCCAATGTGCATGCTCTGGTCTAGCCAGATTTGTAAGATAGAGATAGCATCATGATAGTGGGAAAGGGGACATTAAAGAGCTAGAGAAATGTTGCATATTAAATAATCAAGTAGTAGACAGACATTGGGCCTTTACTCAAGTACTCCCTCAATGCAAGAGCACTTTGTTCCAATAACCCGGCATTCTGTGATGTTCACCTTCCCCACACAATCACTGAAGACAAAATGGGTGCATAAGCAAATGTAGTAAAGAAAGCTGATGGTGCCTGGCAATCAAAAGATATAGCATCTGACTCTTAAAGGTTTGAAGCTAAACAAGTGGCCATCTATCTGAGAAGCAACAAAGTCCACAAGGAAGAAGCACACCAGCCTGTGTGATCATGAGTTTTCTATGACATCAGAAGCAGGTATCAGAAGACCCAGAAAAATCATATCCATGTAAAAAGGGGAGAGTGGGCAGAATAGAGACCCAAAGCCCATCTGTAAACAATTGGACATCCTCTCACAGAAGGGTCACAAGGAAGGGACAAACCAGTCAGGGTATGGCATAGCACTGAAAAAAACATACAACATTCCTCTAGTTCTTTAATGCTTCCCCCCACCCCCACCCCACTGTCATGACCCCAGGTCTAAATTACAGATCTGGCTGAACCAGAGCATGTACACGTGTACAGATTTTTTCTTTCTCTTTTTAATCATTTTATTTCAGGCTCATACAACTCTAATCATAATCCATACACACATCAATTGTATATAGCACATTCGTACATTCGCTACCCTCATCATTATCAACACATTTGCTTTCCACATAAGCCCCTGGCATCAGCTCCTCATTTTTCCCCTTCCTCCCTGTTCCCCCCTCCCTCATGAACCCTTGATAATTTATAAATTATTATTTTGTCATATCTTACACTGTCCGACGTCTCCCTTCACCCACTTTTCTGTTGTCCGTTCCCCAGGGAGGAAGTTATATATAGATCCCTGTAATCAGTTCCCCCTTTCTACTCCACCCTCTCTGCACCCTCCTGTTATCGCCACGCTCACCACTAGTCCTGAAAGGATCATCCGTCCTGGATTCCCTGTGTTTCCAGTTCCTATCTGTACCAGCGTACATCCTCTGGTCTAGCCAGATTTGTTAGGTAGAATTGGGATTATGATAGTGGTGGTGGTGGTGGGGGGAAGCGTTAAAGAACTAGAGGAAAGTTCTATGTTTCATCGTTGCTACACTGCACCCTGACTGGCTCATCTCCTCCCCACGACCGTTCCCTAAGGAGATGTCCAGTTCTCTGCAGATGGGCTTTGGGTCCCCACTCCGCACTCCCCCTCATTCACAATGATATGATTTTTTGTTCTCTGGTGCCTGATACCTCATCCCTTCGACACCTCGAGATCACACTGGCTGGTGTGCTTCTTGAAGGTAAATAAGCAGCTATCTAGCTCGGGAGTAACAAAGCCCACATGGAAGAAGCAGATTTGTTCATTCTTGAGATAGTCCACCACCATTTTTCTGTTAGTCTGTCTTATTCTGGTAGCTTGTATGTGGCTGTGTTAGTGAAAGCTATGTTACTGTGATTTCAAATACCAGTAGGATCACCCAAAGTGAATGGGTTTTAGCAGAGCTTCCAGACTAAGAACAGACAACAAAGGAGAGAAATGTCCACTTCAGCGGAATTAGCCATTGAAAAATTATGGAAAGCTTTGAAACCTTGTCAGATATTGTCCTGATACAATAGTTGTGGCCCAACACAATATACAGTTTGAGAACTATAACAACAATGTCATTGATATCGCAGGAAAGGAAAATTTGACTGAATTTTATTGAAGATCCTGCCACAACAGTACATTGACAGGGAGCTGCCAGAGGTGCAGTCCGGATTCAGAGGAGGATGTGGAACAAGAGATAGCATTGCTGATGTCAGATGGATCCTGGCTCAAAGCAGAGAATACCAGAAAGATATTCACTTCTGTTTTATCGATTGTGCCAAAGCATTTGACTGTGTGGATCATAATCAACCATGGATAAGCTTAAGAATGGGAGTTCAATAAAACCTGTACATGGATCAAGAGGAAATTGTATGAACAGAACAAGGGAATACTTCATGGTATACAATTAATAAAGGTGTGTGTCGGGGTTGTGCTGTCTCACAATATTTATTTAATCTGTGTGCTGAGCAAATAATCAGAGTTGGATTATAAGCAGAAGAACATGGCATCAGGGTTGGAGAAGGCTTATTCACAACCGGCTATATGCAAATGACACAACCTTACTTGCTGACAGGATTTGAAGCACTTGCTGCTGAAGATCAAGGATTGTAGCTGTCAGTCTAGATTACAGCTCAGTGGAAAGAAGACAAAAATCCTCACAAATGGAGCAATAAGTAATATTATGATAATGGAGAAAAGGTTGAAATTGCCAAAGATTTTGTCTTGCTTTCATCCATAATCAGTTTGCATTCAACAGTAGTGAAGAGATCAAAAGACGTTTTGCATTAGGTAAATATGCTACACAAGACCTCCTTAGAGTATGGAAAAGCAAGAGTGTTACTTCGAGGCATAAGATGTGTTCACCCAAGTCATGGCATTTTCCTTTGCGTCATTGATGTGAAAGCGCATATGTATTTGCACAAGGAAGACGGAAGGAGAATCGGTGCATTTGAAATGTGGTGCTGGAGAATAATGAAGGTATACTGGACTGCTGAAAGGACAAGCAAATCTGTCTTGGAAGAAGTAAGGCCAAAGTGCAAGAATGGCAAGACTTAGTCTTACATACTTTGGGCACATTGTCAGGAGAGACCAGACCCTGGAGAAACACATCACACTTGGTAAAGTGGAGGGGAAGTGAAAAAGAGGAAGGCTCTCAATGAAATGGATTGACCTGGTGACTGAATTAATGAACTCGGGCTTAGGAACAATTGTGAAGATGACACAGGTCCATGCATTGTTTCCGTCTATTGTGAAGAAGGTTGCCATTGGTCAGAATCCACTTGATGGCACCTAACAACAACAATTTTACTCTCCAGATAATCAAAGTGAACTATGCTAAATATATTTTCAAGTCCTCTATCTTTGACACATAATACTTTCCATGATGTACATAATATCCTTATTATTAAATTTTTGTCAATCTCCTCTCACATTCTACCCTCCTCATCGCCTTCACATGCACAGAATCTAAGAGCAAGTAAATAAGAAATGTTGTTGCACACGCTTTACCAGTGACTGAACTGTGCTTGCAGGAATTGCCCCATCGCTTTTTGTTACCATTTTGCACTTTTCCCCGGGCAACAAAATAGCCTTTGCAATATGGTTCACACTCTTTATTTTTATAATTTGCATTTTCTGTGTGTTTTATGACTTATATGATGTATTAGTAGATAGCTGCTGTGAGGACATCCTTAACTCATGGTGATCTAATGTACAGTAGAACAAAATGATGTCTGGTCAGATATGATCCTTTCAGTAGCCAGTGTTTTCTAATCCACCATTTTTGCTGTTCCATTGGTACAGCTCACCAAGTGTCCCTTTCCCCCTGACCAGTCCACCACTACTCTAAACGTAACCTTCTTTCTAGGGAATTATTTCCTCTAGCAAAATATCTAAAACAAGCCAGTCAAATCATGTATTTTTACAACTACATCTTTTTCTTTTCTCTTCTTTTTTTTATAATGAAATTTACTTATTTATTTTTTAATAGTTTTATTATGGGCTCATACAACTCTTATCACATATTTGGACACTCACTGCCCTCATCATTCTCAAAACATTTGCTACCACATCTTTTTCATTGGTTAATTTGACAAACCTGTGTACAGATAGTGGTGTGATGACACATTGTTAGGTGTCAACGTAGATTACAACTCAAAGTTGTAATCTTTTAAATTCGGTGTCATCCAACTGTTCCAATTTATGCTCTTGAATGTCTTTCTCTTTTTCGCTCCCCCACTAATTTACTAAGCATGACATCTTTTCCAAGGCCTAGTCTCTCCTGTCAACATGTCCACAGTACATGAGCAGTCTCAGCATCTTCACCTCTAAGGAGCAGTCTGACTGTACTCTTAATACAGATGTTTGTTCTTTTAGCAGTTTGTGGCACTTTCAATATTCTTCACCAGCACCATAATTCAAATGTGTTGATTCTTTTTCAGTCTTCCACATCCAATGTCCAATTTTCACATGCAGGAGACGATTGAAAATACCATGAGTCGGGTCAAGCTCACCTTAGTCCTCAAAGGAACATATTCCTCTTCAACACTGTAAAGACGTCTTGGGCAGCAGATTTACCAAATGTCATGTGTGCTCATATCTTTATTTTTAATGAACTTGTATGTCATTACAGACTCCAAGTCCATTTCAGTTTTTCTTTTAAATAATTTTTTTTAAAATAATTTTATTGGGGCTCATACAACTCTTATCACAATCCACACATACATCAATTGTGTAAAGAACACTTATACATCTGTTGCCCTCATCATTCTCAAAATTCGCTTTCTGCTTGGGTTCCTGGAATCAGCTCCTCATTTTCCTTTCCCCCCTCCCCCTGCCTCCCTGCTTCCCCCTCTCTCGTGAAACCTTAATAATTTATAAATTATTATTTTATCTCATCTTACACTGCCCAGCGTCTCCCTTCACCCACCTTTCTGTTGCCCATCTCCCAGAGAGGAGGTGATAAGTAGATCCTTGTGATCGATTCCCCCTTTTTACCCCCTCTTCCCTCCCAGTATCACCACTCTCACCGCTGGTCCTGAGGGGTTCATCTGTCTTAGATTCCCTGTGTTTCCAGTTCCCATCTGTACCGCTGTGCATCCTCTGGTCTAACCAGGTTTGCAAGGTAGAATTGGGATCATGATAGTTGGGGGGAGGAAGCATTTAAGAACTAGAGGTACAGATAGGAACTGGAAATACAGGGAATCCAGAACGGATGATCCCTACAGGACCAGTGGTGTGAGTGGTGATACTGGGAGGGTAGAGGGAGAATGGGTTGGAAAGTGGGAATCGATTACAAGGTACTATATGTGACCTCCTCCCTGGGGGACAGACAAC
>NW_022103906.1:6100199-6126595 GCF_000313985.2 Echinops telfairi
GCTATCAAAAGATATAGCGTCTGGGGTCTTAAAGGCTTGAAGGCAAACAAGTGGCCATCTAGCTTGGAAGGAACAAAGCCCACAGAGAAGAAACACACAAGCCTGTGTGAACACGAGGTGTTGAAGGGATCAGGTAGCAGACACCAAAGAACAAAAAACATCATTGCTTGATCACTTTCCCCACATAAATGCTGAAGACTAATGTGTGCATAAGTAAGTGTGGTGAAGAAGGCTGATGGTGCCCAGTTATCTGGACCTATAGCCTTTGGGGATTTAAAGGCTTGAAAGTATTTCAGTTTTACTTTTCTTCCTTTTTAGCCACTCAGTCAAATATTTAGATCTGAGGGGTATGTAAGGAACCTGGAGTGTTTGTTTTGTTTTGTTTTCCCTTGATGAAGCCATTTTAATTAAATTAATTAGTTTGTTTATGTATTAATTTTTCATTCCCCTCATTCCATTCCCCTCACCCCCCACTATCCCTCCCTCTGCCTGGTCCCACCTGTCCCTGGCCTCTTTGTAACTGTCAAAGTCTTGTTTATTGGTGTATAAACCACGTTTCTTCTCATTTGGTTTTTCCTATAACAATGTTTACCAGTATATTAATTGTCCTTTGATCTCTTGATTACCGCTTCCATGACCACTGATCATAAATCCAAGCAAGCCAACATCCTTGACAACTGCAAACTTTTCTCCATTTTCCATGATGGTACCTGCTGGTCCAGTTGTGAGGATGCTGGTTTTCTTTACATTAAGCTGTAATCCACACTGAAGGCTGCAATCCGTCACCTTCATCAGCAAGTGCTTCAAGTCCTCTCTTTCAGCAAGCAAGGTTGTGTCATCTATATATTGCAAGTTGTTAATTAGTCTTCCTCTTATCCTAAAGCCACATTCTTCATCATATAAAGCATTTTCTCTGATGATTTGCTTAGTGTACAGATTGAATAAGTATGTTGACAGGATGCAATCCTGACACATACCTTTCCTGATTTTCAACCATTTTAAAGCATGCACTATGCTCTTGCTCTCCTTGCACAACTGCCTCCTAGTCCATATACAGGTTCTGAGTGAGCACAATGTAGTGTTCTTGGATTCCCATTCTGCTCCCGTTCACAGTTTGTGGGTGCCTTAGCATAGTATTTTATCAGTACACTCGAATGGTTTAAAGTTATCATGATTTATTTTTTCAAACGCAATTTTAAAAACCTCTTTAGTAATACTAATAATAACTTAATGGCAGAATCTCATTTTGTAATATACTACACTTTGATAATTTGATAAATTTTAATGAAAATTTTATAAATGCATACTTTTAAAATTTTATTTTATTTTATTGGGGGATTCTTAACGCTCTTATCACATTCCATACATATATCCATTTTGTCAAACACATCTGTACATAGATTGTCATCATCTTTTTCAAAACATTTTCTTTCTGCTTGAGCCCCTGGCATCAGCTCCTCATTTCCCCCCCTCCCTTCCCCACCCTCCATGCCCCCATGACCCCTTGATAAAGGATTTTTCCCATGGGCTTTTGCAGGCCCTTATCTGTATGCATGTCTGGTCTAGATTTGTAAGATAGAATTGGGGTCATGGTAGTGCGGGTGGGGGTGGGGTGAAGCATTAAAGAACTAGAGGAAAGTTGTGTGTTTCATTGATGCTATACTGCACCCTGACTGGCTCTCCTCTTTCTTTTGGCCGTTCTGACAGAATACTTTATAAAATATACTTAATTTATTCTAATTGATAAAGTAACTTGTAAGTACTATATCACAGTAAACATGATAGACTAGATAGGTAGATGATAGATAGATAGTAGATAGATAGATAGATGATAGATAGATAGATAGATAGATAGATAGATAGATAGATAGATAGATAGATAGATAGGTGATAGATAGAAAAATAAAACAGAGTTAGATTCTTCCCCATCTATGTAGTTGGAGTTTTTTGTTTTGAACGTCCCTAGGAATCTCAAATTAAGTTGCTATGGGTATTAAACTTGGGACACCAAATTTTTCAATGAATCATAATAGTAAAAAACAACTTGATCTCAAAAGCAATTGATTTTATGAGCAACTGCCATTTATCTTTCAGACAAGTTATTTTAAGTGCTGGCGATTTTTTACAGTACGTAAATATATGGTAGTTTTGAACTCTATAAGTGAAAATGGATTTTTATCAACCTTTTCAGTATCATCTATTTCAAAAGAAATAACTTTAAATAACAATCAATAATGTACAGAACGCTTTGAATAGATATAGCTAAACAAAGCAAACTATCGTATTCAAAATATTAACAATAGACCATGCTATTATAACCAATACACATATGTTTGAAAGCATTTATTTTCACTTTTAGAAATTTATTATAATTTGCGAAAAATAAAATTACCTAAAAGTATGTGAATTTGAAATGCCTTTTACAGAAGTTCTGAATTAAATCATCTATTGGTTTGATTTGGTGTTACTTTTAGCTATTTGTTTTTTATATTCTTTCATAGATTCTATTCTGTAAAATGTTTATTTTATTGATGTCTATTCCTGACCCCTTATTTCAGTATTCTCATAAATTAATAAAATTTTATACAAATTCTATGTAGGTGACCGTAAGTGAATATTATGTGTACTTTGTGAAGCACTAGATTCAAGAAAGAAGCAAACATATTAAAAGGAGAATATCCTATAAATTTTAGAGGATATATATAAAACAATGTTTAGTATCATGGATTCTAGAACTAAACACAATGAATTAAAAATACATCACTAGAAGCACTACCTATATAACCTTTGCCAAAGTAAATCATTTTTCCATGCTCCTTGTTAATGTTTAAAATGGGAATAGTAATGTCACATAACTTTTGATTATTTTGAAAGTTACTACAAATAACAAAGGTGAAAATATCTAAAATTTGGCAAGTAGTAATCATTTTGCCAGAAGGTGAGACTTTACCTATCAGTATCATTGTATAGAAAGCAGCTCTTATATTTCAATATACAATAAGGTAATCTAGTTATTTTAATGCAGTGTGCTTTAGAAAAATACTTGATTCTTTGGAATCAAACAGGGTTATTTAGAAAATTCACACTATATGAAGAATGTCATCTTCGCCATACGGAAATCATGCTCAGATCAACAGTAAGAGACATTTATTTAAGCAAACATATTACTTTAACACCTATAGTATTATGAGATTTACTTTCCAACCTATTATTGTTCGCAATATTATCTTAACTCCATAAACCATAATATTTTTTCTTATGTGTAGTCAATTTCTATGAAAATATCAGCAAATGGGTTAGATAGTGATATCAGGAGAACAAAAGTCAAAATGCCACAAGTAACTCCTCTTGTAGGGATAATATGCAAATCAAAGTTACCGATTACCTTGGGAAAATGGGTAAGATTAAAAATAAAAACAAGGGCTTGCACTCAGCCTTGTCTGGAGGACATAGCCTTCTTGAGGATTACTAATCATTAGTGGTACACATGTATCTAAAATGTCTTATTGATAAATATGAAAAGGGGCTCCATAAGACCATGGGAAAAAATCCATTATCTTTTCATTCTATTTTTGCGTGAACTTTTTGAAGCCTCTTGTAAAATTAATATGGATTGAATTTTGTCCTCACAAAATATGTATTGGAAATCTAATTGCTTTTCCTGTAGATGAAATGTAATGTAATGTAATATAATGCAATTAGTTTAATATAATCACTTTCTATAATGCAATGTAATATATAATCAGTAATATATAATCACTTTCAATTATACCAGTCTAGAGTGGATCTTAAATCTGAAAACTTCTAAATTATACAAAGGTAGTACAAGAGAGTTAGTACAAAATCATTGAAATTTTGCTAAACAAGAATTTCAAAATGAGAAGCCATTGTTTATTGACATAGCCTCCATCTAGGTCTAACCTGGCTGATGTTTGTGTTTACATCTCTCTGACCCAAAGAGGAGCCTGGTGGCATAATGGTTAGGCCCTGTGGGTTCGATTTGCATAGTGGGTACATCGAAACCCCCAGCAGCTCCATGGGAGAAAGACTGGACTTTCTACTCCCGTGAAGAGTTGAAGTCTTGGAAACCCACAAGGGGTCTGTATGAGTCACCATTAACTCAGTGAGTGAGAATGCTTCCCAAAGGATTCTGTGCTCCTCAATTATCCTGCATCAAACTGGCAAAGAAAGCATCATGTAGGACCTGAAAGCATGTGCCTTTGAAATCTTCTGTGAGGTTCATTAACAAAAACAAGTCTGATGTGGCAATATTAGGGCTACAGGAAAGATGGAGTGCTATGGGAGAGATGGAGAATTTCCCAATGAAATTCTCTTATGATTGCCTTGTGTCCTTCAAGAAAATCTATCAAGATTACCCGTCCTCCCCCTACCCCCCACCTAACAACAACAAAAGGTCATCATATCTTTCTGAGCTGACCTCTATATAGTAAATCCCCATTAGAAGGTAACTTTTTGACTGGTCTTTCTTTTGATGACACATTAATTACATAAGGACAAATGTAATTTTGAGAGAACTTGTATGCAGACATCCACTGATCATAAGGACTTGTTTAAACATTTTTTTTTTTTGGAATAAACTCATGAATGTATGAGCCGGAACTCTAATAGCAATAACTGTGTATAAGAAAAACAGTGTAGGAACAGAGACACAAGCATTTATGCAAACTCGATCAAAATCACTGCCACTGAGTTGATTCACACTCAGTGACCCCGAGGGCGAGGATTAGCTGGTAGATTTGAACTACTAACCTTGCAGTTGGCAGCCCAATGCATAACACACATTTTAAGTATACATAGGTACTCCCAAATGTCATGTCAGGACTATCGACTAGCCAAGGAAACAAGGAATCTGGGGTTGTCTACAGGGAAGAGACCATCTTGGCCAAGACTTACATCTGAGAAAATAAATGACCTTTCTTTAAAGTCATACAATTATGGTATTTCAGTAATAGCAGCACTAAAAAAAAAAAAAAGAAAGAAAGAAGGAAAAAAGGAAAGAAAATAATCCATAGTATTTGTTTTCTTTCAGTTTTTGAAGAACAGATAGGATTTTGTTTAATTTTCAATTTGATTTTCTCTTCATGAACCATTCTCTTGGTTTAATCCCCTAGATCACGGAATGAGAATGAAAAACAAAATACTATCAGATCTGAACTTTTTTCTCCCAACTGCATTATTCATTACTCTCATGGCAATGCATTTCCTTCATTGTGCTTTAAATATTAGCTACTCCAAATTACTTCCTATTGTGCATTATAAGTTCCTTGACATTATATTCTCTGCTTTGTAATGTCATGAGGATAGTTTTTCAAAGAATGCTTCAGTGCATACTTTTCATAGTTCTTTAATAAAATACATGAAGTGCGCTTTATGCTGGCCAACCAATTCATGTGGAACTCACACTTTTCTGGCAGTTCAACACCTACAATATTGTTTCCCAAAGTTCTACACTTTAGAATTTACATTGTAAACCTCAATGATTTTTTTATTTCTCTCCTTCACCATTGAATTGAATAAGCTGAACAGATGTAATTTTAAAATAACTGTAACAATTATATAAATGTAGAATCTTGGTTAAGCTCTTCAACCATCAACTTCCATTTGTGGGCAAGAAAATCCTCTCCCGCCCTTCTCTCTATTCTGGGGGCTATTTAGGATGTGATAGGACTTTCTTAATATTCTTAACTTGGACATCTTTATCATTATCATTTCTTCCTTCTTAGGAGTTCCTATTAATTTTAGATGTTTGAGGATGAATTTTACATAGAGTTTCCATAATCTTCTCATTTTACATCACTGAAAGCTTCACACTCACAAATTTTCATGAGTCAAGAACAAAATAACTGAAAGAGAAAAAAGAATCTTATAATTCTGGAGCTAAAAAGGATCCCTTTCTTTTACATACCAAAACCAAACCCAAACTCATGGCCATCAAGTTAATTCTAACTCATAGGTTCCAATGGGAAAGAACAGAACATCGTCCGTCCCCTGTGGGTTTCGGAGACTAACATTATAGGGCAGTAGAAAGTCTCCTTTTTCTCCCATGGAAGAGCTAGTGGTTTCAAAAGGCTGACCTTGTGGCTAAAAGTTCATTGCTTAGAAGCTGTAAATTTGCATTTAGGTTATTTTCCTGAATTTTCAAGGTTGTGGGGCGGGGGGACGGGGTGTGCGCACTTGCACATGTGATATCATGCATCCTTTCTCAATTAATTTGGATGTTCAGGTTGACAAGTCTTTAGTGATGAGCTTTCAGAGCTGTGTACAGAAAATGCCAAGACATATTTGAAGCCCTGAGATAGAGTGGATGCTCCCCAACCACACAATAATGGCAAAGATTTGACGTCCAAATTTTGTCATTTGCTACAGCTTAGGAGCTAATGAGCAATTGAAAAGGGTCTATGCCCTTCTCCTTTGGTGGAGTTGGTTTACGGACAGAGGAAACCAGCTCTATTTTAAGATGGCTAGATAAATATGAAGATAAAAGATGACATCGTTCAATATGTATTACAACTTCCTGTAAAGAAAGCAAATTCCTGTAAACAAAAACAAAATAGATGAATAGGCAACATCAGAAATGAGTAAGTTGTCAATGATATCTTCTTGCTTGGGTCCACGCTCAACGCTCCTGGAAGCAGCAGTCAAGGACCAAAGGACGCATTGCCATGAGGAAATCTGCTGCACAGACCCCTTTAAAGGGTTTACAGAGTAACCTCCCTTTATTTCCATTTTCACTGGCTGATTAGTTTTATCCAATATAGACTGTGCTGTATATGTTAGTGCTCTACTGCCTTTTTTATTTACTCATTTTTGTCAGAATTATTTTTCATTGTTTGAGGCATATCTGAAATCCCATTAAAGCTTATATTTCTCTTACTTTTAGTGTAAGTATTAAAAATGGGTGAAATTATTTTAGTATTATCTGTTGAATTATAACTACATATAAGTATTTGATCAGTAGATATTGCTCCTTATCAGGCATAGAAAACATCAAAACATTTAAAATATGATTAGGTAGAAATTCTAAATTTTCACCCATGTGTTTTTTTTGTTTGTTTTTCTTTTACTTTTAAATCGTTCCCATCCATCTGTTTAGAATGTCATTTTCAAGCTCTCTGTCTTACACTACAATATATTCCATTTAACTGTGTTGAAAGCAAAATATTAAGGTGCAACTAATTGTAGACTCTCTATAAGATGAGCAAGTATAAACTGGCCATTTTCAGCTGGCATTTCGGCATCTGTAGAACCAAACGCTGACTCGCTGTCTTGGATGCCACCAAGGCTATTTTGACTCCTTTGAGAATGAGGAAAATGTTTTAAAGCACTTGAGAATAAATATTGTTATATTGAAGGAGCAAAGGATGAGTGGATAAAATTCAAGCATTAAAAAATTAAAGTCTTAAATTAAAATGTAATGTACAGTATTTTCTTTGAATTTAAATAGCAAGGAAATTAAACAGCAAGGCAATTGGAGACTCTTATCTTGAAATTTTTATCTTAGTTTTATATATCTGACTCAATCCCAGATTATTGTAGATTTAAACCTGCATGAGAAATTATACAGTATTTACACATTTATGTTCATGTATATTTTACATATAAAACATCTCGTCCCTTTGTGAAGAATGAAAAGAATCCTACATTTCCTATATGAGATGTAAGTTTGAATAATACCCAATTTTGAGTTATTAAGAAAAGCTCTCCTTTGCTTCTCAAGATAATGTAATTGATATTTTTTATATTCTAATATAAATGATAAGAAACTGGGGTGACAATCAGGTAAGTGTTAGACTGCTAGCCTCAGGTCTGTGCTTCCAACCCACCAGACTCAGTGAGAAAAAGATGAACCCACTTGCTCCCATAGCAACAGGATGGCTTTGGGTTTGAATCCACTTGATGTCAGTGGGTGTTTGAACTTTATATAAATCTTGATACTTGTCATTATTATATAAGCTCAGTTGCAAGTTAAAATCCACGAGATATCAAAATTATTTAATTCCTTCATGTGCCAAACTATTGTTTATTTAACTCCAAATTTAGTTCCCACAAGACAATCTTTAGCTCTAAGTATTTAATGAGTTCTGACACCTCTAAGCAGAAATTTGGCACGCATTAAATTATTTTATAATATATAGAGTTAATTAAAGAAAATTTAAAAAGGAAAGACATCAAGACAGAACATTTTATTTTCAAAGTAATAAAGTTAATTATGTAACATTTGAACAATTAGAATTAAAGAACACAGGAATTAACTATTATCTGTTTTAAGCTATAAAATCAACCAAAAGTCGAAAAGGAAGGAAAAAAAATTAAGGCAATTGGATAGGAAGTATAAGAAATATGTAAAGGTAATGCTCTAAAAAATTACTACACATTGAATTCAGTACTAAGGGAAAATGAACAATTTCCAATTACAGAAAGTCTTATTTAGAAATATAATTCTGCAAATATAAAAAAATTATTGGGATGATAATTTGGGATCTAAGAGTAGATATGATTAAACATTTAAAGAGGGAATTATACATTCAAAAATACTTTTCATAATTTAAATATGTACTTCCATAGATTATTCAGAAATGGAAATTAATTTTATTCAACTCTTGGGCTTAAAAATACAATATAATTCAAAAAGCGTAATGATAGACAAGAAATTATCTGTGGAAAAAATTAAGAAAAATACAGTAATGGCTGGAAACTTATCAACCAGATGTACTTTTCTCACAGACAAAAAGTGAGACAATTGCAAAAAATAACATCCTTCCAAGTTAGAACCACATAGCCAGTGGGATGTAAAGGGAGAGAAGAGTAAGCATGATGAATAATGATAAGCAGCTGGATTACAGGAGAAAATCAGTTAAGTGGAAACCGAGTGCAAAGCATGATGATATGACAGCAAGGAAAGGAAAGAGAGTTGAAAGGGCAATCAATGGAGTGAAAGAGCAATGGCTCAGGTGGAATCGCAAGGCAATCAGTTACAGACATAGTGTAAATGAACTGACAATCGAAAGTTTGCAAAACTGCAGTAAATAGGCAAGTAAGTAGCAGTCACAAGGCAATCAGCAGCATCAATTCAAATCAGGTTAAGTTAGTGAGGGAGCTGTCAAGGGTTCCAGGTTAAGAGTATGTTCAAGATTGAAGGATCATGAACAGGGGGACAAAGAGATGAGTATTTGTAAAGGTTGCCTTGACACCAATCGTTTTGGTGATAAATGAAGGCTGAAGAAGCAATGATATTTTACCATAAAATACATGAAAGAAAAAAGGTTTTAAGGTACTAAACCATCTTTCTATTGACTTGACAGATTTTTAAGTACAAATGTGTTTTCTTTTTATATTATGTTTTGATCAATAACAAAAGCAACAACTATAATAATAAATAGTATTTATTGAAATAATTTTAAATATAAAACACAATCTTAATGATTTTTCAAATCTTTTCTAAATTTTTCCTTAACAAGCTTATAAAATGGTTACTACTATTATGTCCACTTTTCATTTGGGGGAATTGGGACAGAGAGTTTAAGCAATGTATGAAAAAAATATACAGCATATGTGTAAAGAGCTATTTTTCTTTCCAAATGCAATATGTTTTTAATAGAACCATAGGTATAAAAATAAAATAAGCAATTGTATGTTTTCAGATTCATCTAATGAGGCTTCAAGGAGTTCATGGAAAATGAACATAAAATATGGAATATTTCCAAGAACTTTTTGAAGTCCTCTTATGTGCTTAGTATTTGATTTGACTAATTTCTAAACATTACTTAGAGCAAGAAACTACATATTTATATGCTCTCTCATTGTCATGGAGTTGATGCCAACTATTAGCAACTCTATAGGACAGGGTAGAACTGGTCCTGTGAGTTTCTGAAACTATAACTCTTGATGAGAGCAGAAAGCCACCCGATGACACCAGGGCTCCATACATATTTATATACAAAATTTTAAGATACTTTGAGAAAAAAAAATGGTACTATAAAAATGAAATCTTAACAAGGAAAATGTAATTTCAACTATATTATGTAGGATAGTATTGTGATACAAATGTGGATTGCATTAGTATGTTGGAAAAATATAAGCATAAACATAAAACAATTAAGAAAAGTGGAAATAGTAAATGGTGGCGTTGGTATTATCTGCCCAACTCATCCCCCACAAAACAAAACATAATTGGCTATATCCAGGGTTTGTCATAGTATAAATAGACTGTTCATGGGTTGCTATTTTTTTAAGTGGAAATTTAAAACACTGCCAGAAGACAGACTTTCTGTTCCTTATTATATTTATAGTTTTATTTATTCTGTTTTTCAAAATTAAGCATTTTCATTGAAACATTTTTATTGTTTTTATTGTTTAATAAAGGTTGCTATGATTTTTTTATAATTTATTATTAATTGGGAGTTAATACATATATCATATCATCCCAAGTTTAATCATGGCACACAGAATTGTACAATTGCTACTGTGTTAGTCCAGGTAGACTAGAGAAACAAATTCATAAACACGCATATGTGTATAAGAAAGAAATTTATATACAAGAGCAGTTGAATATTGAAAAAACATCCCATCCCAGTATCAAGTCCATGCGTGTGATATTAGCCCATATATCTGATATCAATATATAAAGTCCTCCTCAGACTCATGTAATGATGTTGAATGCAGGAAGATCACAGGCCAGTGGGTGGGAAGTCTTGTGGATCCAGTGGCATTGTAAACATCTCAGCACTGACAGGGGTGTCCACGTGGCTTTCTCCAGCTCCAGAGGTCTCTGGCTGAATCAGGGTAGCTTCATTGGTTTCTGGTCAGAAATGTCTGACAGAGCGTGAGCAGAGAGAGAGAGTGTCTCCCGCCTCCAATGAGGACTACAGGAATTCCCAGAATCCTCAGAAGGAGGCCATGCTCACACAGAGGCCTCATTGGCTATAACTGATTGACAGTCTAGACTCCACCCCTTCACTCTGAATCCTAAAACTGACACCAGATTATGTAACTACCACAACTACCACAATCACTTTTCGAACATTCTTTTTCCCTCCTGGACTCCTTGACATCATCTCCTTTTTACCGCCCCCCCCCCCCCCACCACCACTATCTCTGTACCCACTTTTCTCCCTGCCAAACCCTGATTCTACTTTTTGTCCCTAAAGGTTCATCAATCTTTGGTTTCATATACCTAAAAACAGAAAAGCATATAACACAACTTCAAGAGGGTGACCACTATTGACACCTCTGAGATACACCCTCATATGAACAAACAAAACAAAAATACAGAAAATGTTGAAAAACACATCAGGTTTTTCAGCAAGCATCAGAGGGGGTTGGGAGTGGGGGATTGACTGACAAAGTTTTAGCTGTCCAAGTCAGATTTATGCTTTTGATCTTCTATACTCATCTTTCCAATGAACTCTGTTTAGTAACCAACCACTTTCCTCCCCCTCAATTGTGGATAGAGGGAGTTCAGCAGAGGCTTACTTTTTTATATAGTTCTCACAAAGGAATCTTGGGCTCCCACTGTCATCCATAGCCTTCGGCAAACCTGATTCTCACAATTGAAGCTCTGATACTAATCCCGCCTTCAATGTCAGATAATATGATTTACAGTCCTTCGGTGACTGGTGATGGTATGCTTCTTCCATGTGGATTTAGTTGACATTTCTCTCAGATAGCTGTATATTTGGAAACAAGCCATTCAGATCCCAGACACTATATTATCTGACAGCCGGGCACCATCTAATTTCTTCGCCACATTTTGCTATAGCACCCATATCTTCTGTGTTCCCTTCCTAAAGCTGGGCCATGATGTAAGAACTAATTAATTGTGCTTAATTTGGAGCAAGGATTTAGAGGGAGTCCAGAACCCATTCCTGGATCTATGTTTTCTGTTGTTGTTTGTTTTTTATAAGCCTTTGGCTTCCATTCAAAACCTCCTTATTAATTTATGGTAGAGAGTCTAATCAGTCATCCTTTGGGCCATCACAAATCACATATGCTTAATAAGGAATAACACAGAGATCTTTACAGCCTACCCATAATGGCTGTTTCTGTTTCTTGTCCTTGAATCATCTCTGACTCCTAGTGATGGTATGTGCATTAGAATAAAACACTGCCAGGTCCTGGGTCCACCTCAAAATTATTGTTTCCATTGAGCCTCCTGGTGTAGCCAACGTGTCAATCCAGCTTGCGGAGGGCCTTCTTTTCACTGACATTCCAGTTTAGCTAGCATGTTGTTTTCTACAGACTAGTTTCTCCTGATAAAATGTTGAAAATAGTTGAGACTAAGACAGGCCATCTATAATTTTTTTAAAACATTTTATTAGGGGCTCATACAACTGTTATCGCAATCCATACACACATCAATTGTGTAAAGCGTATTTGTACATCGTTTCTCAAAACATTTTCTCTCCACTTAAACCCCCGACATTAGGTCCTCATTTTTCCCCTCCCTCCCCACTCCCCCCTCCCTCACGAGCCCTTGATAGTTTATAAATTGTTACTTTGTCATATCTTGCCCTGTCCGACGTCTCCCTTCACCCACTTTTCGGTTGTCTGTTCCCCAGGGAGGAGGTCACATATAGTTCCTTAATTTTAAGAAACATGATAATTCTAAAGTCCATGTTGCTTGCAATATTCTACTACATCATAATTCAAGTGCAGCAATCCTTCTCCAGTCCTTCCTACTTATTATCCAACTTTCACGGGCATATGAGGTGAATGAAAATATCATGGTTTGGGACAGATGTACTTTATCACCAAAGAAGGTTCTTTGCTTATTAAAAGTTTCAAGGAATCTTAGTAAAATTGTCCAATAATAAATCCTTTTATATCTCTATATGAACCAAAAAGCAGTGACGTGCAACCACCAAGGCAATACTGCATGGTTTAAAAATCAAGAAAGGTGTGTGCCAAGGTTCTATCATTCCACTATAGTTAATCCATCTGTATGCTGAGCATATAATCTGAGCAGTTAGACTTTATGAAGAAGGCAGCAGCAAGCTTGTAGCGCGACTCATTAACTTCTGAGATATGCAGATAACACAACCTTGCTTGGTGAAAAGTGAAGAGAACTTGAAGTTACTTGCTGATGAAAATCAAGAACTTCAATCTTCAGCATGCATTGCAATTCAATGTAAAGGAAGTAAGAATCCTCATAAGACCAAGGGTTCATGGGTGGTGGCGGGGAGGTGGGGGGAATGAGGAGCTGATACCAAGGGCTCAAGTAGAAAGCAAATCTTTTGAGAATAATGAGGCCAACAAATGTACAAATGTGCTTGACACAATGGGTGGATGTATGGATTGTGATAAGAGTTGTATAAGCCACCAATAAAATGATTTTTAAAAATCCACATAAGACCAATATATATCATCATAATAAAAAGAGATAAAAATTGAAGTTGTCAATGATTTCATTTTGCTTTGGTCCACATTGAATGCTCATAGAAGCAGCAGCCAAGCAATCATGTGATGTCTTCTACTAAGCAAATCTGTTGCCCAAAACCTTTCAGCATGTTGAAAATAAAGAATATCACTTTAAGGACTAAGTGCACCTCTCCCCACTTCACCAACCAAATGCATAAACATTTATAGCCAGTGCTACAAATAATCTCCATGTTTAACATCAATAACATGTAAATAATCATTTCCCTTTATCTTATCTAACATTTCATTAGCGTTTCATAGCATTGACTACTTCCAAAATTCTTCCTTCCTTATGATTTTTGTAAATTTGACTTGTAGAAAAGCATATTTATTAATTTTTTCTCCCCTTCATTGGCTGATCTTTTTTGAGCTTTGTAGATGCAATTCCTTTTCTCTCTTTCTAGAAAAATACCTCAGGGGTAATTCCTCAGAACTTTTATCCTATTTCTGTCTACTTCCTAGAGGATTTCATCAAGCCAAGACCCTTTCTTCTGAGCGCAGTTTTAACTTACTAGTAATTTAAATACTCCAGATATGTAAAGTCTGTCTTCTCAGGGTGCAAATAAAACTCAGAGGTATACAGGTGTGCTGTACTGACCACTTATTTGTGACATCTATTTCTACTAAAGCAGCAGAGGAGGGACTCACAGTGCTGCTCTTCCACACACCTTTCTCTTTATGAAGACTTCTTCTAGTTTACTCTTTGCTGTGCTACAGAAATGAAAACACTTGTGTGCCAGATCATCAAACGAGACCTGGTTTGCAGTTTTGTTTTAAAAATCACTTGATAAATTCCTTGGACTAGGAAGCGTAAGCACAGTGTGCAGTTTCATTTCAGACAATAACATTGGACACCGCTCTACTGTCAGTAAATGTTACTTCTTCCTTCTATTTTAGATCTTTAAACATTTCAAGTCAAACTAAAGTATTCATAATTATTTGACCAATATAATATTTAGCATGTTTGCAATAATTTAGAACAGCAATTCAGATAGGAAGAAAGCACTTGTCTTTATTCTTCATTTTAGCATACAACTAAGCAGTTATTGTTTGTTTGCATTTATTTGGTGGTTTAGGAGTAATGCTCTCCCATCCATATATGTATTTAACTCAACATGTATTCTGTAATTTTTATTTTTGCTTTCTTCTCTTAAAGAATAAAACCCTTGCGCAAAATGAAAGAAGTAATTTTTTTTGGTCAAAATATTGTAAGACTCTAGCCTGTACACAGTCTATTTCTGCTATTGTTTTATTTACCCTGAGACACCTTAGGAGATAAAGCTTATCACTAATGGACTCACTATTACACTTCTTGTGGCAATTATATAATCTGTCAACTTGAGTAGGGGTGGAGTCTATCCTGTTAATCAGGTCACAGCCAATGAGGCCTCTGTGTGGGCATGGTCTTCTCCTGAGCATTCTAGAAACTCCTGTTGTACTCCTTGAGGTGGGAAACTCAGTCTTGCTGTGAGACATTCCTGTTGACAAGCCACATGGAGCTACACTGATAGAGCCAGAGCCCTGGAGCTGGAGGAACCATGTGGAGACCCATGTCAGTGCTGAGATGCTTCCACCACCACTGGATCCACAAGAATTTCCACCCACTGGCCTGTGATCTTCCAGCATTCAGCATCATTGCATGTGTTTGTGCGTCTAAAGAGGAATTTATAGATTGCTATCAGACATATGGGCTAATATTGGACTGATGGACTTGATATGGAGTAGGCTGGGATCTTTCTTTAATATATATTTACTCTTTTATATAAAGCTCTTTTTGGTATACATATGAGTGTCTATGAATTATTTTCTTCTCTAGTCTACCCAGACTAACACATTAAGCTCACTGGAGGCCAGACACACTCTATCTGCTTGACATTCCTGTTGAAGCCACATGGAGCTATGCTGATGAAGCCAGATCTTTGTAGCTGGAGGAGCCACATGGACACCCACACCAGCGCTGAGATGCTTCCACCACCACTGAATCTATAAGACTTTCCCCCCACTGCCCTGTGATCTTCCTGCATTTGGCATCATTGCATGTGCTGCATGAGTCTGAAGAGAAATTTATCGACTGGTATCAGACATATGGGCTAATATCGGACTTGTCAACATTATCTGGACTGGGTTGGGATGCTTTCTCAACATACAATTGCTCTTTTATATAAAACTCTTTCTTATATGCATATGAATGTCTATGAATTTGTTTCTCTAGTCAACCCAAACTAACACATCAGGCTTGCTTGCTGTAATTTAAAACAGTATTCAAACTGGAAGAAAACACTTCTCTTTATTCTTCATTTTAGCATAGAACTAAGCAATTAATCTTAGTTTGAACTTATTTGGTGTAGTAGCAATGCTTTCGCATCCACTTATACATTTAACACAACATGTATTCTGTAACTTTTATTTTTGCTTTCTTTTCTTAAGAATATAACCCTTGTGTAAAATGAAAGAAGTGATTTTTTTTGGGTCAAATGTTGAATGACTCTAGCCTGTATACATTCTATTTCTGCTATTATTTTCTTTACCCTAAGAAGCATAGGAGATGAAGCTTATCACTAATGCTCTCACTATTACACTTATAAGGTTAACAGAGGCCTTATATATGTAAAATCATAAATGAGACATTAAAAAGACACATACATGCAAATGAAAAGGTGCTTATATGCTGTTCTTTGATGTACTGTTATGTTAATGGATAATTTTCTTAAGGGACAAAGGAATTCTGAATGTGGATACTGGAACATTAATAATATTACTTCAAAACTCTAGAATTAAAAATCCTAAGTTTCATAAAGAAATAGCCTTTTAAAAAGTCTATGTAGAAACGAGTTCAAAAAGAAGTCACCTCCTTACATCTCTCTATGGATATAGACTTGTAGAATCAAGAGGCATCTCAGTCCGCCGTTTTCCTGTGCACCATTGTTTGAAGCTCTACTTTTGCCATAAAGAGACTTGGACAAGTAGTTATATAATGAAATTTTCACATAGTAAAATTGACCTCATATACCTCTGTGGGAACAAAAATTACTTGTTCTCTATACAAAAACAATTCAAAGCTCAAATGTGTGACTAGGAAACATTTTTTATATGAAGAAGAATGTGGCAAAGATGAGAATTAAGATATTTTAATGCTAATAATTATATTAAAATAAGTATCCACATTGGTAAAAATCCTCTGTGATCTTAACTGTGACCAGTTAGAAATAGGCTGAAGGATGAAATTCATATATTCGATGATACAAATAGAATCTTTCTCCCTCAATCTGGTATCCAGTACCTTTATGAGAAAAATGAGCAGGTAGTTTCTCCCCTATTTCAATTGGTGATGTCCTTGGGAACTAGCCGCTGAGAGGTTATTGTACAGAATGCTTATTGCTGTGTGTTCTCAGACCCATGCATTTGGAAGTCTGAAAATGGAGCAGGATTGAGCGGAGAGAGGATAGGATGACCCTCCAGGGTTGATCCACGTAAAATCAAAGTGGCCAATCATTTGCATCTACAGTGATCATTGCATTTAAGTTCCCAAGGGAGAAACGAGCTTTAGAAGAGGAAATCTCCCTTTCTGTAAGCAATACTTGAAGAGACAGAATACGGAAGGTCGCCTAAACTTTGGCACTCCTAGAAACTGAGAAGATGATTTTTTCATCAAAAGATCTAAGGAGAAACTGGTCACATCCTGGGAATCTACACCTGGATTGCAGTGCGCATCTCTCCCCGAGGGACATTTTAGAGGGGGATGTCCTCTGGTACACACTGTGACGTCTAACAATGCAGCTGTTATAGAAGCTGCAACGGATGTTCTTCACCTTGTATTCCCACAGTTTATCTAGCTCAGTCATTTTTTAGCTAGAACTTCTGTAACATGACTCAGATTTCACTGCGGAGGGATCAAGTCACCCTTCCTTTCCTGGGCTGGGGTTGCTGCACTTACCCATTTACTATGTAATTTTATAAAATAGAGCATAAAGATTCATAAAAATGTATCGCCTGAATGTCTCAGTGTTATTGCATCCTACATCATTGCGTGAATCATTTAGTGATGCTCTAACAGAAACCAAGTGCCCTTATGGGGTCAAAGAGTACATACTGGGCTACTAACCACAAGGATTAGCACTTCAAGCCCAACAGCTGCTTTTGGGGAGAAATATGTGGCTTTGAGAATATGTTGCATTCCCAGGAACCCATAGAGAACGTTCTCATCTGTCCTACAGCTACACTCAATCCTGCTATGAATCCAAAGTGAGTCAATGGTGGTGAGTTTAAGTAAGTATAGCAGATAAGCTGCAAATGGGTGAGTTTAGCAAATCAAATTTATTTTCTTCCAATTTAGGATGCTAGAGTTCTGAATTCAGGTGCCAAACCAAAACCCAAACTCACTGCCATCACGGAGATTCTGATTCATGGTGATTCTATGGGGCAGGCAAGTGGTTATGGGAGCAGAAAGCCTCCTCTTTCTCCCATAGAGTAGCTGGTGGTGTCAAACTGCTGAACTCAAAGTAAGCAACCTACCATATAACCACTATTCCACCAGGGCTCCTGGTGCCAGCACTATGGAAACATTTTCTCTGCCACCTGTGGGAAAGGGGCGCTGTCTCTTCTGAGCTTCTGCTGCTAGACAAAACCTTGATAAAAGTCCCCGATCACCCTCCTTGAAGTGAAACTAGGTTAAATTAAGCTAAAGGGTGAAACTATGTTTATTTTAATAAAAGTTCTTTAGCTCACTGTGGTATCTAGGATCGTTTCACCAAAAGAGTAAATAAATATTTGTTCATATGTCAGCTGTTGCCAATATTCATATGGCTTGCCATGCGTCTTCCCCTAATTCCACTTGGCAGATTTGTTGGCCAAGATATCATTTCTCTTCTTGCCTGCTAGTTCTTTGACACAGATTCTGCCATGAAAATTTAGCATGTACTTCAATGTATAGCTAAAGATTTTCTTCTATGGGAACCCACATATCTTAAAGTAACAGATATTGTATTAGGCATTGCTGACAAGAGAAACAAATCCAGTGACACTCATATGTGTGTAAGAAAGAGCTTTCTATCAAGCTAGTTATAAAGCAAGAAAACATCTCAGCCCAACATAAGTCTGATACTAGTCCATAAGACCCTTTCCAAAATAATGCAACCACACGCAATGATGCCGAAAGCAGGAATATCACAGGTTGGTTGGTGCAAAGTCTTGTGGATGCAATGGCTGTGGAAGCATCTCAGGGCTTTGGCGAGTCTCAGAGTGGCTTGCCAGCAGGAAGGTAAAAGCAGAGAGAGAAGAGGAGGTCCCCAGGGACCACCTTATGAGAAGGCCACACCCACAAGTAGGCACATTCAGGCTGTGACCTGATTGATAGGTTGAATACCAACGCCATACTTTTATATATCTTCAAATTGGTATGAAGTTATATAACTGCCAGAGATATTAAATAGAAATTCCCCCACCAGTCACTTAGGCTGCCAATATACCTCTAGTTCCAGCCTAGTGAAATCTTGCAATTAGAGACATAGTATTATTTACATGTATATGATTCTCAGTTTTATATTTTGTTTTGGAAAATCGTGCCCTATGTCCAAACTGCATATAGTTTGTATCTTTAATATGTCATTCTGATATTCTAGCCCAGCGGTTTTCAACCTGTGGGTCGCAACCCCTTTTGGGGTCCAACGACCCTTTCACAGGGGTCACATAAGACCATTGGGAAACACATATTTCCAATGGTCTTAGGAACCGAGACACCGCTCTTCTATCTATCCCCAGGAGGGTCCTCCCACATACAGATATGCCCACATACAATTACCCGCATGAAGACTGTTACCGATGCTACACCACACTTCAAGACAAAATTTCATTTATTTGTCATTAGAAATAAATATTTCACAATATGTAATTACATATTGTTTTATGATTAATTGCTATCTTTAATTATGTTCAATTTGTAACAGTGAAAATACATCCTGCATATCAGATATTTACATTATGATTCATAACAGTGGCAAAATTACAGTTATGAAGTAACAACGAAAATAATTTTATGGTTGGGGGTCACCACAACAAGAGGAACTATATTAAAGGGTCGCGGCATTAGGAAGGATGAGAACCAGTGCTAACAGATTGTCTATGCCTAAGTGGTAGAGTATGTGATAACAACTGTGAAGCCCACAATACTGGACCCATTTCTACATCCCGTTGGTCTTAACGTGTGCTGCAATTCTCTCGTGATGTGTGATGAGATCTTCAACTTAATAGATCATATTCTCCATAAATGCTCAGACTCTGAAGATGACTGAGTCTCTGCTGGGTCTTTCGAGAAGCAAAAACAGTGACTCCTGAATGTGTAGGTCTACATTTTGCCCACTGCAGTCGAGTCCATAGGGCAGGGTAGAATTGTCCTGGTGGGTTTCTGAGATTAGAACTCTTTACAGGAGTAGAAAACCTCATCTTTCTCCCAAGTGTATATATAAGAGAGAGAGAATCATATCAAGTAATGGCTGAAATAGTTGTAAAAGTGGATAAGTCCAGTCCAGTCAAGTGTGTGGGTCATATACTAGGGGAAGACTTCTTGTGACTCCTTATCTGAAGGGGCTGATGAACAGGAAGCGATTATGGTCCTGGTGAAGAATCCTGAAACTACCATGGACTAACAAATGTGTGTTCTATGCAGGCAGGGGTGGTGATACTTAGTCTTCTGTGCTTTGGACAAGTTTCAGGAGAGAATCTGAAAAAGGGCATCATGCTTTGTAAAGCTCTAGGGCAGACAAAGGGGGAAGACCTTTGACATGATGAATTGCTACTGCGGCTTCATTTATGGGCTCGAACCAAACAATAATAAAAATGGTACAGTCCAAGGCAGTGCCCGGGACAAGTTAGAACTGAGTTGTCAGCACCGAACAGCAACAATAGCAACCATGTTCTAGGTCAATTTTTTCTTGAGAAAAGTAAGATCATGTGTTAGAATTGCATAGGCTATAGGACTGAAACCATTTCTTGAAGGAAGAGTTATAGATTAGTTACAGATGACAACATAATATAAATTCTGTGATTAAAAGTAAACAAGAGTTTGGAGACCACAAGGAAAGGAGTCTTAACAGAAATATTCAGTATATAAAGAAATTACCTAAAATTTAGCTGGTAGAATTTTAGAATTAAAAATAATCAGAAATAAAGACTGGGTTTAAATTTAGGGGTAAAATTCAATATTTTTAACAGTGTATTATTTAATCAATGAAAGGATTTATATAACTTAATTTTTTCCAAGTAAGTAGCTTACTAGGATAAAGAGAGGCGTTCTATGCCCTTAAAGTATCAAAACCAAACTTACTGCCATTGAGTCGATGCGAATTCACAGCAAACCTATGGGCAGAATGGGGCTGCAACCCTTTAAGTTCCCGAGACTAATTGTTTACAGGAGTAGAAAGGCTGTCTTTCTCTTGCAAAGAGGTTGGTGGTTTCAAACTGCCAACCTTGCAAAGCTCAGCTGAACGTAGTCACCACACCACAATAAAGATAATATGTGATTCCACAACACATTGCCATTGTAAATAAGAAGTTATGGAGAGATGAACTTGATTTAAAGCACAGTCAATTAGTTTGTTGGTTTTTAAATTACATGGCCTACATGGGGGAAGAGATGATATAATTAAAAGACAAATAATCTAAAAAAACCAAATAAACAGAAAATTCAATCTAGTTGGAAACAATGCAAAAAAAGGAAAGAACATGATAAACATTCAGTATTGATTTAGCCTATAGACGAACTAGCAATGATTTCCTTTAATAAGCAAGAACTATGAAATAAGAATATATATATTTTTAAATGAGATCATGTAAATCTAAGGAAGCAAACAAGATCTTCATAACCATCATTATAGACTCAGTAAATAAAGGAGAAAGAGTCTAAATCATAATAAATAACACTGTTGACTGAAGTATTAATATATAGGAAAACTTTGAGGCAGTCAAATTATTGGGGGGGGGGGGCGATAAATAAGTAGGAAGTCTAGAAAAGGTAGAGGTTGATTCCCAAAAGGCAAGCATGATGCAAAATAAGAAACATTATGACCCTTGAAAAAAATAGCTAAGTAATTGATTCCATCTGGATATTCAGGAATAAAGAGGAGGTTTTCTATTCTCTTAAAGATTTATAGTGTCAGAAATGAACAGTGGCACACCTACTATATTCTAGAGGGTTGCTATGAGTCAGAATTGATTAGTTGGTAGCAAGTGAGTGAGTGATCTTTGGGTATCCAGAGATTTATGTAAAAAACAAGCAATGTTCTATGAAAAGCTCATGCAGAACCATTGGCTTCAAAAATGTATCATTTTAAATAAAAATCAAAACAGTTTTGATTGGAAATAAGTATATTTCTAAGAAAGGGGCAGTGACAGAGGAGTCACATTTCTACAATGTTACTTTCAATTTGTTTAAAATGTGACATTAGCAAAGATATTGCAATAGATCCTCAGTATCAGGTGTTTTGCGGTGCTCTGGCTGATCTAGGGTACTCACTTTCAAGTATTTACATAAAAAAAGGAATATCAAAATCCTTCCTGCTGTAATCTTCTGATGTTTGGGATGTCAGCTAAATTTAATCCAAAATGATCATTTGGTGCTGTATGTAATATTATTTAAAAGAAAGATCACAATGGTTCAGAGGCAGCAGGGAGAGGTAAGGACTCCCATAGGTATGCTATGTGAAAAGATTTGGTTCAGCTTTCGCCTGTGATACTTGGAAGGCTGACCACTTGGGACTAGAGCAATAGAGCACTTGGGAAAATGATAGTCAGACCTCAAGATGTCTGCTATGGGTTGGGTTCAGGCTGGAAATATTCATCTGAAAATTAGAAACAAGTGGCTCAAGTAAGAAGGGACTTATCCACTGTTCTCAAATCCAAATTGCCAGGCATTTCAATACTTTAAAACTTAAAGAGCTAAAAAGTCAATTTTATCCTGATGCTGGGCACATGGATGTTCACATTAAATGCTACTTTGTTAAGCCATTACATTTTAAATTGTCAGTGGAGCCATGTTAAACAGCTGTTTATTAGTGACAGCCTTATCAGGAGAGAAGTCACATCCAGGGCTTTTCAAAACGGCGGAAGTCCGCTGGCAGAGGGGATTATGAGAGCTGAGAGCTGGTGGTCGGGAGAGGCAGCGATGGGCTTAGCACAAAGACAAGTAGGCCATAGACCCGAGCTGTCAAGCTTAAAACTGGACTCGAAAATGTCTCTCCCTGCGGCAATTTCCACAAGAACTGAATAGCTAATCAGAGAGAAGCAACTTGATGAGTTTATGAGAGAATTTGTTTTCTAAAAGAAGCCACAGTCCTGTCTTACAAAAGCCTGTCACCATCAGCACTAGCTAGAAACAAGCTTTGAAGGCTGTGTAGTTCCTTAGAAAGGAATTTTCTCAAAGAACCATACCGTGTGTTAATAAGAATGATAATTCCTTCCAAAATGAATAAGGCCAAAATAATACTGATATCTTCCATAAAACACAAGAAAGGAGTCCAGTACATGCATCACAAAAACTTAACTGACTGCAGAAAAAACGTGTCTTTCATTCCTTAGAGAGAACTGACAATTTCTGGGAGCAAATGACTGCTGCATGTTTCCAGTTTTCAGTTCCAAAATGAAAAGGGTTTGCTTTTTTTTGGTGGGGGTGTTTTCTTTTATGTTTTAGTTATCTTATTCATAGTCTCTGATGAAAGATATGTGTATCATTAGGTTATCATCACAGCTAGGTTTGCATATGACCAAATGCCTGCACCGGATCGAAATATCTTCTTTGAGAACAATGTGTATTCTTAGTGTGGACAAAAAGATTTTCACAAGCATTTGAGAAGACAAGCATGGAGAACAGAGGTTCCCCAATGTTCAATCTTCTCTTCTTTTGTAGAGGAAAGAAATAATAGACCCCCTTTATTTTTCCTAGGCACATGATTTTTCACAATAAATACTATTTAAAAATAAATACCATGTCTAAGTCATCCTTTTGACCATTTCAGTCCATATGGCCAAGTTCTAATCAATGGAATACTAGTGAAAGTACCACTTTAAGAAATGTATTCAAGGGGAGATGGGATTTCCTACACATGTTTTCTCTAGACCCATTTTCTCACCTCCTGAAGGTGAAAGTGATGGCAGGAACTGAAACACCCATCTAGAGCCATTCATTGGACTTGATAATAGAAGTCATGCACAATAGACCAAACGCAAATGGCCTGGCACCTCGACCAGGTGATGCCACGTAGATGCCGGCATGCAGCTGCAGAACTTTACAAGACAGTGAAACCTCACATTATCTTAACTTTTTATTCTGTATGGTTAACCAAACCATAATCAGCAGGACAATTAAAGGCATATTGCCTTTTAAAAAAATAGGAACTAGAGAATCATTGAATAGCCTGGGTTAGAGAAATGGTGTAAATGTGTGTGTGCTTGGATAAACCACATTGACCTATGTGAATGGTGTACTGTTGCTGAGTTCATTTTTACCTCTCACAGTTACACACTAGGTACTTTTCTCATTACACCACCAGGATTGTTTGGTGAAAAATAGTAAGGAGATATTTGTAAGGCTCGATAATGAATATATAAATGAGTGTGCCAAAAATGCACTTAAAACTTCTTATCAGCCTGTGAACCTAGCCCTATAATGCTGAGCGCCATGTTTCTGTAACATTTAATTAAAATGTTTCTGGTACTGACATTATAAATTATAAATGTGACAATTTGGTCACATTTAAAAAAACAAAGGAAATTTTATATTTGTTAATATATTTTGGTTGTTATATATATTGATAACTATGAAAGTAAAGAATAAGAAAAAAAATGTTTTTCCTGAAATTAAAAATTCAGGTGTTATAGGGCTAGAAATAATAAGATAGGGAAATATAGGCTGAATAAAGGTGGTTGTATGTGCTAAAAACTGATTATCAATTCAATGTACATAGAAACATGGAGATTGTAAATGGTGCATCAAATAATGTTAACAGTAATTTAAGGGGTGACTAAAGAAGCAAAATCCTAGAATATACTCAACTCAAATTATGGGATCTACAGTAAGCAACCAATCCGTTGTAAGATTAGGGTGGAACGCAAACCCTTTCTTCAGGTCACAGCAGTGATGCATTGAAAGGCTGTTTCCTCAAGTGTTGGTCTCCTTCCTATATAAGCAAATAATTTGGAAAAGCTTGTTTGCTTCTTGGTTATCCTGGATTCAGTTCTTTGGACTTGAGTCAACAGCCTGCCATATTGCCTGCCTATACCGGGAGTCATCAATGGCCTACCACCTGAGCTTCCACTCACCTGTTGACACATTCCCCTCTCTAGTCCCAAGCCTGACCTGCTGATCTCAGTTTTAGTCACAATTGAAGTTACCAGACTATGGTCTTCCTGACAGTCTTGGGTTCATCAGTCCCTGAAGCTACTGCAGTCAGGAGAAAGCTTCAGATTCACATCTGAACCACAGACTTAGATCCTTCCTAGACTGTACTTGACTACTTCTACTGTATGAGCCTTCCTTTTGAAATAAATTACACACACATACACACACACAAAGCCATTGGTTTTGCTTCTTTAGCAAACCCAGCCTAACACAGAAGGATTGCATTTTCATACACATTCTATTTCTCTTTGTAATATGAAGATATTAAGGATGCCACCATCACTGACATACCCAGGGGTGATGATAGATGTACATATTGTGTAAAAATAATATCATGCAGGAAAATACATTTATGACTTTGATCAAGAGGAAAAAATGCTTACATCTGTATGCCACAAAACTGTGTATAAGAAATATACAAGGTCCATAACAGTTTGATCAGTGGGACCATTTTGGCAAAATCATCAGGAGGCATAAAGGAAATGGAATATTAAACATTTGGTGAAAAGTAGTCCAGTTATAACAGTGTGGATAAAAAGGAGATTACTATATGTAGATAAATAGGAGATCTATAAAAGTTGTATGAGAGAAGGGATCAAAGTAGAGGAGGAAGAAAATGTTAGGAAGAAGGGGAAAGAAAGGGGCAGAGACACACAGAGTTGCATCTTTGTGTACATAGATTCTGCAAAAATACAAAGCATGTTGTTTGACAATAGTTATTTGTGGGAAGCCAACCTGGAAACTATTTATGGTAAGATTTGTATTACTGTACAATACTTTCTGCTGTTTTATAATTTGTAAAACCAAGCTTCAAGTGATTAGTAAAAGATAGAATCATTTCATCAATGTGCATTTGTGTATGCGTCTATAACTTACTGCCATTGCATTGCGTCTGACTCATAATGCAGGGCAGAATTGCTCCTGTGAGTTTCTCAGATGGTAACTCTAGGGAAGTAGAAAGACTTCTCTTCCTCCCTTGGAACTACTGTGTTTTCAAACTGCTAACCTTGTGGTTAGCAGCCCATTGCAAACCACTACACTAGCAGGGCCTCTGTGGAATACACATGTCCAAGGTACATATGCTGATTTGTATACTTTACTGAGGAGCCCTGGTGATGTAGGGGTTACATGTTAAGCTTAACATTTTTCCTCCAGCGACTTTTTTTTCAATTGTTCTACATTTTGTGACTTGCTAAACTAAAGATGTCTGATGCCTCTTTGTGTTGTCCACAATTGAATTTGCATCAGTGTGATTAAGGGCACATGCAAGCTATAAAGAGCAATTTTAACACAAGAGAAAACCTAGTGCAGTACAACTGAGCAATGAGAATCATTGTTGTTGCTGCTCGGCATTCACTGTGCCCCTCACCCCACCTTTCCCCTTGAACATTAGAAGAAATCATTTCAAAGGAGAGTATTGAGAATCAATCAACAATGTATTCTTCAATGACCTGCTCTTCAACTTCCATTAACTTGTTAATTATTATTATTTTTTTTTAACATTTTATTAGGGGCTCATACAACTGTTATCCCAATCCATACACACATCAATTGTGTAAAGCGCATTTGTACA
>NW_022103906.1:6129123-6159531 GCF_000313985.2 Echinops telfairi
TGCTTTTTAGTGATGCGTAGTACTCCATTGTATGTATATACCACAGTTTTTTAATCCAATCATCAGTTGATCGGAATTTGGGTTCCAAATGTTCATCGCAGCACAGTTCACAATTGCAAGGAGTTGGAAACTTGTTAATTATTTTAAAATAAAATAATTGTTAATTATTTTCAATTATTTGAAAATTGAGTTTTCTTTGGCCATATTGATTTGCGTCATACAAAGAGAAGTTATTTTTGAGTGTGTTCATTCTTTGATCTTTAAACCTGGTGATTTCCAGTTTAAAGTTTTATAACTTTTAGCACTTATTTTATGTGATTATTGTGTATTGCCATTATGTAAAGACATGCTACATAATTACATTCATTACAAATAGAAAGCAAAGAAGTAATAGTACAGTATAAATTAGGTAAAAAAATATATAATCAAAGTTGAGATAGAACACAGACGAAACCGAAGCATGTTTTTAGCAGAGCGAGGGGAAAACTCCTACCTGAAGACCTAGCCATTTGGGACTTGAGGAGTGAAGTAAAACTACCCACTGAAGAACTGAGGGTAGAATGTTTCGAGTCAAGTAAAACAAGTAACCTCCCTTTAAAAATGCAAACAAGGACGTGGAAAAGATTCTGAAGCACTGATAGATAAGTATGTCTGAAATATTTTCCACTACATAGAGTGTGTGTTAGATAATAATTTACAGAATAGACACCCAGAGCAATAATTACTGGGTTCAAATAACTACTTTTCTGCTCCTGGGCTATTAGTCATGAATAAACAATTTAATAATGAAAAAAGTCTACATCTCAGATTTCTGGCACATAAAACAGAGATAATAATAGTACTTCATTATTTTACATATTTTAGGAGACAAACGAATTAACACATATTACAACATGCTTACAATTATGATAAATACTCTCAGAGATGTTAGCTGTTACCAAGTGAATGTGAGCACAAACTGAAAGGCAGCCATAGATTGCAAAACCCAAACGACAGGCCAAAATGAAACCCACCATCATTGGGTCAATTCTGACTCACAGCGACCCCATTGACCAGAATAGATGTTCTCCTTTTGATTTCAATCAAATGTAAAGAAAGAACGGTTAAAAGAAAAGAAGTTTATGACCCCAAAATGCGATAAAAATGTGTGATGTCTTCCGCCAAATAAAATCACCTCCAATAGTAAAAACAGACAAATGGAAGTTGTAGGTAAAGTAGGAGAGTGCAATAAATGGTTACCCTTATTGGCCTTAATAAAGCTTTAGATAATTGGAAGGAAAATGAGATTCCATTGTAGGTTATTGACTCGGAAAATGATATAATCAGATTTTTTTATTTTAAATATTGTAATGACTGGATTTAAAGTAATCTTGAATAGAACAAAGACTGTATTAATAATTATTCAAAAATTAATGGGACATGGACTGAGAATATAATAATGGGTATAAGACACAAACATATAAAAGATTTTTTGGAGCTTAGATTAAAAAAAACAAAAACCATTATGACTAATTAGTTGGGACACTGGAGGTCAGAGAGGAAATAATACAGTTGCCCAAGGTACTTCCAAGGACAATCGAGATGAATGAGGTGGTGGTTATTGAAACTGTCAACATGCTAAGGTTAAATGAAGCAGATTACTGAATAATGTTACCTATTTTTATTCAATTTATCTATAAAAAGGGGCAGGCTTATGAGATAGCCACGTGGGATGCTGGTTCAGAAGAGAGAGCTAGATTTGAGGTATAGTCTTTGTTTGAATCACCACAGTAACTTCAAATTTTTATGGAAAATAAGGAAACTATAAAAAATTCCTGGTGCACAATTCTGTGGAATAACAGTAATTAATAGACAAACAGCAGAAGGACATTTCTCGAGGTAGAGGGAGTTAGACTAGCTGGAGGAATTTGGGTAGCTGGGCATTATGATCCGGAGCCCTGGCAGCAGAGTGAGTTACTGCTTGGACGGCCACTAGCAAGGGCAAACCATCCGTTTGAAACCACTAACGGCTCCAACGAGAAATATGAGTCAGTCTACTCTCACAAAAAGTCACCCTCTAAGGAAAGCCCAGGGGGAAGCTCTCCTCTATCCTGTAGGTGGCTATTATGCATCATAATTGACTGGTTGTCAATAAGTGAATGAGTGTATGTCTCACATAAACCAAGGGTGAAATTTGCTTCAAGAAGGTTATAATGATCAAGAAAATTTCTGATGATCTTGAGAAAGCACTTCTGTGAAATGGTGGTGATGGGGCTGAATCATAACTGGTATGAGATAAATACAGGAAGATATTGAGTGCCAAAATAATTGGGAAAAATGAAGAGAAGAAGATGAACACAACCCAGTGCAGGTGTGGTCATGGAAGGGAATGTGGTTCATGAATTGTTTTCTCTAATGTTTCCCTTATTTTTTTAAATGCTGGGATACAAGCTGATAGGAAAGAGTCATACAAAGTGTGAGAGAAGAAGTAGAAATTAGAGAAGAATAAAGAAATATTGTCTAAATTAGAAAAATACAACTGATTTTCAATTAGTATGATTGTCATACATTTAACATAGCCTGCAAACATGGAGATTCCTATACAAAAATGCTTAAGAAAGTATTTGTCTTTCTTAGAGTTCCATATTGAAGTGAGGGTAAAAACATTTTATATGTGTAATTTTGTGATATGGAAATATGCAATCAATTTTATATTGGCTATGCTAAAGAATAATTTTAAGTGGTCAAACTTTAATGAAAGACAACAAGGAATTAAACGTTTATATTTAGACCATAATTGAAATTTTATGTCATCCAATTGGGAAGTTAAACAACTAAGATATTGTATATTTAAAAAAATTAAAAGTCCCAAAGCCCACATGTCTCCTCTAAATATCCAAAAGTGATACATTATTTCTGAACTAGAGAATATATTATTCAACAGGAACGTCGGGACCAAGTCTGCAGCCTGCTGATAAGAAGGACAATGAGTGCAATACAGCTGGAACTGATTCCAGGGAGTATGAACTACTTAAAATGAGCACAGTATAAAATCTCAAACTATGTCAGCATATCATATGAAAATTATGTTAGAATGTATACGCAAAGGGATTTAAGAAATGGGGTTAATGTAATAGGGGAACTAACAAAATTCAGAGGTGTAGAACAAGGTTCAAGTATCCTAAAGTGATGTGTCTATTGTCCAAATGTTAGCATTGTTGTTAAATAACTTGGAGCAATAATGTGACTGTAGAATTGAAAATGAAATCCAGTCTTTCCTCTTTAGAAAGCAAATGCATTCTAAAAGGTATACTAGCAACATGATAAGTGAGTCCTTGGGAAAAATAATATAGTCAAGTTAAATAGAAGATTGTTACATTGAAATCATAACAGTTTTAAAATGTAATTTTCCAACTACCATATAATCTACATTTATGCATAGCTACCTTGGTGAAAGTTTAAACCAAATACTTGAGTAGGGTACAAGTTGGATATGTAAGTTTGAAAAATATTTCAACTATTTCATTCTCAGAGATTTGACTGCTGCACTGCAGACAATTTTATGAACCACAACTAGTTTTAGGAAGGAAGGTAATTGTTAGGTGCCGTCTCATTTGTTCTGACTCAGTGACCGGACATGTGGCACAATGAAGCCCTGCCTAGTTGAGCAGTTCACGGATGTTTCAGATTGCGAAGATGTGCTGCCTAAGACCTCTTTCAAGTGTGAAAGAGCCAAGCTATCACTTTGAGGACTAAGGTACATCTGACCAAAGTCATGATAGTTTCAGTTGCTTCACATGAATAAAAAAGCTTAACAGTGGATAAGGAAGACCTCCTAAGAATTGATGCATTTGAATTATGCGTTGTTGATGAATGCTAAATGGCCCTTGGATTATCATGTTCTTCTGCTGTTTGGGGGCCATTGAAGTTGTTTTGACTAATAGCAATGCTATGTACAACAGAAAGAAAGTGTGTTATCTTAATGATCTTCTCATTTTAATTCTAATATCCACTCCAATGACTACACAGATCAGATAAAATTCATGATACATGATCTGTTAGAGATGCTAACAAGTTGTGATACCAGTGAGAAATGCCAGTGTAATGCCAGTCAGGATAAGCTTTCTGTCAAAACATATTACAAAGTTCTTTCAGTTCTGCTAATAGATGCCTAGAGGGGCATTCAGCTAAAGCTCTGGATCATCAACCCCAGCTCCCTGAATTAAGTGCACTGGGGCACCCCACTACAGGAAGCTTCAGCCTTAACAGCATAAAGTTTTACTTCCATGAATCAGCAAGTCCAGCTTCTCCAAGTCCCAGCCTACTGTGCAAAAGCACTCACATTTTCTTTCTCCATGACTCAGGAAGTCCACCACTCTGTTCCTCATTCGGGTGTTCCTTGGTCTGCGGAGGCTCCTCTGATATTACAACTGTCTTCTGGATCCAGGTGAATCCTAAGAACCCCCCACCCCCCCCCCCCCCCCGCCCCCGCGCCCGCCCCTCCCGCTTCCTACCAGACCCATGCAGGGAAAGGTCATTTGGTGGGTCTTAGAGACTTTGGTTAGAAGAGTCATATTAAAAAATTCACTGTCCCTAGAGAAGTTGCCTGGTCCTGCTCCAGCCTCAAAATTGTTCTCATGTTTGATCCCATTGTGCAGTCGCTGAGTCAATTCATCTTGCATAAGGCCTTCTTCATTTTTGCTGCCCAATAAACTGACCAAACATGATGTCCTTGTCAAGGGACTGCTCTCTCTTGATAGCATCCCAAAGTCTCATCATTCTTGCCTCTGAGTATTATTCTGGCTCTACTTCTTCCAAGATGGATGTGTCCATGTTTAGACAGTCCACAGTACTTTCAGTATTCTTTATCTGCACTATAATTCAAATGTTGCAATGTTCACGGAGATTCTCGCATTTTCTGAAATAAATACTCTTATGTGGTTTCAAGTCTTTGGCTACTTTCTAGAGCTGCGAGAAACCTGATATTGTTATTGTTTGCTAGTGATCTAGTGAATTATATGGTGCATTTGGGAGGCCCTGACACCACCATTCTTGATGGTATCATTCATAAATAACATTTGAATATCTATTATCTACACTATTCTAATGAGAAACTTTAGATGTGAAGCAGCATAAGGGTGATATCCAAACTGTTGCTCAGGTCACAGTCTGAGGGTGCCTTTTTGTGGACCTGGCCCCCCTCTCTCTCTAGTTTTCACTTTCCTGTTTACTGACGCTCAGAGATGCTGGAGCTCTGCCAGGTTTCCACGGACCTTATCTTCACCCACCTCTACAATAGCCAGACGCCAATCTCCCTGCATCCAGCATCATTGCATGTTAGCTGTGAGTCTGAAGAAGGATTTATGGATGAGCATCTAATGTATAGACTTGAGCTGGACTAGGCATATATATATTGACTTCTTGATACAGAGCTCTTTCTTATTCATATATGAGTATCTCTGGATTTGTTTCTCTAGTCAACTCTGCCTAACACAATAATCAAAATGTGGATTGTAGAGTGTATGAACTTACAAAAAATGGTTGTTGTTAAAAATAAAATGAATGCACTCAGATAGGAAGATAGATTAGTGAGCTACAATGGACTGGGATTGTCCATTTAAAATCAGACAAGCATATGGTCTGCTATGCGAGCCAAAACACATCGAAAATGAATGCTGTTGAATTCTTCATCAAGAAGATTTCAAGTCTATCTTAAAGAGCAAGGTTGTCAGTGATAGAAAGAAAAAAAAATCTACATGTTGTAGAAGGAAGGCCAACTATTGTTTAAAGTTACCAACAACTAATAGCAAAAATTTAAACACTGAAAATATTTTATTAATTTCTAAAGTGCAAAAGTGAACTTTCAACAATTAAGATGCATTTATAATTATTGGTGATTGATATCTGAAAGTTTGAATCAAAAAGGAAACTCAGTAGTTGTAAAATAAGGCCTTGATGATAGAAAAAGCAATCGAGATGATACGATGAACTTTTTAACACCAATAAATTCCTTCTTACAAATATCTTTCTTTTAGCAACCTAAACAGTCACTGTACACATGAACCTCTTTGGACTGGATGAATAGGAAACAAATTGAATAAATCAGTGGAAAACCATGATGTGAAAGCTCAATATCACCTTTCAGAATAAGACCTGTGGTTGACTACAGAATGGACCATCAATTGTTCATATGCAAGATCAGGTTGAAGATGAAATAAAAAGTCTATGAGAGTCAGAATAAGACCTGGAGTATATACCATCTGAAAATAGAGACCAATTCAAGAAAATATTTAACACCTTTAACACTGATGATCCAGATGAATTATGGGATGACGTCAAGGATAATATAAGTGAAAAAATCAGAAAGAATATAAAAGACAGGAAAAAAGAGAAGATGAATGAACGATAAGAAAGACTCTGAAATTTGTTCTTGAACTACAGAAACTAAACCTACTGGAAGAACGATGACTGAAATAAGCTGAACAGATTTGAAAGGTGGCTGGAAAAGCCTGGAAACGATTGTTAATAAGGATGCTAAGAACTGTGGTTAAAAACCACTTTCAGCATTACTCAAGTTTACAGAACTGGAGAAAGCACCTAAACCTTGAGTTTTAATATTTAAGGAGAACAATGGAAAAGCCACGATGTCCACCAATCTCTTTGAGAGCCTTCCTGGTTGTTTTTTTTTTTTTTTTTTGCTACCCCTCCATTCTACCAAGCATGCTGTCCTCCTCCAGGCACGGGTCTTTTCTGACAACATGTCCATAGGGAGATAAGATGAAGTCTTTCCATCCTTGCCTCTGTGAATCATTCTGACCATACTTCTTCCAAGAAAGTTTGTGCTTTTAGCAGTGCATGTTGCTTCTAATATTCTTCTCCAGCTCCAAAATTCAAATGCATAGAGTCTTCTAAAGCCTTATTTATTCAATGTCCAACTTCCACATGCATTTAGGCCATTATGTTGTTGTATTATATTATATTTAACTATTATAATTATGATGATATTTTATTTGATTATAATCATTACTATTACTTCAAAAAGTAATTATATACCTAACTTAAAATTAAGCTATTAAAAATATGTATATAACCTTTTCTACCATCCCCTCTACTTTCTATTTTCTCCTCACTGGGCCCACCGCTTGTCTGCCAGTCTGTTGTGTTGTGGTAGCTTGTGTGTGCTGTGATTCTGAAAAAAGTGCCCCAGATCTTTCGAATGTCAGCAGGGTCACTGGAAGTGAGACGGTTTCAGCAGAACTTCCATACTAAGAATAGAGAACAACGAAAGAATTGGCCATCCACTCCTGAGAAATTACTCTCTGAAAATCTCATGAAAAATGGACCACTGTCTCATTGAAAACGTGCGGAATCGCAGCAGAACGCTGTCAGAGAGGGATTGCCAGAAGCTGAACAGCAATATGGATTACTATACTGGGAATGACAAAATCAAAAGAAAAGAGATTGCCTCTAAGTCAAAAAGGATGTTTCAATATTTGCCTTGAAATACAAAACTGTCTGTGATAGGATAATATCTAACTGAAAACAAGAAAATTCTGTTAATACAACGATTATTCAAGTTTATGTACCAACCACTAAAGCTAGTGATGAAGAAATTGAAGAATTCTGTCAATATTGATCAGACATGCAATCAAGATGCATTGATAGTTATTGGTGATTGGAATGCAAATTTGGCAACAAAACGCAAGGAACAGTATTTCGAAAATATGGCCTTGGTGATTGGAAAGAAGCTAGAGATCACATGACAGAATTTCTTCATCACAAACACCTTTTATTCAACTACATAAAGAGTAAATTACACATGGACTTCTCCAGATGGAATACACAGAAACCAAATTGAAAGCATTTGTGGGCAAAGATGATGAAGAATTTCAACAAGAGCAACCAAAAGAGTCCAGAGGCTGACAGAGGAACAGACCCTCAATTGCTTATATATAAGTTGAGGTTCAAGCTGAAAAAAAGATGAAAAAGTCCATGGGAGTCAAAATTTGTCTTTGTGAACATCTCACATGAATTGCAAGAACAGATTTGGTACAGGGCACACTGATTATAGACGACCAGAAGAGCTTCCTGATGGCATCAAGAACATCGTACGTAAAGAAGGCAAAAGCTCATTTAAACAGACGGAAAAGACAGAGAAAATCAAAACGGATGACCAACGTGACTCTGAAACTTGTTTCACTCATAGCGTATTGAAGGCAAATGGAAGGAATGATAAAGCAAAAGACCTGGACAGAAAACCTCAAAGGGAAGCTCTAGAAAACAAAGTAAATTACTACAATGAAATGTGCCAAGACATAGAGTTCCAAGACTGAAAAAGGAAGAGCACAATCAACATTTCTTAAATGGAAAGAACTGACGGAAACCCTGTCTCTGCATGTGAGGCAGCTGTGCAAACAGAGCACGGAAACATGCATGACCCGAAATCAAGAACAGGGGAGTGAGCATCGTTTCCTCTTATTATACTCACTCAATCTATATGCTGAGCAAATTACCAGACAAGATGGCTTATAGGAAATCGGGATTGGAGGCAGATGACACAACCTTGATAGATAGAAAATGAGGAGAACTTGAAGCGCCTTGCTGATGAAGGTTAAGGAGTGCAGCCTTCTGTATGGACTTCACCTTAATTGAAAGAAAACAACAATCCTCACAACTGGATCAGTAGTTCACATGGTGCTACACGAAGGAAGAGAAGGTTGACGTTGTCAAGAATTTCCTCTTGCTGGGATTCTGTGCTCTCAGAGGCAGCAGGCAAAAGAACAAAGGACGTGTTGCGTTGGGTAATCTGCTGCACAAGACTTCTTTAGAACGTTGAAAAGCATGGCTATTACTTTGAGGTCTCAGGTGGGTCTGACCCAAGCCTTGGTCATGTCAATAGCCTCATCTGCATGTGAGAGTTGGTTATTAAATTGGGAAACCTGAAGTAAAATCAATACATTTGAATTATGGTGCTGGAAACGACTGCCAAAGAACAACCCAAATCTCCCATGCATAAGAAGCACAGATAGACTGCTTAGAAGCAAGGATGGCAATGTTGGTCTGACATACTTTGAACCTGTTTTCAGGAGAGACAAGTCCCTGGAAAGAATATCATGCTTGGTAAAGTAGAAATGGAGCAAAAAAAAAAAAGGAAGGTCTTTGAAAAAATGGGTTGATATATTGGCTATGACAAAGGGCTCCATCATAACAAGGTGCGAGACCAGGCAGTGCTAAGTTTGCTTCCACATAGGATCACTATTACTTGGAACTGACGCCAGGACAGCTAACTACAACCACCTCAAGGGCTGTTTCAGTAATACTTTACAAGATGTGCGTGTATGGCATGTCTTCAGTTAACCTCTTTTCTCCATTAGGGATCACTTTTTCTCTAGTGCCGAACTTCGATTTTGCCAACAAATTATTTTTCTTTTCTCCTATCACTGCAACACATATCAGAATGAGCTGATCATCTCCCTCTTCAAATATAATTGATTTCAACTTACATATATATCAACTATTTTTTTTCATATTTTGTTATGTATATGCTTGACTCATTAAAATTAAAAATCGTTTAAGCTGAGTACTCATATGTCTAATTCATCTTGTAGATGAATTAGACATATGAGTATGTCCAATTTATTAGACATAAATTTATTGGAAATCCAAGTCAGATGGTTGTAAAATTAAGGATGATACCTACTTTTTGTTTGTTTGTTTAGGTCTCCCTTTTCCTTTTCTTTTATTCTCCATTTAAAGTTAATTCTACGTTTAAAATGCACAAAATTGAAGCAGCCAATATCACCTGGAAGAAGATGCCTGAAGCAGACTATTTTTTCAACATTTTAAGCTATGACACCTGAGTAGAAAACACCAGCCCCATCTGTCATTCATAGGGGAGGTTGGACTCCATCTGTCTGGCCAGCTATGACCACCTTTGCCTGAGTTCAGAACCTAGTGCTCCGATGCTCTAATATTAGCTGAGTGGGATTGGCATTTCTATTTCTCAGGAATTCATCTGGTCAATAGGTATGTTATTTGTTCAGTGCAGTGCCAACCCAAGAGGTAAGAGATACAGCAATGACTCAAAAATGGACATGGAATAAAGAAGGCCCATGAAATTCAATTTGAAAATAGAGTTGTTTGAAAATAAACTTGAAGCTATTGAAAAGAAAACTCCATCCTCCTTTAAAGTATTCTGAAATCCAACCTAAATGACTATCAGATAGTGAAACAATGGTAGTAGAATTTATTCAAAGGCAGCCAAGTGGTAGCCACTGGGTCTTGAAAATAATTACCCAAGTTCTCTCAAACAAGAGGACAGGCCCTGGATTATCCGCAAGATTTGTTCCAAGTTCTGACAAGAATTCCAGATCTCCTGGATGAAAATGATGTTGAAGGCACATGGATGAATGGCGTGAGTCCATGTGCCATCTGCTATGACATAGACCTACTACACATAGACCTTACCTGATGCCACATGGGCTGTAAATAATCCCCATATGCTTCTCCAACATCTTCACCAAGTAGATCAGACTCAACTGTTCAAGGAGAGTCTCTGGGAGAGCAACACCTCCTCACTTCAAAGATAACTTGCAATATATCATCAAAACTGGACTATGATGGCAGAAGAACAGCCCACAGAGACTGTAGAAGAAAATCAGTTGATTCCAGATTCAGGTGTGAAAGGGCAGATTGCATATGAGATAGAAGACGCAAACCATGCCTCGCAGAATCTCTCCCTAGTCATGAAAAATACATAGTCTTCAATAAGAAGCTGATTTGTGAAGTAAAAATGTTGGCACCAGTTGCCAAGATTCTTAAATCTGTGTACTGAATTTCTACAATTAAGGAAGAGAGATATGAACTTTGAGAACCACAGAAATGCATCCAGCCTAAAGTTCTACTTGCACACTGAAACCACAGATTGCTTTATTTAAAAATATATTTGTGCCTTTGACTATCATTCTTCACCCATAATATAAAATAGTTATCATGAAATATTACTTTTTAATCTAAAAGAGTGGTTATCAACATTCCTAATGCCCTTTAATACAGTTCCTCATGTTGTAGTGATCCCCCCAACCATAAAATTATTTTCGTTGCTACTTCATAACTGTAAGTTTGCTACTGTTATGAATCAGGTGACCCCTGTGAAAGGGTTGCTCGACCCCCAAAGTGGTTGCAACCCACAGCTTGAGAAGCACTGAACTAAAACAATATGATTAGCTAAGCATAAAGAAGACCTCTTTACAGTATTGAAAAGCAAAGATGTTACTTTGAGCACTAAGGTGCACCTGCCCCAAGTCATGTTATTTCAATTGCCTCATATGCATGCGAGAACTGAAGAAGAATCAATGCATTGGGGCTGGAAAAGAATATTGGAAGTACCATGGACTGCTCAAAAGACAAACAGATCTATCTTGGAAGAAGTACGGCCAGAGTACGCCTTAGAGCAGTGGTTCTCAACCTATGGGTCACGACCCCTTGGGGGATTGAAAAACACTTTCACAGGGGTTGCCAGATTCATAACAGTAGCAAAATTACAGTTATGAAGTAGCAACAAAAATAATTTTATGGTTGGGGGTCGCCACAACATGAAGAACTGTATGAAAGGGTCATGGCATGAGGGAGGTTGAGAACCACTGTCTCATAGGCAAGCATGGCTAGAATTCATCGTACATACTTTAGTCATGTTGTCAGGAAAACCTGCCAAGAAAAGGACATCACGTTTGGTCAAGGGGCAGCAAAGGAGAAGAAGTTCCTCAAAGAGGCTGCGACAATGGGCTCACACAGGGCCAACTGTGATGATGACATGTGACCAGGTAATGTTTCCCTCTGTTGTGCATAAGGTCACTACTGGTGTGAGCTGATTTACTGGTACCTAACAACATCAACAGAATCTAGCAGTATCCCATGTGTAATACAGCAATGACATTGAGAGTCTATCTAAAATCCATGTTGATGCACTATCATTATATTTTGCAATCTTTAATAATATACTATCTATGAAGGTCCCAAATGGCTAAGAAGTGTTTAATGATTAAGAACCTTGGTGTTATGGTGAGGTGAGAGTTGGACTGCCAACTACATGTGGGAAGGTTTGAACTGTTAGCTACTCAGAGGCTGGCCCGTGGTGAAGAGGCAATGATAGGAGGAATCTAGCAAGAATTTTAAACACGAAAGTGAGGTGGAGACTCATTTCCACACACATCCATGAAAGAAAGGTGAAAACCAAAATAAATAAATAAACAAACAAACAAGAGTAGAACAGCCCTGAGACTGTAACTGTTTAAGGGAGTAGAAATCCCTGTCTTTCTCTCACGAGGAAGGGGAAGAGCAGAATAAAGCACATTCCCTTATCCCAGGAAGAGACCCGGAAGAGACCCGGAAGTATTGGAGGTAATGAAATGGCTGGAGGTGTGCCTATACAATGACTGGAAAAACCCTTGAGTTTTGGGTCTGCAATAAGAACACAGCATGAAGTCTGGGGTGCTGGCCATGCACACATCTGAAAAGAGGAGGTATACTTACAAAGGACCAACCAATAGCAGAGGACCTGCCAGAATGCCAGCCATTAGCAGAATATTAAATCTGATTTTATATTTTTCCAGGCTTTTTAGATTTCCAAGGGGGCCTTTGGAGCCCTGGTGACTCGGTAGTTTCGCTTTGGGTTGTGATGCAAAAGGTCAGCAGTTCAAAACCAGGAAATAGCTTTCTATTCCAGTAACAATTACAGTCTGGAAGCTGCACAGGGACTTCTACCATGCCCTGTTGGCTCTATGATAGTGGGTTTGGTGTGGTTTTTGAGTGGTGAAGGAAATTGAGTTGGTTGACTTTGTCTGAATAAGTAGAAAAAAATAAAAAGTAAAACTAAATGAACCTTCATATAAATTATTGACTTACAAAAGGGATTTGTGCCTTTTAAATATCACTTAATGCTTCAATGCCTTAATCATTTAGTTTATTAATTAGCCCATTCTAATAAACAATCCATTAAAATAAATCAATATAACTTTTAAATACAATTAGAAGTGTTATGCAGATTATAACATATTTCTACTCTATTAAAGGGATGATATGATTTCTGACCAGTAGAATTCAGTTATTTTAATAAGATATTATCAGTGAGTACAAATATACCCTAATTATTTTGTATCCTTCCATAGTAAGCTTATTAATCTACCTTGTAGCAGCAATTGTGTTCTGGGTTTTGGTTTCCTTTAAAACTTTTTAAGCATATAATTGGTAGAGTCCAATGAGTCACTGCTTTATCCATCTTTTATGTTCTCAAGTTATTATCCAGCTGCTGTTCACTGAAGCAGATGTTATAAACCAGGCATAAAATGTTCAAGGTTGAATTTAGTACTCAGAAAATCAATGTAGCAAAAATGAAAGGATGAGGCATCGCTCCAAGTTTTTTTTTCTTCTCTAACTTCTTAAGCAATTCAATTCAGCTAATCTTTATTGAGTGCTTTCTATGTGTGCAGCTTTGTGTTAACTGTCAAAGATAATAGAGTGATGAATAACAGGGCATTCTTGCACTTAGGGATCACTTCAACAGTAGTGTTCCTGTTCATGAATTTTCTCTTCTAGAATAATTCTACTCTTACCTTTCAGATTTCTAAATGTATTAAGACATCAACCAATTAAATATGTATTTAATATATTTAAAAAAAATAAAATAAGAGTAGAGAAATGCACCATTGCCTTGTAAATGTCTATTTCCATACATTTGTTGTGACTTGAGTTTCTCAATATTATATTTTGTTCAGCACAATACAAATATATGAACCCAAAAGAAAACATAAGAGAAGAGAAAAAGCAAAGAGAGGAAATAAACATTTTGAAAATTAATATTTAAAATAATATAAACTGTGAGACAAATTGGGTCCAGTCCTATCTCACAATAACAGCAGGTTCTCAAGGGCACAATCCACAAAGGAAAAATTAATAGATAAGAAAAGGGATAGCCAAAGTTGGAGCTTGGGTGGGACTAGGGGGGCCCTGAGCCCTAGACATTCCAGAACCCCATACTTTATTAGGGTCAGGCTTAAATACATTCCCAGCATGTAGCCTGTAACATGTGACAGGTTTACACAAAGGGACAGTTCACAATTCTTTGAAAGTTTACAAAGAGGCATTAACACATCAACCAAGTTATTCACAGGCCGCCTTCTGCAGCTTTAGTCAGGGAAAGGGAGGCAAGTGTCCATTTATCTCAGGCAGAAAAACAGGCCAGCCATTGCTTCATCAGCCCTATGACTGAGCTGTCAGCATTCTCCCACAGCCCATGAACCGTGGAAGGTAGTGGTCTTGTCCTGTTTGCCTAAGGAGTAAACAGTTTCCCCCCACAATAAGCAAACTAATTTAAAACATAGAACAGGCTTATAATTCAATGTAATTAGTATATATAAACACGAGCAAATGTATGCACTGTGTCACATTGTAAATTAATATAGAGCACAGGCCTCTGGACATTTTATTTGTAGTGGTTGTTGTCTGTGTCTTATCTATAGTCTTTCCGGATTCATGGGACAAGTAAATTGTCCTGGAATTGGGATCTACTGAACAACAATGAATAATGACTTACTAAGAGGCCCCTACATGCCGAAGAGCCTGTGAGCACTGTGAATTGTGTCCAGGAGCAGCATTCAGCCAATGAAATGGGAAGTGGGATGTATTAGTGTAGCTTTATTGTAGTAACCCTGGCGGTGTAATGTCTGCTAACTGCAAGGTCCACCATTCACAATCACCAGCTGCTCCTCAAGAGAAATGGCTGGTAAAGAATTATGGTCTTGGAAACACACAGAGACAGTTCTATGCTGTCCTATCGGGTTGCTATGAGTCTATGTCTACTCAATGGCAGTGGATTTCATGGTTTGAGCTTTCCAGTAGCACAAGGAGGATAGTGTTTGATTCTGCCTCTCACAGTTCTCAGAGGCACCCTGCTTAAATAAAGTTTTCTTTTTTAATGTCTTATTGGCCAAGTTCATTTTCCTCACTGTTTGTGATTGCAATAACACTCATAGTAAGTCTTGCGTTTGTGTCTCTACTCCCATAATCTGAGGGATGGCTTTGGAGGGACCAAACTAGACAGAATCCCATGTGTCCTCTCAATAAGTGCTGTGCCATCTCTCCAGGCACTCGGGTCTAAAGGTTTAAGTCAATTTTCTTTGAGAATAAAAACATTTATTTGTAGTTCTCTCTTTTAAGTTGTTTTTTAATGTTCATATATTTAAGGAAGAATAAAGTTATTTTATGAACAAAAGATGTGATAGTCATTGAATAGTTCTTCCTCACATTTTTCTTCTTTCTTTGATACATTGTCCCAAACTTTTGCAGAAGGACTCACATGAAAAATTTGTAGGAAAATTCAAAATCTGAACACATTATTTTTTATATGAGGATTTTTATCACTTTTGAGGAAAAAAGAGCACTATAGAGCATGAGACTCATACAGTGAGCCTCACAGAGGCAGTACATTTGGAAATACACTGTAAATTAAGACACTTGAAAAGAAAGAAGTCCATGATCTGATGACGTAGAAGAGGTGAGGGGAAAAAAGGGGGGGTCCTGTCAGCCATTCAAACACATGAATTTGAAAAGGTTTTCAAGAATGGAATCATAGATTTGACCAATGTATTAAGTGTTATGGAGAGTACTTTGAAGGTGACTAGGTTGTTTTGTAAAAAAAAAAAATTAAATAGTTTTGAAAAAATATCTGTTTTTTTGGGGGGCGGGGGAGAGTACCCCCTCATAGCAGAAAAAAAAAAACCCCAGTGAATTTGAAGACATTTATCTAAACTAAAAGCAAATTAAAATTAAATAGAACCTTAGTGAAAAAGTGAAGCCAGTTCAACTGACCAATAGGGGATAAAGAAACCTACAATGGTGAGTCGGAGTATTATTGCAAAATGATAGAACATTTTATTAAGGAAAACTCTAAAGATGTGAATCTGTTGTTCCTCAACATATCTTCATCTAAGTGTATCGATTTACTTGTCCTGATTTCATACACAGGAAAATATACAAAATAAAAATAAGAAACAAAAATGACAAAATAAAGCAGAGGAAAACCTGAATCTAAAAGAAAGCAGAACATATTAAAAAAATGCAAAAAGCTTCAAATGGGTTAAAAAGCAGCTCAATGATAAGCTGTTATATTTTAACCCATTTATATCCACAATAGTCCACTTTACAATTCACCATCTTATAACAAGGTTATTCACACTACTGGCCTGTGTTGTTGCTGTTAGGTGCCATCTAGTCTGATCCGACCCACAGCAACCCACAGTGTTACAACAGAATGTAACACTGCCCATACCTACGCCGTCCTTACAATTGTTCCTATGGCTGAACCCATGGTGTAAATCCATCTTCTTGAGGGTCCTCTCTCTATTTTTTTTCTTTTCTTTTTTTTTTTTTGCTGCCCCTCCACTTTACCTGTTCTAGGGATTGGTCTCTCATGGCATGCTCAAAGTATGTAAGAAGAAATCTCCCATCCTTGCTAATAAGGAGTATTCTTGCTGTACTTCTTCCAAGACTGATTGGTTTGTCTTTTTATCAGACCCTGATACTTTCAATATTCATCTCCAGCATTGCAATTCAAATGCATTGATTCTTCTTTGGCCTTCCTTATGTAATGTCCAACTTTCACTTGCAGATAAGATCATTGAAAATACCTTGGCTTGAAGACAAAGCGGGTGAATAAGCAAATGTGAAGAAGAAAGCTGATGGTGCCCGCTATCAAAAGATATAGCGTCTGGGGTCTTAAAAGCTTGAAGGTAAACAAGCGGCCATCTAGCTCAGAAGCAACAAAGCCCACATGAAAGAACACACCAACCTGTGTGATCACGATGTGCCGAAGGGATCAGTTATCTGACATCAAAGAACAAAAAATCTTATCATAGTGAGTGATGGGGGGAGTGCAGAGTGGAGACCCAAAGCCCATTTGTAGGCCACTGGAGATCTCCTTGCAGAGAGGTCTCCGGGAAGAGACGAGCCAGTCAGGGTGTGATGTAGCAATGATGAAAAATACAACTTTCCTCTAGTTCCAAAATGCTTCCTGCCCCTCCTCCCCCACCCCACCCCCACTATCATGATCTGAATTCTACCTTGCAAGTCTGGCTAGACCAGAGGATGTACACTGGTACAGATAGGAACTGGAAATACAGGGAACCCAGGACGGATGATCCCTTCAGGACCAGTGGTGTAAGTGGCGATACTGGGAGGATAGAGGGAGAGTGAGTTGGAAAAGGGGAACTGATTACAAGGATCTACATGTGACCTCCTCCCTCGGGGACAGACAACAGAAAAGTGGGTGAAGGGAGACGTCGACCGGAACAAGATATGACAAAACAATAATTTATAAATTATCAAGGGCTCATGAGGGAGGTGGGAGTGGGGAGGGAGGGGGAAAATGAGGTCTTGATGCTGGGGCTTAAGTGGAGAGCAAATGTTTTGAAAATGATGAGGGCAATGAATGTACAAATGTGCTTTACACAATTGATGTATGTATGGATTGTGATAAGAGTTGTATGAGCCCCCAATAAAACGATTAAAAAGAAAAAAGAAAATACCTTGGCTTGGGTAAGATGGACCTTAGTCCTCAAAGTAACATGCTTGCTTTCCAACATTCTAAAAGCTATTGCGCAAAAGACATTCTTAGTTTTCTGTTCTTAGTCTGGAAAGTCCATGGAATAAAACCTGATCAATTTAGGTGACCCAGCTGCTTTTGAACTACCAGTGATATATAGCTTCTAGCGTCATAACAACACAAGTCACTGCAGTACAACAAACTGAGAGAAAACTGGTAGCCCTAGACTATGTTTTGAGGGAATTCCCTGAATGCTTATTCCTACTGGGGACCCTGCACATGGATTTTGGGCTTTCACTGCCAACCATGTGTTCAGGATTTAAGCTCTAATACAGTTCCCTCCTATGAATTTGGATTTTGTTATTTATAATTCTTGGATCACTTGGGCTGGTGTGCTTTTTCCATGTGAACGTAGCTGATGCCTTACTTAGATGGCTAGTTGTTTTAAGACAGCCTTTAAGATCTTTATAGTGGCCCTAATCTTTCTGATAGGTGAGCATTATCTAATAGCTTCCCCACACTTTGCTATAGCACCCATATCTTCAGTAATCTTTTCTTGAGGGTAAGTATCAGGAAGAGCTATTGTAACACATCATTTTAAAGGAAAGACAATGACATGCCATGCTAATACTAATCAAAATAATGTGATAATGCCTACATTTCTTATCAGAAAAAGTAGATCATTGAAAATCAGTATCTCAGAGGTGAAGGATCCTTTTCCCAGTGTGGCAGTTACATAATCTCCTTTCAATTTAAGCAAAGGAGTGTAGTCTAGACTATCAATCAGTTTGCGGATTGATAACCTCATTTGAAGGCCTGGTAGAGATAAGCAGCTCACTGGAGGACAGACCCACTGTCCCTGCCTTCCCTGCGAGACATTCCTGTTGACAAACCACATGAAGTTATGCTGATGGAACCAGAGCCCTGGAGATGGAGGAGCCACGTGAAGACCCATGCCACCACAGAGATCATTCCACCACCGATGGATCTACAAGACTTTCCACCCACTGTCTTATGATCTTCCTGAATTTGGCTTTGTTGCATGTGTTGTGTGAGTCTGAAGAGCAATGTATAGATTTATATCAGACATATGGACTAATATCGTACTTATAGACTTGATCTAGACTGGGATGGGATATTTTCTCAATATACAATTGCTCCTTTATATAAAGTTATTTCTTATACAAATTTGTTTCTCTAGTCACACCAGACTAACACACTATCACAAAAATAAAGGGGTCAATTAAGAAGATATAACAAGCAAATCAAAATCCTCACAACTGGACCAATAGTAATAATAAAGGAAGAAAAGATTGAATTTGTCAAGGATTTCATCTTGCTTGGGTCCACAATGAATGTTCATGGAAGCAGCAGTCAAGAGGTCAAAAGAGGCATTCCATTGGGTAAATCTGCTGCACAAAACCTCTTTAAACTTTTGAAAAGAACTGGTGTAACCTTGAAGATTAAGGTATACCTGATCTAAACCATAATATTTCAATTGCCTCATGGTGAAAATTGGACATTGAATAAGGAAGGCCGAAGGGGAGGGGGGGTGCATTCCACAGGGGGCAGAGGGGGTAATGATGCATTTTAAATATGATGTTGGCAAAAAAAAATACCAAAAGTACCAAGGACTACCAAAAGAACAAACTTATCTGTCGAATGTATTACAGCCAGAATGCTCCTTAAAGGCAGCACTTAACAAAAACAAAAATCTTAGATGTTTGCATAAGTAACACCAGCCTCATAAAACATGAATCATAACTAATAAAACTACCAGATGAATAGAAAATACAAAATATGGTTTGGTCCTTCCATTCCATGCTGCTCCAAAGTGCTGTTGAGGGAGTTCTGACTCATAGCAACCTGATGTACAAAGGAAGGAAACACCGCTGGGCTTGGTTCTCTCCTATCAACTGTTGTTATTTGTGACACTGTTGTTGCAGGTACTGTGTCCATCCATCTTGTTGAGAGGGTCCTTCTCTTTTTTACTGCAGTTCCAACACCATGCTCCAGAATTAACAGAACATGTAACGAAATAAAAAAGCAATGGATATAATGGACTTGCATAATAGTGTCTAGCATCATGAATTAATGGATACACACATAACATTCTACCAAGCAATATGAAAACACAAAGTACTTTCAAATGCATATAGTAGAATTTATACTAGACTTCAAAGCAAATGTAAACACACTTTAAACAGTACAAGTCATTGAGAAATGTTTTTCCTTTGCCAAAATTGAAGCGAATTGTAGATCAATAATAGGAAAGAAAAAAAAAAACTCCACAAAAGTCTATGCCATCAAGTCATATCCAACTCATAGTGACCCTATAGAATTGAATTGAGCTGCTCTTGTGGGCTTTCAAAACTGTAAATGTTTACAGGACTAGATAGTTTCATCTAAATCCTACTGAGCCGCTGGAGGTTTTGGAATGCTTATTTTGTGGTTAGCAGCCAAGTGCATAAACCACTATACCACCAAGGCTCCAAATATTAGAAAGATTGCTAGAAAATCCCCAAATATTTGCAAACTAACACACATTTAGAAATTATCTGTGACACACAAAAAATCAGAAAGACAAGTGTATATTATGAACAAAAACAATATGAAAACATAATATATCTAAAGATGTTTTTAGATATATTAGGTGTGTGATAGCAATAAAGAAAAGCCACCAAATCAGTAGTTATTGAGTCAATTCTGACTCTTAATCACCTTGTAGGATAAAGTAACACTGGCCCAGAGTATTTCCAAAGCACCACATCCCAATGGAAGTAGATGGCCACATCGTCAGCCCACAGAGCAACTGGTAGGTCCAGCTTCTGACCCCTCAGTTAGCAGCAGAAGAGCTGCAGCAGCAGGACTCCTACTGCCGGAGAGCAACATCAGCATGCACAGTGCTACATGCCACCAGTGCAAAAGATATCGAGAACATTCGCAGCCTCCTCAGTGATGCCATGCCAGCCTTCTCTGAAAACATAAGAGAAATTGAACAAAAGTAAACCAAATTTAACAGAAGAAAGGAAATGTAATAAGCATAATGCATATATGAAAGGAAATGTTAATAATTATAAGGAACATTACTATTATAGAAAAATCACAATCAATAATAAATTCAATGTCTTAAAAGGAGTTCTCTCAGACAATAAATATAATTGATAAACTAGCATTAATCTTTGTTAGTAAAAAAATATAAAAGATAAAATCTTATCAAAGTGACTATGCTAGAGAATTTACAAATATTAAAATAATACTATGGAAATCTGATGGGAAAATTTGTGCTAATGAATTCATTGACTTCACTGAACAATGAGGGCATCACTGATGAAATATTACAAGCGTGTAAACTAGAAATAACACCAATTCTAGGGAAAACATTCTAGAACATCAGAAAGCTAATCATACTTACCTACTTGATCTTTGAAGCCAGCATGAACTTCACACAAAAATTATAAAAAGACATACAACAAAAATTAACTGAAATAACTAATGAATAAAGAAAGAAATAAACAAATAATGTTAGGAAACAATCTAGCAATATATAAAGAAACATTGCGTCAGGCAAACAGAATTGACTGCACTGCAAGGTTTGTTCAACATTACAATAATATTTAATACCGTTCATGTTATTAACAACTTAGAAAACAAACAACAATGAAAATCATTGAATAATAATCTCAACAGTTAAGCTCCTGTGAGAATCCAAAATTTATTATTGATTAAAATTTGCAACACACTGGGCATAAGAAGTTCCTTTCTTTTAAAAAAAGTTCTATTGGTTTATAATTCACAAATCATAAAATTTAATAGTTCAATCATGTCTAGATCAGCTGGACTATCATTACCACAATGTTAGAAGACGTCCTTCTTTTTTGTGCTCATTGTTATTAGCTCCCCAAGTCCTCTGAACCCCCTGTCACACCCCCAAGAAACCATTCGTCCAGTTACTGTCGCTATAGATTTACCCATCCTGGGTTTCATCTACAGACAAGCAACCAAAATACATAACTAAAACTAACAACAATAGAAGAGTAAAACCTCAATCAAAATGAAAGTTGAAAATGTAAAACCCAGAACAGCTTTAAAATGGATTAAAAGGGAAATCATATGATAAGGTGTTACATTTTAACCTAACTACCTCTGTCAAAATCCACTTTCCAATACAGAACTGTCTTTCTTAATCTAGTAAAGCATATAGGGTGAAATTGACATTGATGTCAGACTCATGAAAGAATAAAAGATTGAAGAAAAACAATTTATAAGGGAAAACAAGAAAAATACAATCAGAACCACCACTGGTATTAAAGCTTGCCTTGAAGAGTATGCTAGTACAATAATGCAAGAAAAATAAAATAAAATTACACTGTTTTAAAATTATTTCAATTATTAATATTTTCCATTTTCTTTTTGATTGAGGTTTTTCTGTTTCATTTTGTATAATTCTCAGTATATGCAATCCCAGAGAAGTAAATCTATAGAGACAGACACTGGATTAATAATTACCTAGGGATATGGCAGAGTAGATTGGGTTCAAATGAAGAGCTAACAAAATGACAAAGAAGAAAATGTTCTGAAATTGATTGTAGTAATGATTCTATACAACTCTTCTTCATAGGATTGAACTATTTGATTTTATGATATGTGAATTATATTCCAATAAAATTATTAAAATAATAACAAAATACATATGCATGAAAAGGAAAACTAAAACTGACTTGATTTACAGATGACATAATTACATATGTGGAAATTATAATGAAATCTATCTTAAAAGTATTATAGCAAAAACAGGATTCAAGGCCAATGTAAAAAAAATCAACTGTATTTTTATATGATTGCAATAATAATTGCAATATACTAACATAAAAAGCAATAGTGTTTGTTTACTAAAATACACCTTAATATTTATATAATTAAACCAAATATTACTAAGAAAATTTAAATAAAACCTAAATATATGGAAGTATAGATTATATTAATGGATTAGAAGATTAAATATTTTACACATATTATTTCCACATAGTAATACACAGATTTACCACAATCCCATGCAGCAATTTTGCTAAAAATTGACAAGCTGATGTTAATATCTTGTCAAATATGGAGGAACAATTGGGCAAAAAGTGAATGTCTAGTATCACCTTACAAATCAGAGAATCCTTAACACGAAATAGATAATTAACTGCAATGTACAATCAGGAGCAATAAAACTGCTCAACGTTAAACAGAAAATGCTCACATTTCTGAATTTGGAAAAGATATTTTAGATAAGATACAAAAAGCATAAACCATAAAATTACGAAGCAAAACCTGCTATATCAATTAGACATTATATTCCCAACTCATTTAACAAGAAATAGGAAATATAAGCACAAGAAGAGGAAAAAAATGCAAGGAAAACAAGAGAGAAGATAATAGGGGCTCACAGGAGGCCTCAGCACCACACTTTGCTGTTGTCTCACATCTGGGTTCATCTTACACCAACTGCCCCTACTGCCACAGCATGCCCAAGTTTGACCCCAAGGAGATCTAAACAATGTTCTTGAGGTGTGCTGATGGAAAAGCCCATGGGCCGCAACCATCAGCCCCCTAGGTGGGTCTCCAAAGTTTTAGGTGATGGCATTACCAAGGCAATCGTTGGCTGAAAGGGATTAAGGATTACTGTGAAAGTGACCATCCAGATCAGACAGGCCCAAATTGAGGTGGTGTTTTCTGCCTCTGTGCTGATCCTCAAAGTCCCCGAGGAACTGCTCAATGACAGAAGGAAACAAAAAAATACTAAACTGATATAGCACTAATCTTTAACCAGAGAATTCTCTGGGGCTATTAAAGAGATCCTAGATGCCCAGTCTGTGCTGCAGTGTTGATGTCCACCACTCTCATAACATCATAGATCATGTCAACAAGTGGTAGTGTGGAATGCCCAGTAAGTTAAGAAGTATAAAAGAAAATAATAAAGAAACATTTGATTCAAAAAAAAAGAGAAAGGGAGAGAGAGAATGGGGGTAAACCAATCCCCCTATTATACATGTGAAATATCTGGAAATTCCATTAAAGGAAATATGCTCAACAAAATTTGACATTGTTGCTATTGTTCTTGGTGTTTCATTGTATTCTGACACATAGAGACACTACGTGCAGCAGAAGGAAATAGGCATGTTTGTTCCTGCACCGTCCTCACAGTGGTTGGAGCTTGTTAACTGTAGCTGCTCTGTTAATATCTTATTGAAGATCTTTTTTCTTTTTTGCCCTGGCAACACTAAGCCTTGGATTGCTAGCCTCAATATAGGTAGTTCAAGCACATCAACCACTTCAAGTGAGAAAGATGATGATAATTGACCCCATAAATGTTTACAAAGCCCCTGAAGCATTACATCGGGTCACTGCAAGTCTCTATATTGACTTCACGGTAGTGAGCTTGCTTTGCTTCTTTTGCTTGATTAATAATGCATATTGTCCTTTTTCTGGGAACTGGTTCCTCCTAAAAGCATGTCCAAAGTCTTTGAGATGAAGTCTCCCAATTCGTGTTTCTAAGGAGCATTCTGGCTATACTTCCAAGATCAATTTGTTTGTTTTCTGTTAGTCCATGATACTTTCAATATTTTTCAACAGCACCATTCTTCTATGTTCCTCATTCATTGTCCAACTTTCACAAGTGTATGGGGTATTAGAAAATACCATGGTGTGATAGTTACATAATTTCATGTCAACTTATGAAATATATATATTGGTATAGTGGTGGTATTCAGCCTATCAATCAGGTCACAGCCTTATGGTGCTTCCTTGTGGGCGTGGCCCTCTCATAAGGAGGCCCTTGAAAACTCCCCTTCTCTCTTGCCTTAACCTTCCTCCTGACTGTCCCTGATTGCTGCCAGAACACTCTGATGTTACCGCCACTGGATCCACAGGACTTTGCACCCACAGGCATGTGATCTTCCAGCATTGTGCATCACTGCTTGTGGCTGCTTGATTCTGAAGAGGGACTTATGGACTAGTATCAGACTTATGGACTTGAGTTGTATTGGACTTGGATGTTTCCTTGATATATAATTATTTCTTGATATAAAGCTGTTTCTTACACTTGACAAACTGACAGTAAACAAGGTTGTGTTCTCTACATCTTATATGATATTAATATACTTTTCTACAATTCTGGTGCTACATGCTTCATACAATTCAGCTCCTGATATTATTTGCTTTCAGTATATAAAATAAAAAGTATTGCTAAGGAATACAATGCTGACACACAAGCTTTCTGATACTAGTGTAAGTTCCCAAATTTATTTGTCTTCTCACTCTCTTTTGCAATGTTTGTCTACAAGTTTGTCATACTATGGTAACTTTTGTGTTGCTATGATGCTGGACGCTATGTCACTGGTATAACAAATGTCAGCAGGGTCACCAAAAGGAACAGGTTTCAGCAGAGCTTCCAGACTAAGAAGGAATAGGCTGCACACGTTGTAGGAATTAGCCATTGAAAATCTTATGCCTAGCTTTGAATTGTCTGGTACTAAAGGAGTAACGAATGGAAGCAGAACATTGTTGCAAATGGTGCAGGGGGATAGGCCTCTCGGGATGGGGAGCACTCGAAATATAACTGACAAGGAGCTGCTTTCCCAGGGTGCAAATGAATGTTTTGTACTATAGCACATACTGCAGGTTTAAGTGTAGGTAGCTGGTTTTGCAACCTCTTGGATCATCCTAGTGCCCCCAGACAGGGGCAGTTATCACCCACTTTGTGAAACACTTCACTGTCCCCATCTCTGTTTGAATGACAATTTCTTGGTCTCTGTGCAAGTTCCACCTAAACACAATTTAGCATTCTGGAACTCCTATTCCTATAAATGTTAGCCATAATCTGTTGATTAATCCCTTTTGGTGCCTTTGCATAGTCAATAAATATAAATAAATATCTTTCAGGTATCCTCTACTTTCAGCTAATGTCATTAGGAAATTTGAATTAAAACCACAATGAGAACCTATAACATCTATTATAATTCTTAAATGATTTTAAAGAAAAAGAAATCTGACAGGAGCACATATTAATACCATATATCAATAGAGAGATGCTGGAACTCCAAGCTGGATTCGGAAGAGGACATAGCCTGAGGCTCATGTCAGGTGGATCTTGGATGAAAGCAAAGAATACCATAAAGATATTTGCTTGTGTTTTATTAACAATACAAAGACATTAAGCTATGTGGATCCTAACAAACTATGGATAGCATTGTGAAGAATGGAAATTCCAAAACAAATTATGGCGCTGATGCAGAACCTGTGCTTGGACCAAGGGACAGGTGTATGAACAGAGCAAGAGAATACTGCATGCTTTAAAATCAGGAGTGGTGTGTGTCAGAGTTGTATCTTTTACCACACTCTCCAATCTGTATCATGAGAAAATTATTTTAGAAGCTGTCATATATGAAGAAGAACATGGCATCAAAGTTGAAGGAAGGCTTTTTAACAACTGCTATATGTGAATTAAATAGCTTTGAGCAGTTGAAAGGGAGGAGTACTTGAAGTACTTGCTGACGAGGGCCAAAGACTGCTGCCTTCAATATGGATTACAATTCCATGTAAAGAAAACTAAAGTCCTCATATTTAGACCAATAGATAAATTATGATAGATGGGGGAAATATCAAAGTTGTCAAGGATTTCATTTTATTTAGCCCTATGGAAGCAGCAGTGAAGAAATCAAATGATGTACCACATTGGGAATATCTTCTCCACAAGATCTCTATTAAGTGTTGAAGAGCAAGTTTGGAAGGCGAAGATGAGACTAACCCAAGCCATGGTATTTTCAATCTCCTCACATACATATGGAAGTTGGACAATGAGTTAGAAAGACCTCAGGAAATTTGACATATTTGAATAAAATGTTGTTGAAGAATATTGAAAGAATTATGAACTGCCAGAAGAACAAACACATGCGTCTTGTCAGACATACTGACAGAATGTTCCTTAAAAGCAAGGATGGTGGCACTGTCTCACATATTTTGGACATGCTATCAGAAGAGACAAAACCCTGCAAAAGGAAATCATGCTTGATAAAGTAACTCATGAAAAAGGAGGAAGCCCATGAAGTAGATGGATTGATACAGTGGCTACAGCAATGAGCTCAAGCATAACAATTGTGAGAATGGGCCATGGCCAGGTAATGTTTCATTCTGCTGCGCACAAGGCAATGACTCAATAGCACCTGAAAACAAACTCGCATGGTGATGAAGATGCGAAGCAATTGAAACTCTCATACACTGCAAGTAAAATTTTAAAAAAAAGTCCCATCACCTTGGTAAATAATTTGTTAATTTATTATAAAGATAAGCATCTTTCATTATAATAACCAATAATATCACTCTTGGGAATTTACCAAAAGGAAATGAAAATATATGTCCTTACAAAGCCCTGTTATTTAATATTTGGAACAGCTTTATTTATATTCCAAAACTATAAACATACCAAATATCCATTAACATATAAATGACTAAACAAATTATGATTAATTCATACAATGAAATAGTGTTCCATAATAAGAAGAACTAAGCCATTTATATATTTGCAGCAAAGATGAATACTAAATATGCCAATTCTAAGATGCAAGATACAAAAGGATAAATAAGGTATGATTTCATTTTCCTGGGCAAGGAAAATGCACAAGGGCATAAATAATATAACATTTATCCAGTCTGAAGAAAAAGAATAAGAATGACTACAAACAGGGATTTTGGACGGATTTAAGATGCTTGACTATTCTGTATTTTCATTGCAGGGACCCTTAGACTTGGTAATGTTCAAGGGATTATCACCTGTGAACCACTTTCATTTCTCACTTGATTTAAAGTACTGAGGCCATTTGAGTCCAAATTAACTGAAATTCTCATTTAAAATATAGGTTGTTAGACACCACTTTCCATCCTTGAATAGGGCAAATGGCTAAGCACTCAGCTGCAATCCAAAAGACTGGCACAGCCAACTCCCACTGAGGCACAGTAGAAGAAATCTCTGGCAATCTGTTTCTAAAAATTCATGGCCTTGAAAGCCCTGTGGAACTGTGTATCTACGGCCTTCATCACTGAGAATGAACACTGCGCCCACTAACAACAACGGATTTTATATTAGCATTTAAACAAACTCTCTAGTAGCTTTAGGACTTGCATTTCAAGCATGGCATCCCAAGTTAATGGATGAACATGATCATCCTAAAATCATTAAAATAGGGAAATTTAGTACAAATCAGAAGAAATATGCATTTATTTACACATGCTATACTCAACATGGCATTGAACTGATAGGAAAGATGAACATGATGATTATTAATAAACACCTACTATTTATCACTCCTTTCCTGATTTTAAACTATCCAGTCTTACCTTGTTCTGCTCAAATAACTATCTCTTGATCCCGGTACAGGTTCAACATGAGCACAATTAAGTGATCTAGAATCTGGATTCATCTCAAGGATATCCATAGTTGGCTATGATCCACACAGACAAATGCCTGGGCATAAGCAAGAAACACAAATAAACATCTGTCTGTTATTGTCCTTTTCAGCCAAGGTCTAGCTCCCATCAGCAATGATATTCCTTGTTCCATGTCCTTTTCTGTAAATAGCAATGATCTGCTATTTACTGCTATTAGCAATGATCAGCAAAAATGTACTTGCATATGATGTCAATGATGTTTTTCTATAAATTGAGCCTTCTGTGGTGTCACCTTTCTTTAGAATGGGTATAAATATGGATGTCTTCCAATCAATTGGCCAAATAGCTGATTTCCAAATTTCCTGGCAGAGACAAGTAAGTACTCCCAGTGTTTCATCAGCTTGTTGAAACATTTCAATTGGTATTCCATCAATACTTGAAGCCTTGTTTTGGGCTAATGCTTTCAATGCAAATTATATTTCTTCCTTCAGTACCATTGGTCCTTGATTACATATAACTTCTTGCAATGATTGAATGTCAGCTAGTTCTTTCTGGTACAGTGACTGTGTATTATTGTAATCTTTGATGCTTCCTGCATTATTCAATATTTAACATGGTTTAAAATCAGGAAAAGTGTGAATCAAGGGTTGAATCCTCTCACTACACTTATTCAATTTGTATGCTGAGCAAATAATTAGAAAAAGCTAGACTATATGAAGATGAATGTAGCATAAGAATTGGAAAAAAGATTTATTAACAACCTGCCATATGCAGTCGACTCCACCTTGCTTGCTGAAAGTGAGAGGAATTGAAGTATTTGCCGATGAAGATAAAGAATTGCAGCCTTCAGTATGGAGTAAACTCAATGTAAAGCAAACAAAAATCCTCACAACTGGACTAGTATAGTAAAAGGATTAATTTTTCTACTGACTTCATATTGATTGGATCCACATCAATACTCATAGAAACAGCGGTCAAGAGATCAAATGATTCATTGTTTTGTATAAATCTGCTAAACAAGACATATTTAAAGGTTTGAAAAACAAGGATGTTACTCTAAGGACTAACGTGTGCCTGGCACAAGCCAAGGTATTTTCAATCACCTCGTATGTCTGTGAAAGTTGGATATTGAATGACGAAGACTACAGAGGAATTAGTACATTTGAATTACAGTGCTAGTAAGATAATTTAAAGTATGATGGACTGCCAAAAGAATAAACAATTTTGAATTAGTACTCCAGAATAATCCCTAGAAACAAGGATGATGAGACTGTGTCTCACGTACTTTGGACACATTATCAGGAAAGAGCAATCCCTGGAAAAGGTCATCACTGTTGGTAAAGTAGAGAGGGAAGAAAATAGGAAGACCTGGGGAGGAGTCAAGATGACATCCAAGTAGAATCACCTGCCCAGTGCTCCTATTATTAGATCAGAAAAATTTAAGAGATAAGGAGGCCAATACTGGAAGGCTGGGTGCTAAAAATAGATTCGGTATATTAGGGTCTGGTTCAGACCTTCCCATGCAATTTTCATTCATGGAACAATTTGAGAACTTGCCTAAAACCTCTAAGTTTTCTGTGCCTACCCATGGGTTCAGCTAATTCCTCATCAGATCCACAGGGACTGTGTCCACCATATCTTCCCATGCCCAATATCTGAGACTGGCAGCATGCAGTAATATCCCCAGGCGGCTCTGTAAACGAAGTTTCACAGAAAGCCTCCAAAAACTAGCCACAAGAACTCACACTGGAGATTCTCTTCTCTACTGTTCACCCTCCTCCTGCATTCTCAGGCTTTGCATCTCCCCTGCCCAGCAAGAAAAGTTGTGACTATATCAGCCAGCCCCTTTCCTGTTCATCCCGTCTTGTGCCTGACAGTATGGGTAAGAAGAGATAATTAGACACTAATTTTCAGCATTGAAGAGACCGCAGGATATCTACCCAGGACAAAACGTAGATCCCCAGAGAACAGCCTGAAAAGCAGAGAGAGCCAGGAGTGACACAGGAGAGTGGGCAAAGTAGAATTGAGATCCCGTTGGCCCCAAGCCCTTACAGATAATCTGGTCCTCCTTTCCTGGGGGCAGTATGGCACAGCCCTGATACTGGGGCACCCCACAAGCCCATTTAAAAAAGGAATATTTTTAAACACTTAAAAAATATATATTTTATTAGGACCTCATACAACTCTTATCACAATCCATACATAAATCAATTGTGTAAAGCACATTTGTACATTCATTGCACCCATCATTCTCAAAACATTTGCTTCCACCTAAGCCCCTGGCATCAGTTCCTTATTTTTCCCCTCCCACCTTGCTCCCCCCTCCCTCATGAGCCCTTGATAATTTATAAATTATTATTTTGTCATATCTTGCCCTGTCCGATGTCTCCCTTCACCTACTTTTC
>NW_022103906.1:6160269-6200039 GCF_000313985.2 Echinops telfairi
TTGCTTCTGAGCTAGATGGCCGCTTGTTTACCTTCCAGCTTTTAAGACCCCAGATACTATATCTTTTGATAGCTGGGCACCATCAGCTTTCTTCACCACATTTGCTTAATCACCCGCTTTGTCTTCAGTGGTTGTGTTGGGAAAGTAAGCATCATAGATTTCCAATTTAATAGAAGAAAGTATTCTTGCATTGAGGGAGTACTTGAGTGGAGGCCCAATGTCCCTCTGCTGCCTTAATACTAAACCTATAAATATATGCACATAGATCTATTCCAGGTTATGTTCCCTTGTTTAATTTTGAATGCAAGCCACCAGAAACTTGGTCCATTAGCACAGCATTAACATAATATGGTAGGCAGAATGCTAATCCCCAGAGCACAGCCTAAGATTTTAATATTAAAAAAAAATAAAGGAAAATCAACATTTGCTGAAAACCACAGCCCAAGCCAAAAACTGGCACAGAGTCTTTAAAGAACTTCAAATTGTGGCCAGACATTTCAGACCAGGCCCGATCTAAACTGGACCAGTGGAATACCTACGGTCGTTGGTCTCAGCCCATCATCTAAGACACACACACACCCCACCAGCCATGGAGTTGCCGCAGGACATTGCCTACACAACGGTCTGACCCACCACCATAGTAGGCCAAAGGTAGTCCCTGAAACCAGTTTTACTAGACACACAGAGAAATAGCTCAGGGGCCCTCGTTATCCCAGGAAAATGGTGCAGAGTTCGTTCAAAATGTCATACAGACAGGAACACACCTCAACACCCTCAACAAGAAAACAAGAAAAACAAATGCAACAGCAGAGGAAGACCTAAACCTAACAAAGGTCATAGAAGAAACAGGCATTGATCTACAACAAAAAGAAATCTTCAGAATGCTGCTTGGAGTAAAACAGAATGTGTGAGAAGCAATGCAAAATAAGGACACAATAATAGAGTAGATTAAGTTCACAATAGAGGGGGTATAATCCATGTATAAAGGGAAATACAAAGACTAATGGATGAGGTAACAGAAGCAAAATACAAGATAAGAGGCCTCACCACCAAACGATGAAGAGGAAGAGAATCATACCAGTGATCTCGAGGACAATCAGGCAAACTTCAACAAAGGGAAAGACAATCAAACAAGATAATCAAAGAGGCAGTAGAAAAACTGAGAACAATGTGAGATGCTATGAATAGGAACAATATTTGAATAATTGGTCTACCAGAACAAGACACAACAAAGTAGTCTACAGCTAAATTAGAGAGGAAATTCCTGGAAGCAAACTTCCCCAACTTAATGAATGAGAATCAGACATTCATACAGGAAGCAGAGAGAACAGTGATTAGACTAATCCCCAGGAATAACTCAAGGCACATAATAGTTAATTAAATTATCCAATTTTGAGGAAAAAAGAGAAAAATTTAAGCGCAGCAAGATAAATAAAAGGCAGTCACGTACAATGGTGCTCAGGTATGAATATTTTCAGACCTATAAGCATACCATGAAGATAAGGAGAGTAGAGTAACATCTTCTGAAGCTGAAAGAAAAAAAACGCCAACCCAAGAATCCTCTACCCTGCCAAACTATCTATTAAGATAGATAGTGAGGTAAGAGTCTTCCTAGACAAGGAAGAACTCAGAGAATAAGCCAAAAGACAGCCAACCCTGAGGAAAATCCTTGCCTACTTGTTTTGGTCAGAAGACCAACATCTACCAAGCAAAATTTGCCATATAGTGCAAGTCTACCCAGAAAGCCATGCCATCGAACACAATGATCAAGATAATATTGCCTCAGAGGGAAAACAAGGCACGAATGAAGGCCAGACAAAACTACCACCCCCCCACCCCCACCACACACACACATAAACAGAGCACACTGATATGGAGGGAGATGGGAACCCCCCACTCCCCCCAAAGGTACAAGATGACAGCAATGGATCCACTTTGGGTGGTGATAATTGAATGTCAATGTGGTGAAATCGCCCATTAAAAGACAAAGATTATTAGATTGGCTCAAAAAACATAACCCATCAATCTGTTCCTGTGCAAGACACAACTTAACCTGCCTGGCAGTAATCTCGAGTGTGGCTTGGGGTAAATGTTAACTTTCAGAAGTGGTAGCCCCAAGCCATCTTTGGGATTACACTGCAGAAAAACAAGTCCCTTAACAAAATGACTGACATAATTAGACTGTCAGGGAGGTTACAGTTTATCATATCTGTATGATATGAGTAAAATGAGTAATTTCTTAAGAATTACAGGCCTACAATATAAAACAGCAAATTTTATGCAAAATAATGTACTCATTCAGAGATGAGATGACACTGATCCTTCATATATTATTCCAGAGCATAGAAAAATATGGCAAAGTCCCAAACTCATTCAGCAAAGTGAGTATAACTTTGATTCCCAAACTAGGCAAGGATCCCACAGGAATAGAAAACTATAGACAGATATGTCTAAGGAATATAAATGCAAATATCTTTAACAACATATTGGACAATAGAATACAAAAGTATAGGAAACATATCATCCAAGCATGATCAGGTGGAATTAATTCCAGGGATGCATGCATAGTTCAACGTACAAAAATCCATCAATGTTATTTGCCACATTGATAAGAATCACATAATATCAATAGACACAGAAAAAGCATGTGACAATATCCAACACCTATTCCTAATTAAGACACTCAAGAAGGTAGAAGTAGGAAAGAATTCCTCACGTTAATACATGCTATTTATGAAAAACTAAGAGCCAAGATAAGAGTCAATGGAGAAAAGACAAAACAATCCCACTAAAAAAAAAAAGAGGACCAGAAAACTTTGCCCCTTGTCCTCACTTCTATTCAACATCATACTGGAGTTCTAGCTACCAACATAAGGTAGTGGAAGGACATTAAAGGTCTCCAACAGGAGAGGAGGAGGTGAAACTATCGCAATTTGCAGACAATATGATTCTATTCCAAAAACTCCACAGGAGTACTGGTAATGATAGAGGAAGAGGAATGAGTGGTGGGATACAAGATCAACATACTATTGGTTTGGTATATACATCAGATAAGACCATAGAAGAGGGAATCAAGAAGGCAGTAACCTTCACAATAGCCAAGAACAAATTGAAATATTTAAGTATATGTCTAACCAAAACTACAAAAGACTTTTACAAGGAAAACTGCTAGACCCTACTGTAGAAAACCCAAAGCAACCTCCACAAATGGAAGATATTTCCGAAGCTCATGGATCAGAAACAATCAATACAGTAAAGATGTCAATCTTACCCAAGTCACTATATACATATAATGTTATCCTGATTCAAATACCAACAACTGTGTCAAAGAATTGGGAAAACTGACCACCAATTTCATATGGAGTGCGGAGACAGCCAGAATTAGCAGAGAACTCTCCAAGAAGGACAATGTTGGAGGAATCACCTTACCTGATTTTAACAACTACTATATAGACACAGTGGTCAAAACAGCGTGGTGCTGGAATAATAACAGATACTCAGACCAATGGAAAAGAACAGAAAACCTAGAAATAAAACCATCAGATAAAACCACCAGAAGATAGACAACTGATCTTCATCAAGGGCCCAAAAAAGAATCAAGTGGGAGGTGGATGCCCTCTTTAACAAAAGGTACTGGAAACAATAGATATCCCCTTTATAGGAAAATGGAAAAAGACCCTTACCTCACTCTATGTACAAGAACAAACTCCAGGTGGATCATGGACCTAAAAGAAAACCCCCAAAGTGTCAGGACCATCAATGAAGGAATTGGGACAAACCTAAAAACCTTGGCACAGGGATACATAGGCTAACTGCAATAGGAAAGGGAGCACAGGTGAACATGAAATCAACAAGTGTGATATACTAAGAATAAAAAACCTGTGTGTGTTGCAAGACTTAACCAAGAGAGCAACAAGAGAGCCCACAGACTGGGAAAGGAATTTTAACAATGACAACAGACAAAGGGCTTATTACTAAAATCTAAGATACCCTTCTAGCCCACAAAAGAGGAAAACAGTTAACCCCCTGAGTAAGTGGGCAGAAAACCTGAAATTAAGTTATCAGAAAATGTAAATTAAAACAACTAGGAGATACCACCTAACATCCTTGAGGATCTCCCAAATAAGATTAAATGTTGGAGGGGAAGTCCTCCATTGCTACAGCCTCTGTGTTAAGCAAGCTGGAGATACTGAAAGCAAATGGAAACTGAGTTACCTTATAACCCAGCAATCCCTCTAGTGGGCATATATCCCAAAGAGGTAAGAAATAGACCATGACCAGTCATCTGCACTCCAATGATTATTGTGGCGTAATGCACAACCACAAAGAATTAGAAAATACCTAAATTTCCATCAATAGACAAGTAGATTAGAAAATGCTGGCACATACACACAATACAGTACTATGTATCACTACAAAAAGCACTGATGATCACCTGAAGCACATCATCTCATGGGAATAGTTGGAGGAAATAATGCTAAGCAAAGTTAGGCAATCACAAAAGGACAAGTACAACATGAGTCCAATGGGGTAAGTATAATCAGCACAGTAGGTATCGAAGAAAAGCCACTTAAGTCATAATTTACAGGTTGAGATGCAGGCAATAGGGCGGGAAACACACAAACCCAAGGATGTAAATGTCATTCCACCATAAAGAAGGGGAAAGTTGGGGAGGCCTGGAGAAAACGGTGGGGGTAGAAGAGGAAGATGATGGCACTGGGGAGCAGGGTACTAATACACCCAGAGGAAGGGTATTGTTTATGTCTCCACAGAAATATGAGTGTGAGTCTGCTATGTCATACCTTGACAGCAGCATAACCACATGGAGCAACTCATGAACAGAGACGTCTACAGGGCTGGCCCCAATCAGAGCAAAACTGACCTCACTAGAAGTATGAGCTACAGAGAACAACACTAAACCTACAGGTTGTGGGGAGAGGCCAGCCTGCCATGCCCACAGGTAAGCAAACCAAGAAGGAGAAAGAGAGAGTGAGGGACTAGACCCCATAGTAGCACACCAATCCCTGAAGATGACTTCCCAGCACTGAGCTGTTAAGGCACAGAGAGGACTGTAGGGCTGACAACAACTCGAGACATGATGTCCCCTCGCTGGAGCAGACCATGGCAAAGGACAATACTGGGAACACATGGCAGAGAGTGAGGCCGTTCTGCTTCCTCCTTTCCCCAGTGGGGTGAACCAATAAGGGAGCATAACAGGTCAGCAATGGGAGCAAAGTAAAGCCACAAAGTCCCTGAAGAGCCCCACAAACAGACTTCAGGCTAGGAGGGGAAGTACCGGAACCCCCCAAGACCAGTGAGGCGGTAGTCATAAAGGTCAGCAGACAGTACTGGAGTTATCTATGCTTTTGTGTGGGTATTTTTCCTAGTTTTTTCTTTTCCTGTCTCTTGGTATTCATTCGTTTGTTTTATTTTTGTTTTACCTCCATATTGTTGTTTTGCCTACCTATATGAGATAGGCATGGGAAGCAGGTCCAAGGAGAAATCAATGGGGCAGATGGTTCTGGAGGGACTGGAGGGGTGGGGTAGGGGGCAAGGTGAAAGAAGCAGTAAGCAAACAATGCCACAGACAGGGGAACAGCTAGGGAATTAAAATCAACAATGAGGAGGATGTAGAGATCCTGGTGGTGTTGGAGCAACAGCAATCTAGCTGAGAGGAATTACCAAGAGGCAGAAGAAGGGAGAGTGTGATGGTGGGGCAGAAGGAAGGTATAAGGAAACAGAGGAAAGATCTAGGAAGCAAAGCTATGAATAGAGGTATAAACATAGGTGTGTATATGTATGTAAACATATTAATTCATAAAAATAGAGGTATTGGCCTATGTACATATATTTATATGGAAATACATTGAGAAAGTGTATGGACTTTGAGCCTCTGCTCAAGCCCTCCCCCAATGAAGAACACTTTGTTCTAACAATCTAGCACTCTGTGACACTCACCCTACCAACACTCACCCTGAAGACAAAATGGGTGCATAAGCAAATGTGAAGAAAGCTGATGGTGCCCAACTATCAAAAGATAGCATCTGGGGTCTTAAAGGCTTGAAGTTAAACAAGTGGCCATTTACTGGAGAAGCAACAAGCCTACATGGAAGAAGCACACCAGCCTGTGCGATCATGAGGTGTTGATGGGATCAGGTAGCAGGACTCAGAAGGCCCAAAGCAAAACAAAAACATATTGTTGAGAACAAACAGGGTCGGGGTGGAGACCCAAAACCCATCTGTAAACAATTGGACATCCCCTCACAGAAGGTTCGCAAGGAAGGATGATTCAACCAAGGAACAATATAGCACCGATGAAACACAATATTCCTCACCCTCCACTAATATGACTTTTCAGTTCTCCCCAGATCAGAACATGTACACTGGTACAGATAAGACACATGACACATGAATCCAGGTCAGATAAACCCTTAAGAACAGACATGGGATTAAGGATAACAGGAGGTAGGGGGAAGGTGGGAGTGGGGAGGGGAGGAAGAGGAAACCAATTGCAATGACTGATGCACAACATCCCTCCCCCAAAAGGGGAAACAGAAACATGGGTGAATGGAGATAGCATTCGTTGTAAGATATGAAAATAATAATAATTCATAACTTATCAAAGGGTCACAAAGGTGGGAGGGGGGAAAGAATAAAGAGGAGCTGATATCAAGGGCTTAAAATTGAAAGTAAATGTTTAGAAATGATGATGGCAACACATGTACAAATATGCTTGATACAATTGATGTAAGAGCCCCCAATAAAATGATCTTTAAAAAAAAGAAAAATACAAGAGAATTGAACATGAAAAAAACAACAAAAATAGGAAGTCCCTTGACAAGAAGGATTGACACCATGACTCCAACAATGGACTTAAACAAAAGAACTGTAAGAATGGAGCGGGACTGGGCAGTGTTCTGTTCTGTTGTACATAAGGTCATTGGGGAGGAGTTGGAACCAGCTTGATGGCATCTAATGACAACAATATTTATCAAGTTCTTCAATGTCTTTGAGATGCTGTCTTCATTCTATCACTAAGTAGTTATATGTTCTTAGTTATTTATCTTCTCTTAACTCTTGCCAGTTATCTGGACCAAAGGGTGAAGCTTTAAAAATCTCTTACATTTCTTACAACTCAGTTATCCATGAGTCATGTTCATAATGGAGAAAGCATCTATCCATTCTGGAAGCTATGTTGTATGGGATATTTTACTGGACCACAGAAAATTCGGTTGTAAAACCAATCATTAAGTCAATACAAAAGCAATCCTGATAACCAAGCTCACTGCCATCTAGTCAACACCAACTCACAGCAACCCTGTAGGACAAGGTAGAAGTTCCCTTGTCCTAGACTGGAACTGGTCATGGAGTAGAAAGGCTCATCTTTCTCCCTTGGAGCAGTTGTGATTTTGAGCTGCTGACGTTTCTGACTGCAGCCCATCACATAACCACTACATCACCAGGGCTCCGCAAACAAAGCAGACATAAAGAAATATGAATATTAGCCTTGGAGTTAGTTCTGAGTCATGGCGACTTCACATATGTCAGTGGATTGCAATCTCCACCGTTTCAGTTAGCACACAATTTTTTACTCCCAGGGAATTTAGGGTTAATAAGTACTATTAATAATTCAAATCCTCTGTAAGTTCCGTAAGGATTTTGTGGTTTGTGCTTTGTTGTTGTTACTGTTGTATTTGAAGACACTCTCCCAATAATTATTTCTACGCTTTCTTTAAATTTACCCTTATGGATGGCAAAAATATTTTACCTGATTAACTTCAAAAACCTTATTGTGGAATGGGACATTTCATATGGCTGACAATTTTGAAAATTATTAAAATATTCTCCACATTAAAAAATATTGTGGGTTAATGTGAGAAAATAATAGGCCAGCTAGCTAAAATGCAGACCAAATGCCTGGGATCTCAGGGTTTGGACAGGAACTCTTCTTGGACTATAATATAGTTTTAAAGGAAAATTCACCTTCTTCAATTGCCCCTTTCAAAATACAGCCTGTCTGTTATATTTTGCAAATAACTAACAATAATAAAAATATCAAATATTTAACACTTTGTTTATCATATTATATATTTGAAGTTCAACATATGCTGCCTTCAAAATTTAGCATAATAATCATTCAAAAACAAAGCAAAACTTTTCCAACCAGTTTTATTCTACCCACTGATCAAAATGAACTTCGCACAACATTTGTTCCACTTGCCAGATGGTAAAGTCCATCCACCTATGAAGGACCTGGGTTCTTTGATCTGACAGAGTTTTGCTGAGCAGTTTTACATTCACATAATTCCATCTGTTCTTCTTAACTTCACCCCTTTCTTCCCTCCAGATGTTAGGAGCAAGAAGAAAATCTGAAATGAATGTATTCTATTTGGACACTTGTTTTGACCTCAGTTTTTTAAACAGATTCAATTAGTGCCTACAAAAAAAATGTTGTTCAACCTGTACAGGAAACATATATGAAATTAATATCTGTACTAATACCCTCACAAAAGGTAGTATTATAGGAGTTATTGTTAGAAAAGTGCCCAGGGACAATTCTGTGAGAAAATGTTTGAGATCTATTCCAAAACATTCTGGCTAGTATGTTTGGAAAAATAAAGATGACCTTCCTTTAGAGATTAGACATTAGCCATCCTTAACTTTCAAGTTTTTAAATGTTTGAGTTAATATAAATGTGAAAAACAGTAAAGTTTTTAATGTTTGCTGAAATGCTTCCTTCTGTTATTCTCATTTTCCTATTCAATGTGTATTCTTAAACATAGGCTCTTAAATAATGGAGAATATAATTTAGCGTCCTTTTTTACTTAATTGTTATTATGTTTGGTCAATAGAATGAAATCATCCATTACACTATTTCCAGAGTCCTAGATTTATTTTTAAATGAGCAAATATTCCTATTTAACAAAGTTGATTATTTTCACTAAACATATTAGCAAGGATATTAGACAATGATAATAATACTGGGAAGACTCAAAGTAAAACAGTCTCATAGCCTTTGTCATGAGAGTATAAAGTATTATATATGAAGAGGCTCTCATTATCTTTAAAATAAATTTGTCCGTGGCTTTCTGATGCTACTATGTATATGAAAATATGTGTGTATGTGCATGTATATGCATATGATATAAAGGATGTCATATACTAAAAACGCTCAAACTGGGCCAATAGAAGACATTATGATAAACAGAGGAGAGATTAACATTATCAAGGATTTCATCTTCCTGGCTACACAATCAGTGCTAATGAAAGCAGTAGTCAAAAAATCAAGTGACAGTGCATTTGGCAAATTTGTTGCCAAAGATTAATTTAAAGTGTCGAATGGCATGATTGTCACTTTGAAGATTGCCCCAAGCCCTGGTATTTTCAATTGTCTCATGCACATGTGAAAGGACAATGAGGGAAGAAGACTGCCGAAGAACTGATGCACTTGAATGTTGGTGTTGGTGAAGAATATTGACAGCACTGTGGACAGCCAGAAGAATGATCTTATCTTGTCAAATGTACACCTGGAATGCTCCTTACAAGTGAGGTTGTTGACATTTTGAGCATGGCATCAGGAGAATCAGTCCTTGGGAAAGGACATCATATTTGGTAAAGTGGAGGGTGAGCAAAAAAGGAAACCATTCAGGAGAATTGGCACGGTGGGTACAACAGTGAGTTTTGAGCGTAACCATTGTGTAAGACGGGACAGTGTTTCTTCCTATAGGCTACTCTGAATTGGAACTAATTGCGATGCACTTTCAACAATACATATTCTTACATGTATATATTCATGTATATGTTCTCACATATACTCATATGTCTTTGTGTATACATATTTGTATACTTGAGAGTACTTAAATTTCATGGAAAAATAGAATTAAATATAATGAAAATTTTCATGAACTTTCTTATATCCATACACACATATACAAAAATATATAGAGATATGCATTACTATATTATCTACAATTTTTCATGGGAGTAGACAGCCTCATCTTTCTACCTCAGGGAAATTGGCGGTTTCGAACTGCTAACCTTGCAGATTGCAGCCCAATATGTAAGTACTACATCACCAAGGCTCCTAGACTTTGTTAAATTAAAGATTCTGATTCAGTATTTCTGGGATGTAAAGACAAATTCTTAACAGGATGTCAAACCAGATGTCAAACTAGTTTCTTGTTACTCTGCTTAAAATGCACTGAGTTCTAGGGGGAAGGATATTTGTCCCTGTTTGATTAGGATACCCTGTCTCATAAGTGATAGACCTGTATGTATACCCTTAAGACAATTTAATCTTGCATAAATTTATATTTAAGCTTTAATAAGAAAAAGTAACCAATGTCTATTGCTAGCATTTTACATTATGTGTTTTTAAAACCCCTATATCTGTTTCATTTTTTCTTCATCCTCGCTTGTTCCCTCCAGTTTCCTTTCCCTTCCCTCTGCCCACCCCCACTCCTGATATCCTCATAGTTTTAAAAGTCTCATTCTTCGAGGTGAAACTATTTTTATTTTTCTTTAAAATAATGAAGACTGACTAAATTGAATGGGCATAAGATTCTCAAACTGTGTCCAGATCTTCAAGTATTTAACAGGCTCGTCCTTGCTTTTCACTGATGCATAATATTCCATTGTGTGAATGAAACAGTATGTTTTTCCATTCCTCTACAGATGAGGTTTTTGATTATTTCTATCTTTTTCCTATGATAGAAAGCACTGCAATAGGCATAGATATGCATATGTCTGTTCCTGTTTGGTTTATTTTTCCCTAGGGTACATGTTTACCAAGTAGAGAGATTACAAAATTATAAGGTATTTGTATTCACATTTGTTTTAGGAAATGACATAATGATTTCCATAGCGGTTTCAAAATTCCTACAATCCCATCAGTAATGTATTAAAGTTTCAATCTCTCCATATTGTCTCCAAAATTTATTATTTCCTGTTTTTACTGTAATTGTGCTGTGTCAATAAGGTAAAATCTCAGTTTTGTTTTAATTTGTATTTCTCTCATGACTAATGAAAGCAACTATTTCTGCATATGCTCTAGGGCTGCCTGGATATTTCTTTAGCAAATTGTCTATTCATATCTTGTGACCTTTTAATTGGATTATTTGTAATTTTCTTATTAGAGTGTTATAATTTTCTATAGGTATTTGAAATGAACCTTTTCTCTGACATATCCTTGCAAAATATTTCTGTCGTACATTATTTTCCCCTCTGCTTTACAAACCATGATGACCTTCCTCAGGGGTTGTTCTATTCTGAGAACATGTATATAGTACGTGAGATCCAGTCTCTCTATCCTTGTGTCCTAAGGGTCACTCTGGCTGTTCTTCCAAGACTGATTTGTTTCTTTTTTTGGCGGTGTATGGTACTCTCAATATTCTGCTCCAGCCAAATCATACCAATAAATTGATCTTCTTTGGTCTTCCTTACTCAGTATACAGCTTTAAGTACCTATGAGGCTGTTGAAAATACCATGGCCTGGATCAGGTGCATATCAGTCCTCAAAGGAATATCCTTGTTTTTCAACACTTTAAAGAGGTCTTGTGCAAAATATTTACCCAATCCAATGCTTCATTTGATCTCTTTTTTAAAAAAAATATTTTACTGGGGCTTGTGCAACTCTTAACACAATCCATACATACATTCCTTGTGTCAAGCACATTTGTACATTTGTTGCCATCATCATTCTCAAAACATTCTCTTTCTACTTGAGCCCTTGATATCAGCTCCTCATTTTCTCCCTCCCTCCCTGTTGCCCCCTCCCTCAAGAACCCGTGATAATTTATAAATTATTATTTTGTCATAGCTTACACTGTCTGACATCTCCCTTTACCCACTTTTCTGTTGTCCACCCCCTAGGGAGGAGCTTATATGTAGATCCTTGTAATCGGTTCCCCCTTTCTACTCCACCTTCCCTCCGCCCTCCAGTATTACCACTCTCACTGGTCCTGAAGGGAACATCTGTTCTGGATTCCGTGTTGACTGTTGTTTCCATGAGGATTGATTATGGATCCACTAATGGTGAAATTTGTGACAATTTCAAACTTTTCTCCATTTGGCATGATGTTTCATTCTGATCCAGTTGTGAAGATTTTTATTTTCTTTACATTGAATTATAGTTTACACTGAAGGCTACAATCCTTGATCTTCATCAGCAAGTGGTTCATGTTGTCCTCACTTTCAGCAAGCAACACTTTGTCAATTGTATATTGCAGGTTGTTAATTAGCCTTCTTCAATCCTGATGTCACATTCTTCTTCATATAATCCAGCTTCTCTGATTATTTTCTCAGCAAAAATTTATGGTGAGAGGATACAATCCTGATCCACACCTTTCCTAATTTTCATCCATGATGAAATGTCCTTAATCTATTTGCTCAACTGCCTCTTGATCTATGTACAGATTACCCATGATCACAATGTAATATTCTAGGATTCCCACTCTTCTCAAGTATATCCCTAGTTTATATGATCCACACAATCAAATTCCTTAGCATAGTGAATAAAACACAAGTAAAACACCTTTCTGGTATTCTTTGCTTTCAGCCAAGATCCATCTGATATCACTAATGATATCTCTAGTTCCAGGTCCTCTTCTGAATCTGGCCAGAACTTCTGGCAGATGCCTGTCAACTTATTTCTGCAACTATTATTGGATTATATTTAGAAAAATTTTACTGAGGGGATAATTTTCTGGCACTATTTCTGAAAATGTTCTACTTTATGTTTTATATATATATATATTTTTTCTTTTAAAAATCATTTTAGGGTCACAGGGAGGAGAGGAGCCAGTCAGGGTGCAGTGTAGTAATGATGAAACATACAACTTTCCTCTAGTTCTTAAATACTTCCTCCCCCCACTATCATGATCCCAATACTACCTTACATATCCGGCGAGACCAGAGGATGTGCACTGGTACAGATAGGAATGAACTAGAAACACAGGGAATCCTGAACAGATGAACCCCTCAGGACCAGTGGTGAGAGTGGGGATACTGAAAGGGTGGGGGAAGGAGGGGTAGAAAGGGGCAACCAATCACAAGGATCTACATATAATCTCCTCCTAGGGGAACGGACATAAGTAAAGTTGGTGAAGGGAGATGTTGGACAGTGTAAAACATGAAAAAAAATTTATAAATTATCAAGGATTTGCGAGGAGGGGCAGAGAGGGAGGGGGAAAATGAGGAGCTGATACCAAGGGCTCAAGTAGAAAGCAAATGTTCTGAGAATGATGATGGCAACAAATGTACAAATGCTTGACACAATGGATGGATGTATGGATTGTGATAAGAGTTGCATGAGCCCCCAACAAAAATCCATACATATATCCATTGTATAAAGCACATTTCTACATTCATTGCCCTCACCAGTCTCAAAACATTTGCTCTCCACTTAAGCCCCTGCCATCAGCTCCTCATTTTTCCCCGTCCCTCCTCATTCCCCACTCCCTCATAAACCCTTGATAATTTATAAAATATTATTTTCTTATATCTTACACTGTCCAATGTCTCCCTTCACCCATTTTTCTGTTGTCCATCTCCCAGGGAGGAAGTTATATGTAGATCCTTGTAATCGGTTCCCGCTTTCCACCTCACCCTCCCGGTATCCACACTCTCACCACTGGTCCTGAAGGGATCATCCGCACTGGATTCCTTGTGCTTCCAGTTCCTACCTGTACCAGTGCACATCCTCTGGTCTAGCCAGATTTGTAAGGTAGAATTGTGATCATGATAGTGGGGAGGAAGGAACCATTTAAGAGCTAGAGGAAAGTTGTATGTTTCATCGTTGCTACCCTGCGCCCTGATTGGCTCACCTCTTCCATGGGATCATTCCGTAAGTGGATATCCAATTGCCTATAAATGGGCTTTGTGTCTCCTCTTTGCATTACCCTTCATTCACAATGATTTGATCTTTTATTCTTTGATGCCTGATACCTGATCTCTTCGACATCTCATGATCACACAGGCTAGTGTGCTTCATCCATGTGGGCGTTGTTGCTTCTGAGCTAGATGGCCACTTGTTTACCTTCAAGCCTTTAAGACCACAGATGGTATGTCTTTTGATAGCTGGGCACCATCAGCTTTCTTCACCACATTTGTTTCTGCACCCACTTTGTCTTCAGCGATTGTGTCCAGAAGGTGAGCATCATGGAACGCCAGTTTAATAGAACAAAGTAATCTTGCATTGAGGGAGTACTTGAGTGGAGGTCCAATGTCCATCTCCTACCTTAACACAATACCTATACATATATGCACATAGATCTATTTCCATATCCTCATATATAAATATTTACATATGTACATGCCTTTATGTAGACCTCTATACATGTCCTTTGCCTCCTAGCTCTTTCCTCTATTTCAGTTGACTTTCCTCTTGTCCCACCACCATGTTCAGCCTTCATTTGGGTTTCAGTAATTCCTCTCAGTTACATTACCCTTGGTCATGCCCTACCAGCCTCCTACACTGTCCTTTCCACTGATTTGGATCACTTGTTCCCTTGTCCCCAGGTTTGTTAACACCACTTCCTTTCCCTCTACCTCCCCCTCTCCCATGTCCCCTGGAACTGTAGGTCCCCTTGTTTTCTCCTCTATATTGTTCATCCAGCCTATCTTATTTAGACAGACCTGTGGAGATAATAGCATGCACAAAAACAAGACAGAGAAAAATCAGGCAACAAAAGAAAACAAAACAACAACAACAACAAGCCGATCACAAAAAACAAAACAAAACACAGCAACAAGAAAGAAAAACTTGTAGTTGGTTCAAGGACTATTCGTTGGCCTTTAGGAGTGTTTTCCGGTCGAATCTGATGGGTCACCAAGCCCTGGTCCCAAAGTCTATTTTTGGTATTCCCTGGGGACTTCTTTGTTCTGTTCCCCTTACTGTTCTGTTGCATGCCCTTAGTGATTTGCCTCAGTGTGGTGGGGTCATTTCGGGCACAATTCCCACACTGTTTCTCCAGTGTTGTCCCCTGTAGGGCTATGGGTTAGTGAGGGATGTCATGTCTCATAATGGGGCCAGACATATGGTCTTCTCTGTGGATTTTCTCCTCTGAGCAGGAATCTCATTGTCAAGGCTTGATGGGCCAGGATGTGCTCTACTCTCTCTTCCTCGCTCCCATGTGCTTTGATCAGACATGTCCCTCTCCCTGGGCTGCAGATTCAGTGCTGTCCTCTGAAATAAGTTCTCTTGGGGGGAGGGACAGGTGTCCATGTAGTTGGGGGAAAAAGTCATTTTATTGGGAACTCTTACAGATATTATAACAATCCATAATTCAATTAGATCAAGCATAGTGTTTTATTTCTTATCATGAGGTTTTCACTATCTGATGTTTCAGTTCTTTCCATAAGGTTTTACATGACTCATTCTTCAGAGGTAAGCTACCTATTCCTTCTTCATAGTCTATTCCTAGCCTTAAGTCTCTGCTGAAACTTATTTACATTTCAGCATCACCCTACCAATATTTGAAACACTGGTGACATAAGTTCCTGCATCACAGCAACATATAAACAATCTGACAGTCAAGTGGCAGAATATTTATAAACAGTGATATGTCTTTATTTATAAACTGATACAGGAATGTATCTATCTATATGTATGTATAGATAAATAGATAGTTAGATATTCCTTTTTAGTGCATAAGTGAATTGAGATAGCTATATGAAATGTATAGTATGAAGAGATAGCTAGACCATAATAGTATAATACTAAACTAAATAAAACTCACTTCCGTTGAGTTGATTCGAACTCATGGTGACCTTATCACGTTCAAGAAAAGATGGATCCACAAAAGAGAAAATACAAAAAGGTAGAGAAGAACTAGAATTTAAGAAAAAAAAATCAACTTTATCTCTAAAAACATATGGAATACTTCATCCAATTAAAGCACAATATTTATATTTTTGCTAGTGCATTTGGAATGTACTCCAGAATAGGAAAATCTACTACCAAATTGATTTTATGAAAAATAGTATAACCTTGATATTTAAGCCAGACAAATTGGAAATTATAGACCAATATTCATGATGAATATATGTGCCAAAATTTGCAACAAAATTATAGCCAACATAATTCAACAAAACTTATCAAGTGGAATTCATACATGTTATGCAAGTATGGTCTAATATTAAAAAAACAACTACATAACTATTCTTTTATTTGTATGTGCTATATTTCACAAACACAATGGAAAAAAGAAATAAATATACAGCAATAGCAGTAAATACATTGTATTTTGTGCATGGGATCAGGCCACAAAAGGAGACAAAATATATATAGATAATTATGGAAAATATATATTATCGTATATATCCATATGTGCCTATATATTTCTATCTTCTATCTATATATCTATTTATCTATCCATCCATCCATCCACCTACCCATCCACCCACCCACCCACTCACTGACCTACCTATCTATGGACCTACCTATGAAGCCCTGGTAGCATATTGGCTAGTGTTAGGCTGCAATCCACAAAGTGAAAAGTTCGAAATCACCAGCCAGTACATGGGAGAAAGACAGGGATTGCTCGGAATCGACCTGGACTTGAGAGCAGTGAGTAAGGATGCGGCTCAAACCTCCCAGCTGCTACACTGGGAAAGCATGAGGGTGCCTTCTCCGTAAAGAGTTACTTGACAGAAATCTTGCACATGCATCTAAAACAACTCAATGACAGGGAAGTTTTGTAAATATGCATTTGAGGAGTGATGTCATGTAAAGGAGGGTTGCACTGGCAGAGAGAAATATTTAATTTAATACCATGCATATGATCATGTTACAGATATCATTGAGTAAACACACACCATACCGTTACCATTCTTTCAGAATAATTGAACCACCACTGATTTCTTAATCTGAATACTCTGACAACTAGAGGCATGGGTCTCTGGAATTATAGCGATAAAACTGTTGTTTGAACACGTAATTTTTTATTAACATGCAAGTAGTGGTATGATAATTGCAACACATCTTTGTCCTCATTTGTTTGAAAGCACTATTTTACATCCTAAACTCATTGTCATTTCCTCTTCAGCCTTCCTTAGCTCTTCTGTTCTCATCAGCACAGTAACAACAGAAAATAAATAAATAAATGCTACAACACAGAGGAAGTGCAGGAACAGGGACTATGAGGATGCTCAGGGCTAAACAGAATTATGTTCATTGAAAATGTTCAGATGTTCTATCTTGCTTCAAATCCTTATTTAACTTTATGTATGAGGGCAGTGGATCAAGATAAACAAGATATATATCCGTGCTCAAATTTTTAAGACATTGAAGATTTAGTGATTTAAAAATTGGTGTATGATCGTGATTACAGCATACAAGTAATTAGTTGAAACATTAAGTCAGTAATTGTGCCTTTGTATATTGCTTTGAATTGTTTATAAAGAGTAAATGAAGAATATATATGTCTAAATGAAATTACTGATGCCTAATTTATTAATTTGGACCAATTGAAGAAATCAGAATAAGTATCTTAGTATCATATCTTTTAAACTCAACGAGGATGATGTGAACACCACAATAAATGCCTCATATTTTCTAATGATAGAAGATAAATTCTATATATAATGTTCTTCATAATTTATTAGCTATTAATAAGTACATGTGCTAGACAATTTACTAAGTAATTATTTTGTTAAAAGTGTATACATTTATAAAGTAATTTTGATAACATATTCCATTTATATGTTTACAGACAAAACTCACCAATGGTGATAGAACACTGTGATTTTATAAAGAATGTTATAATGTCTGAGAACGACACAAAGAAAATCTCTTAAACTTTATCCATCTTGACCTATATGGTTATTATAGATGAATAAAACATGAGTTGTATGCTTAACATCGAAAGTCAAACAATTAATATACATATTATATATTTTAGTAAAATAAGTAATTCAAATTTTAAAGTAAAAGAAACTTTTGAAATTGACTTATCTTAAAAATGAGCAAACCAAAATTTGAAGTTAAGAGCTGTTCCTGAAGACCAGAGCTGTTTCTCAAGACCAGAAGTATGCAGCCAGGACCCTCCCCGGGGACTTGGAATTCAGCCATCTTTCAGACATCATCATCCCCTTCATGTTACTTAACTATATCTACCCTGAAAAAAATCGGTGCTGATTTCCCATCCTCAGGGAGGGTGTCAAGGTCAACGCTCCTAATCTCTGCAGGCCTCTGGAGAGTAGATATACGTAAATAAATAGTGACACGTGTTTAAAACACTATTTCCTCTGGGTTGTTTCCTTATCCCTTTCAGGTGACTGGAGCTGTCATCTTTAGTGCACACCTACGTTCACCACAACATTTATCCACAGAAATAAATTTAACTGCAGAGATTTTTTTTTAACTCAAGAGAAAGCAATTACTTGCAGCGAAATTCCCAGCACAATTGTTTGTGTTCTATACTCCTATATTGCTGCCTTTAATTTATTGTAAGGAAACTTTATCCAAGGCATTTTATTTCCTTCTGCATTGAGTACAAAATATGTTTTCATTTTCCTGTATTAAAAAAATTAACATAATTGCTTATATTGGGGGTAAAGTTAATTAAAGTCAAATACTTATCCTTAAGCCATGGATATTGAATAGTAAGTACTTTAATGACTTTTTTAAGAGTTTGTGAAGTCAAAGATTTCATAGTAATAATGATATTACTGACACGTGTGCTCTTTTGAGTAATACTACTTAGTTTTGTTTTTCTTAACTTCTTTAAGATGTATAGCTGCTTGGTTTTCCATTTTAAATATTAAAATTTTCCGTTTAAAATGATCTGTTAATTTTCTACAATATAAGACATATTTATTGTGTTTTCCTATGTTAAATACCCTATTCAAAAGTGTCCAAAAGAAGCAAGTTGAAAAGTCTTGTCAAAATCTCTTCTAAGGGACATTTTGGCTGTGTTTCTTCTAAGACTGATTTGTTCATTCATCTGGCAATTTAATTTATTCGATATTTTTTACCAACACCACAGTTCAAATGCATCAATTCTTAATCTGTTTTTTTCACTTTCCAATTTTTGCATACATATGAGGCAATTAGAAAGACTATTGTTTGCATCATATGCATCTGAGTCATCAAATTGATAACATACAAAAAAAGTTAAGATCACTAATAGAACAGATGAAGAGCTCCTATAAACCAGCAAAATACCAAGTGATTAATAATTAGAACATGTTTAATCTCAAAAATAGTTAAAATGAAGTACTAATTAGATGTTTGTTTTACCCAATACATTAGATTGGAACATAATTTAAAAGCTCATTGACATCCACTATTGGCTAAAGTTTGGAGAAAGGTGAAACTTTTGATTTTTAAGTTAAAAATGTTCACCTGCTAAAATCCAGAAATCTTGTTTTGAGTTACAGTTGATGAAGACAAGCTCAAATACCTTCAATAGGAAGGACTATAGGATGTTTGTTGAAGCATTGTTTGTAATACCCCAAATGAAAAATCCCTGAGTGCTCATCAGTCAAGGAGTGAATAATTTAACAAGCCCCCTAGTTCTAGATAATAGAATATTATGAAAGCTTTTTTCTTTATGATCTCTAGAGCTATTGACCTGGAAAAATCTGCAAGAACACTTCCTAGAAGCACATGGCACAAGTCCTTATTGAAAGGCCTACCCAATACCAGCCATTGAAAACGAATGAGGGAGTTCCATCAAAGTAGCTAATTTTGAATTCTATAATTCTCTCTTCTTGAAAGTCCAATTAAATAGGATATTTCCTTCCCTTAGATTTGTTCTCCGCTTTTCTTATTCTCCTATTTTTCATAAACTTTGTTTTCTTCGTGCAAAATTCCTGAAATTTCCTTGGTTAACACCATAAAAATTTACAATGAGTTGCTACAACAGTTGCCATTTATACTCATTTTAAATATCTCTTAGTTTTATGTTGATGTTATATTCTTTTTTCCTATTAAACACACACACATATAAAGACACACGCACACATACATGCACAGACACACACACGCACGCACACAGAGACACGCACACACAGAGACAAATGAGCACACACACAGACACACGCACACACACAGAGACACACACGCGCACTCACAGACACATGCATACACACAGACACACGCACACACGCACACACACAGACACACGTGCGCACATAAAGACACACACGCGCACACACACACACACACACACACACGCACACACACACAGACAGACACACGAAGACACACACGCACACACACACACACACAATCTATCATCTTTTTTTGAGGTCATTGTGTAGGTCTCCCCTTCCTTCATTCTCTGTTCTGAACAAGTCCTTGTTTTCTCTTTTATCGATTTTGAGCTTCAGTTTCATGTCAACTGCTTTTCTTCAAAGTGTAATAAAGATTGCCCATCCCTGTGTATTTTAGTGGAGTCCCAAGTAAGTAGGACCAGGTGGTCAGTCTGCACCTGGCTGCACTGAAAATTCATCACACCTGAATTGCCCTTCTCCCTGGGGGATCTCTGGGCAGCTGGACCTGGAGGTCTTCTCCCTGATGTGCCTTCTCCAGACTAGAGTGTGAAAAAGGGGGCTGGTAATGAAGTTGAAGACCTACTAATCAGTGTGTTCATATTCCTCATTTCCCTCTCCTTTTCTCTTGCCTATGCTAGACCTGCAAACACTGAGGTCAGAGTCCAAGGGTTCAAATCCTTCAGAGTACATGCCTGATTCCCGTGATCAGGTTTTTCATCCATTCTACTGTTTCCAGTCTCTTCACTTAAGCCTCTTTTCAAACAACACAGAGCCCTTATGCTCTAGTGAGAAGAGCTGTTACCCAATAGCAAGGTCAGAGTGGGTTTACTTTGTGTGCACACACAACTTAGGACACACGTTACCAGGTGAAACAGTGCACTACAAATCACCATGCAAACACAAACAAACCTGTGCTTACTCTGTCCATATGCCCTCTGTCCCTGTCTCTGATTGGAAATGGGGTTTGCTTTATTTTGGACATTTCTATCTTCGTTTTGACTTTTGTGTAGTGCTGTCATGTATACTCGTCTCAAGTTGATTTCTGCTGTAGTTGGTTTTCTGTCCAAACAACTTTTGAGCATTTCTTATAAGATTGGTCCAGTTTTCATAATTTTTAAAATTTCTATTTACCAGGAAATGTCCTGATTGTACCTTGTATTCCAAGCCAAATCGAATCTCATTTAGTTTTACACAATGATCTCAAGTAAGTTCTATTTAACTGAACTAAGAGACATTAGAAAACATCTTCAAGCAGCCAGACAGCAGGCGTAGCACTCCAATTCTGTCCGCCTTCAAAGGTGACTCAACTCCATATTGCTCCATTGATTGTACGATCATAAAACAAGAGGAAATATAAATTAATGAATCTTATTTGTTAAATAGAATATATTAAATAGTATAGTGAATGCCAACATATTTGTGACTGAAATAAATTGGCAACCTTGTTTCCTTGAATCTATTTAAATTTTCAATAACTATAAAGCTCTTCAGAGATAATTTTACCCACATTTTATAGGCACGGGGAGGCTTTCCCTAAGAGATTGGTGACATATTAGGATTCACATGTATTCAGTTTTCTAGGCTATTGTGTGATTCTTAGATTCACACTTTAGTAATCATCCCTCACTGACATGGAAGACAAAATGATTGACAGCCTTCCAAGAAAAGGTAAAATTAAATTCAATAACACAGTCATTAGCATATTCCCTATAGATAACTCTCACTTATATTTATTTAATATCCACATACTTCAAAGAATAATTTTTTATGCCTAGAACTACTTATACCTTGAGCACCAGGCTGTTGCTCATAAGACAGAAACAGAGTCCTATACTTTCAAAAGAGCGAAGATACCTTTTGTATCATTCAAGATTCTCCAGAGAAACACAACCAGTTCGTTAGTTAGATCATCGTGCTAGTTTATAATAGGCACTAAGTATTATATACGTGTCTGTCTATTATATACTACATAGACTGGTTACATGTGACAATGTGAATGCACATGTATACACATATTATGTTCAGATATAAGCACACACACATATATATGTATGTAGTTATATAAGTATTTTGTTTTATGAAACTATGGAGAATAAGGTTTCTAACATTTGTAGGGAAGATCAGCAGGCTATAAACTTAGCCATGAGTTGAGACTGTATTCTTGAGATAGAATTTCCTCTTCTCTGAAATTTCAATTTTTTTGCTATTAAAACATAGTAAGAGCCACCCACAATATTAAGGACACTATCCTTTACTTAAAGTGAATTGGGAGTCCTTGGATAATACCTTGGGTTAGTCCACCCAGAGGGCCCTCAGAAGAAAGGACTGACAATCTACCGACAAAAATTAGTCACTGAAACTCCTATGTAGCACAGTTCTTTGTGATATACGTAAGGTCACCATAATTGCTGTGTTAGTCTGGGTTGACTAGAGAAACAAACTCTTGGACACTCATATGTGTATAAGAAAGAACTTTATATATAAGAGCAATTGAGTATTAAGAAAACATCTCAGCCAAGATTAAGTCCATAAGTCTGATATTAGCCCCTATGTCTCATACCAATCTGTAAAGTCCTCTTCAGACTCACAAGACATATGCAACGATGCCAAAAGCATTAAGATCACAGGCCAGTGGGTGGAAGTCTTGTGGATCCAGTGGCGGTGTAAGCATCTCCACACTGATAGGGGGTCTCCATGTGGCTCCTCTGGCTTCAGAGCTCTAGCATAGCAACCTGTGTCTTGTCAATGGAAATGTCTCTTAGGGAGTAAGCCTTGTCAGTAGAGAGTCTCCAAGGGAGTGAGCATGTGTTTCGACTCCGGCGAGCTATTTACCTCCTTAGCACCTCCAAATGAGGTCATCAAGCTATGACCTGAGTGACAGGCTAAACACCACTTCACTCTTAATACTCTCAAATTGACAAGAGATTATATAACTACCACAATTGCAAAAAAAATCAATGGCAACTGGTTTAACTGATTGTAGATGTTGACTATATCTGAAATATATCTTGACAGTGTATTAAATAACTGGTTACCATCGCCTAGCCAATTTGACATTAAAAGAAGTATCACAGTATTCTAATATATATATAAACAATTTGCACACACAGGATATTTTGCTAGTGAAAATTAACATGCACTTAGTTTTTCTTTATTACTCATGAAATTGAGTAATATTCTTCTATTTGCTGTTTTTGTTGTTATTTAGTTGTGACTAGTTAGCTCCAATTAATCACGAGATAATGTACAACAGAATAAAGCATTTCCTAGTCCGGTGCTAACTTCACAACTGTTGATATGCTCAAATACATTGACGCAAGTACATTGAGTGTCTTCCAATCTAAGGGTTCCTCTTTCAACATTATACTGGACATACCCCATTGTGATTTAGAGGATTTTCATAGTTTAGTTTGCTGAAGTCAATCACCAGGATCTTCTTCCTCATCTGTCTTTGTCTGGAATCTGTAATAAAACCTGTCCATCATCAGTAACCCTGCTGATATTTGCCCTACTGATTCAATAGATTCCAGAGGCCCAGGGACATGCAAGTCACTCTAGTCTGACAAACTGAAAGATGGATAATAGTTTTCCTCTTTATAAGATTTAAATTTGTCTAAACATTGAAATCTTTGGCTACTTGTTCACAAAGATCAAAATAGAGTAAATTCAGTGAAGTATTATACTGAAAAAGAAATTTAGGCTAGAAAATGATAACATAGAACAGCCTTCTAAAATCAGGGGGAAGGATCAATGGTTGCCCCAGATTTCTTAAAAACTAATTCAAAGCAAACAAAACAATAAATTGGATGTCCATGAGGAACATACACGATTCAAGTTTGCAGGCTGGTAGTTGCTGACAATTCTTTCAGGAATTAGAAAACTCACTTGCTGACTTTGCACTCCTTTCCTTACATAAATTGGCAGACTTCTTGTTATTACTGCATCTTTTTCTTTCTTCTCTGGCACAAAGCCTGCCCTTAGTTTGGAAAGGAATGGCAAAATATTCTTCAGACAGTTCCTGAGTGGGAAAACGTGGTAGCTCTGTTCTTAAATGACTGTGACTAATTATAAATAGCCTGCCAGGCAATCTCCTGACCTATGTTTAAATGTAAGGCTGCATTGACTAGCCATCTGACCTGAGGCTGGAAATAAAACCTGGTCCTTTCTCTTTCCCTGTAAAGGCCATCAAATGGCCGAAGAAATGAATTTACCTGCCCAATTTACTATTTTGCTGCAATTTCCCTGGGGTTTGCTCCATCAGTTCTTTTGCAAGCTGTGATTTGAAGAAAGCACATACAAGTAACTACAACTTATGCTTGCAGGAAGAAAGACAGCAACTTTAAACATTTTTTCCCTTTGGGTCAAAGTTGAGTTTGATACTATCTTTGACTAACTTACCTTTACACTGAACAGTTTCTTTTGTTGTTATTCTATCTAGTGTAAATTCAACCATGCTGTATCATACTTGTATTCTCTTAATTTTTAAAATTAGTTTTATTTACTTTTAGCAGTTCACCAACACAGTTCACACCTCATGTATTTCGACAGTTCAATCCCATCCATAGGAATTGTGCTACTATTGCCACAATCAATCCCAGGATATTTCTTCTTTCTTATACTTCTGATTTCCTGCCAGGCTCCTCTGCCATGGCTCCTTAACTCTTCCAAGCTAGATGTTTTCTCTAAATCTGGGCTTTATATACATATACATATGCATGTACATATCTAATCTGGGTTTAATATACAGAAAAACATACAAAATCAGGACAAAATACAAGCGAATGGCCACAAAATGATAGAATGAAATAGAGAAAATCTTCAATCAAAAACAAAACAGAAAATATTAAAAACTGGAGCAATTTTACATTGAATCAAGAGGGAGTGTGGCAGTTACATAATCTACTTTCAACTTGAGGGAAGGGGTGGAGTCTAGCCTGTCAATTATGTCATAGCCAGTGAGGCCTGGATGTGGGCATGGCCTCCCCCTGAGGCTTCTGGGAACTCCTTTCTTCCTCCCTGGAGGTGGGATACACATTCTCCCTGTGATACATTCCTGTTGACAAGCCACATGGAGCTACACTGATGGACCCAGAGCCCTGGAGCTGGAGGAGCTATATGGAGACCCATGCTAGTGCTGAGATGCTTCCACCACCACTGGCCTGTTATTTTCCTGAATTTGGCGTCTTTGCAAGTGTTTTTGGAAATGTATAGATATGTATCGATATATGGACTAATATCAGATTTAAGGACTTGTCTGGACTGGGCTGGGATGTTTTCTTAGTATACTATTACTCTTTGATATAAAGCTCTCTCTTACATATGTGTCTCTGAATTTGTTTCTCTAATCTACTCAGACTAAGACAGGCAATGAAAAGCTGTTACATTTTGATCTAACCTACATTTTGATCCACTGTACAATGAACTCTGTCTGATAATCAGGTCTTTCCCATCTCTAGTCCATAGTTAGAAGGGGTAACAAGAAGTTTAATCTGTACAGGGGATGCCCCAAAAATTAGTTTGGGGCTTTCACTTGTCACCTGCAGCTTTCTACAAACTGGGTGTTGAAGATTTTAGCTCTAATACCATTCCCTCCTCTCGGTTTGGATTTTATTATTTACAATTCTTGGATCACACAAGCTGATGTGCTTAACCAACACCTCACTGAGATGGCTGCTTGATTGAAGAAAAGCCTTGAAGACCCAGATGCTATTCTTTTTGGTAGTTGGGCACCATCTGCTTTCTTCACCACATTTTGCTGTAGCACCTATCTCTCCAGTGATCACTTCATGGGGGTAGATATTCAGCAGGCCCATGTCATAAGAACTAATTGTTCTAAATTAGGGCTACAATTACATTCCATGTAATCTCAGAATCCATTCATGTATCTATGGTTTATATATTCCCTGGTTTACTTTAAAGAAATCATTATTATTTTGCTGGACATCATAAACTATATAGTAATTCTATTAGTATTATCCTTAATTTAGCTAATAGTATAGAATTTAAATCATTGTCAGTAAAAAAAAGTATACATGTGTATGACAACTTTTAAGACCAAAATACATGGATTGTTGATTTATACAGATTAACAATTTATGTTAATGGGCACTATTCACAGTAAAATTCATGTTGGAGATAGGGGGACTCTTTCAATAATGCTCATTCACAAACACAAAGCTGGGATATAAATGTTATAAGAAGACAGGGGAGTATGAAAATAACAGTGTGTGTGTGTGTGTGTGTGTGTGTGTGTGTGTGTGTTTTAGTCTTGAGTTGCCACTTACTGGGCATCCTAAAGGCAAGAACTGTAAACCGAAGCCAAATGATTTCCACATCCATGTCTTTAGGGGAGAAGTCATTTGCTTCTTCTCATACTGGGGCATTTCAACCTTAGGCCTAAGAGAATATTTGATTTCCTGTATATAATTTGTTTTGTGTTTTCTTAAATTAAGCTATCATAATGTGTGTCAGATGATATTTAATTGTAGTTTTGATTGCCATCACCTAGATAGCTAGTGATTGGGATCATGCCCTTATCTGTTTGTCAGACTTTTGAATGTCATTTTTTGGTGAAATGTTTCATCATGTTGTTTGCCCACTTTTTAATTGAGTCATTTGTTATTTTCCAAATTAGGTGTAGAATTCTATAGATTTTGGTAATCAAACCCTTGTCTGTTGTGTCATTGCTAAAATTTCCCCCTAAACTCTGAGTTCTCATATTATTTTTGTCATGGAGACTGTTGATGTACATCAGTGTTTTGTTTTTGTGGGTTCTAGCCAACTATTTTGTTTTCCACTGTGTGCTTTTTTTTTAATTATACTTGATAGTCTGTGTATCCCCTGTAATAGCACCCTAAAATTTGTCCCAATAGTCTTATTAATGGTCCTTATATCTCTGGAGTTTACATTTAGAGCTTTAATCTATCTTGAGTTTGCTTTTATGCTTAGTGAAAGGTGTGGGTCCTATTTCACTCTTCTCCAGATGAAGATCCAATTCTCCCAAGACCATTTGTTCAAGGGGTGGTCCCTGTCCCATTTAACAGATTTTGGTCTTTTGTCAAAGATCAGCTGCCTTTATGTGGATATGTCTTATTCTAGGTTTTCTGTGTTCTTCCATTAGTCTATGTAGCAATACCAGGCTGTTTTGAATACTGTGGCTTGTAGTCAATTTTGAGGTCAGGTAATGTGTAGCCAGCCTCCTCCCTGGTTTTTCTTTTTAAGAAGTTTTTTGTTTATCCTAGGTCTCTTTCCTTTCCATATGAGGTTAGTGTGTTAGACAGGGTTCTCTAGAGAAACAAAACCAGGACACTAATAATTTTGTATATATTTATATAGAAAGTTAACATAAGAAATAAACAGTTAACTAATCTATAAAGGAGTACAAATGGCTTAGTGCAACTCACTCCTGAGACAGCTAGTACACCGGCAGTCCTTCAAGTCTTGAAGGCCTCCAGGTAGTCTTCCGTGGAGTAATTCAGGCTATCCGGCCATGTGCAGCAAACAGCGCTGGTCACCAACAGTCAGCCAGATGACAGGGTCTGACAGTCCCCAGCTCAAGAGATGTACCTTCCAATGGCGTGGCGAGGCAGGTCTTTACGCCTCAAGTTACAGTGACAAGGTCCACAGGTAGACGTCCCACAGATAGTGTAGCTTGCAAATGGAGGCACAGAATGAGCAAGGCAGCCACACACTCATCTGATGATCAAAGAACAAGAGAGAGTGAGGTTAGGCTTGCCGAGCTATTTATATCTCTGCCCTTCAACCAATATCACATGTGTTCACTGGCCATGTTGTTACAACAAATCTACCTATCACAATCCACCCCTTGCCACTTGGCACCTTTACACAATTCTTTAGCCATATGTAATTTCCAGACATTAATGAAATCACACTTATACTTAACGTCAAACATCTATCATACATATAAATGAACACACACTGAGTCCAATTGTATCTGATATAACATATGTGAAGAAAGAAAAAATATGTAATAAGCACATAAAAAGAAAGTACACTGACAATTATAAACCTCACTTTTGCAATTGATCACATGGTCATAACTGATAGGTAGAACTACCTTCTTCTACTACGCATTCTGTATTACCTTTGCCCTCAGCAAGCAACTCAGCTGGCTGTGGTTTTTTGCCTGATGGGGTGACCCAGACCTTCATTCCTGAGGGGTCTGGGTCATTATACGTCCTATCAGGATTGGGTTGCTGTAACTTACAATTTACTTTAATCACAGGGCATGGTAGCACTAAGAGTCGGCCTATGGGATCTCTTGTATTCCAGACATATTCTTCTTTACCTCCATTATGTAGCACCAGTCCAATTTCTCCTTGGTAATCAGGATCAATCACACCACTCAGTACAGTGACACCCTTCCTGACCTGTTGATCCAAAGGCATGAGAAGCCCAAAGTGGCCAGGGGGCATTCTCAGCTGCCAGTTCAGTGGAATCCATGCTGTGTTTCCAGGTGGGTGAGTTCCTTCCTTTGGGACCAGGACCTCCAGGCCTGAAACACATAGGGTTGCTGGGACAGGAAGCAAAGTTCTGCAAGTGGATCTCTAGGAGTAATAGTGAGTAGTGCCACTCCAGCTTCCACCCCTTGGTTCCTAGACCCGTGAATTCTGGCTATTGGACACATGACACCATATATTGGTCCCTGGTTTATAGCATATACAGCTCAAGTAGAAAGAAAATGTTTTGAAAATGATTATGGAAACATATGGACAAATGTGCTTGACATAATGTTTGTATGTATTGTGAAAAGAGCTGCATGAGCTCCCAATAAAATGATTTTTTTTTGAAAGAGGCAAGGGTGTTGAGTGAGACTAAGAGACTGTAGGTCTTGCAATTTAGGAGGTAAAGTGGGGCTAATTATAGCCAGATCTCCAGAAGTAATAGAGATCAAGCAGCCCAAGTCAGAGGGGACAGGGTTTCTCTGCATGGCCCAGTAGGGCGGGATGGCATGAGTTTTCTGAGTGTAGGCTGTTGCTCTCCATAGCCTGGTGTGGTCTAATTGTAGTGCTGATTTGGGGATGGGGTCATGAAGGGACCTGGATGCTCAGGTCAGCTGGCACTTACACTGGCCATAAGGTGGTCACAGAAGCTATATGATCTGCCAGCTGAGGCACTCATCAGTCAAGGGATTGTGAAGCTGTGTGGGCAGTTTGGAGGCCAGGTGTATGGAGTTTTCCTGGAGTTCAATGGCTAGGTCCTGCAAGAGGAAGGGTTGGGGGAATTCTCTTCATCTTACCTTCCGCTGCTCCCACCTTCACTGAACCAGGGATGGGGGGAGGGGAGTACTGGCTATGGGGAGCTGGGGTGGTGGGGACTCGCGTATTTATCTATTGTTTCTCTGCGATTGCTCTATCCTGTTTTCTCTTTCCTGGTATTTTCCTCCTGTTTCTTGGAGAGGGAGGCGGCCAGCTTGAACCAGAACCCCAAACTCTCTGGAACTTAGTTTGAAGAATGGTTATGCACTGGGCTGCTAGCCATAACGCCAGCAATCCAGCCCTACCAGATGTTGCACAGAGGACATCCACAGCTGCATGCCCTCGTCAGCATTTACAGCCTTGAACCCCTATGGAGTCCTACTCTGTGCTAGAAGGTCACTCTGCGTCAAAATCAACTCAGCGACTGACCATGAGACGGAAAGAAGAAACGTTTCCTAAGACCCAATTGGAAGAATATGGAAATGCACTCCTGCTAACAGCAACAAAATAAAATTTCATTTTAAAATATATCCTTCAAAACAGATTTCAGTATTTCTCCAAATAACTATGATGCATTCTAACACTTTTAGTAAGATTGCCTTGCTCCTCTTTCTCCAAATCAGAAACCTTTGGAAAATACTGCACTCCTTGACTCTTACAGCTTCTAAGGCAACTAGCAGAGCTGCTTTGGAAATCCACAGTCTCAAGCTGTTTGGGCTCTAAGAAGCTTAGAGACTTAATGCACCCATACACCTGGGGTGGCTGTTTCTCTGCTGGAACACACCATGTTTCTGTCTGTTCCTTCCGGGCACCAAGACCTTAATTAGAAGTGTAATGTACAATGTAGCTAATATCGTTATCTGTGACTGCCTCTTCTAGTCCACCCACAAGATCCTGGGAAACCACATGCTTTCTAACAGCTTCCTCTGGATTTTCATTTTTACTTCTTTCTAACAGAACTGGAAGTAAAATATTAAGGAAATTAATTAAAGTGACTTCCATTCTGGTATTTTCATCTCTATCAGTGATAGCTTTGCCTCTTGAATATGAGCATCTAGAACACTGTATTTTTTCCCTCCATCGGCTTCTTTAAATTTAGCATACTATACTTAGTTTATAAATTCTTGATCTTCAGTCACACATTTTGACCAAACTACTACATTTCTTCTGATTTGCATTATGTTATATTCTTACCTCTTTGGAAATACATTACTGTTTCATCAGTGCTACATATTCCATAAGATTTCAAATTCCATAAAGACATATTTGTCTAATATATCTTTGTTCTGGCTAGTTCAGTTCCTCATACAGAAAGCCTAACAGTTAAAAGTTATGTATATCTTAAATTTTAGTAGCTCTATTGATTTGCTTTTGTAAAATTTGCACATGTGGCGCAACAAATTCTATTCAGGTAGTCCCTTCATTAAATATGAGTTAACAGTACTTCTCCAATAGGTAACCTTCTTAAGAAAGTTATGTAGAGACATTCCACTACTGAATAATCCTGGAAATCTTTGAACATGTACTATTTTCTACACTTCTCCTCTGGATGTAGTACTTCTTTGCTTTACAGCAATTGTGTGAAAAATTCAAAGAGCTCTGTTTCCTTATTGTAAACATGACATGGTGGAGGCTTCTGACCTCTTTTAATTTCAGGAGGAAGAACCAGCATCAGCTTCATCCACCCAATCCTCATTCCCAAAAGGCAGCAATCAGACAGGCCTCCCCTCACCATCCTTTTTTCGTGGTGCTCATATCTTTCAGGAGGGACTGTACATGACCTCTTGGTTGTAGCTCTTAAGGGGTCCTATACCTCTATGCTGAACCTAATTCCGGAAGTTTCAAGAGACTATGCTCTGAAAATAATTGCCTCTAGAGAAGCCCTGGTTATGCATTGGTCTTCAATCTACAAAGTCAGTACTTAGATGAGTTAGTTTATTGTGCCAACCTGGCCGATAAACACAGGTGGAGTTAATTGAAGGGCAGAGCGATAAATGCCTCGGTGAGTCTCACCTTTCTAATTCTTGGGTCTTTTGTTTCTGATGGTCGGACCAGGGTGCAGCTGCCTTAGCCAATTCCCTGCTTCAGCTGGCAAGGCTGACTTCCTGCAAGATATCTCTGAGAAGAAGCCACATAGACCTACCCCGATGCAGCCCTGGGTGCTGGAGCAGCCATGTGGAGACCCCTGCCAGGGCTGAGATACTTACACACTCACTGATTCGGCTTTCCTCCTGCAGTCAGCATCGCTGCATCTGTTTTGTGTGATGGAGGAGGACTTTGTGGATTGGTGTCGGATATATGGGTGAAATGTTGAACTTGTGGGCTTGGGCAACACAGGGTTGGGATGTCTTCTTGATGTGCACTTAAGCTTTATATAAAACTCTCTCTTATACATGAATTTCTGTGGATTTGTTTCTCTAAAGGACCCATATTAACACATAGAATACCACCAACAGCTCCGCAGGACAAAGACAGGACTTTCTACTCCCATAACAGTTACAAGCTCAGAAACTTACTGGGACAGTTCTTCCCTGTCTATACAGTTGCTATGAGTCAGCATTTATTCAACAGTAGTGAGTTTGAGAGGAGCCAATTACCATTGGAACTGCAAAAGACAAAATAGGAATCGCTGCTTCTTTCACTTTGACATGTCTCTTCATTTCTATGGATAGAAGCGCAAAGGAAGCCATCAGAGAGCATTATCAGAGACATGTGGGCAGCAGAGTTCAAGCACCAGCATCACATGGGAATTGCTCAAAGAGAGGATTGCAGCTAAAAGAATTCAACAGCAGACAATGAAAAACCATGCTGGTTCTCATGGAGAATGGAAAGTAAAGCCTCCAAGTGAAAGAAAACACCATTTATAAATCTATCGCAGTGATGACTCAGACTAGTTAGTACTGAAGAAGTAATGTAAATGCTGCACCCTTGGAATGTCTTTATAAAATCATGTAGAAATATTATTTGGGCAAGCTTAATTCTCCATGTGAGGTTAGATACCTGATAACCTACTACACACATATTGCCTCTTATTAACAAAAGTTGGTGGTACTGAAGAATTATCATTATCATTTATACATAGAAAAAAATCTGAATAATCTCCCCATGGCGAAGACAGCACATTATTGTTTGCTAACTAGGCTACATGATAGATACTTCTGCATTTTAAATTCCTCAGTGAGTCAGTGGGGTGGAGGATAGGGTGAGGAGTTGGGGGGGTGGGCATTGCCAAAGAAAGATAAGTAATTCAATTCTTATCATAAACTGCAATATATCCATTTTGAAATAAGCTGTATTTACCCTTGGATTTAGGGATGTCTCTATGTTTCAGCTTTTGGAAGAATGGCCACAACACACCAGGAACTTACTTAAAGACCTGGAAAATCATTTCTCACAAAAGAGAAAGCTCAAGACCTAAGAATTTATTTCAATCAGCATAATGCAAAGAAAAGGAGCCTTATTATACCATTCACTCAGTACCAAGAGATTATATATGTCACTTTAAAAAATCCCTTGTTATTATAGCTGGGTAATAATGACTCAATGACAGTGAGTTTAATACTTTAGACTCTATAATTAGTCTTATATTAAAGATAAAGGGAATGGTAACCAGAACATTTAAATATCCTGTCTATAACCATACAAATTGTCAACTGTAGAGATAGGATTTGTACCCAGGTGAACTCTATGATGTGTCATGATGGTACTGCCCCAGATACATGGCTGCCAAATTTGCTCACATCTCACTGTGCCCACATTCTTTGAGGTAATCTGCTCTCACATTAAAACTTTAGTTCACTTTGATCATTACAGCAGCAACAAAAAATATGTCAAATGATTTGAAAAGTGCTTGCCAAACTGTACCTAAGCTCTTGTCTTCACCACCATGTGAAGCAGTCTGGCAAGCTGGTCCACAGATTACTAAAGACGTGTGGAGCACTCTGACCAACAGCCTGTGAATCACAAGATCGGTCAGTGAAACCATCCGCCATCAACTAGCTATTAGGCAGCTCACTGGCTAAACATATTCACAACCAATCCTGACAGAGAGTAGTTATCCAACTAATGACCTGCTCAAATAAGAATACATTGATCATTGAATTACTGACTCTCTAGTTCATAATCCAGGTTGGGTACTACCTTTCAGAAAGTTTACTTCTGATTCTATTTCAAAATGTGTCCTATATATGCTGTTCTACTAATTGCATCACTATTTTTGAATATTTAAATACCTATGTTAGATGCATTAATGTGAACAATGCTATGTAAATACTCTGGGAGGTTGTGATAGGTAGGTTTATTGTGCCAACCTGGCCCATGGGAACACGTGGGATTAATCAGGCTGCAGTTGGAGGGCAAAGAGATAAATGGCTTGGCAAGGCTCACACCTCTCTTTCTTGCTCTCTGGTCATAGGACCAGCATGCAGCTGCTTTATCTAGTTCTCTGCCTCAACTTGTTAGCTACACTACATGTGGGACAAGCCAACTCATGGATTGTGTCACTAGAGCTTGAGGTTTCTTGGAGACCTGCTTTACCACGCTGAGCTTGAGGCTGGTGGATCCTGTTGGCTTGCATTGCTTGAGTTCTATATCTCATCCAGGTCTGCTCTCTAAGCTCCTGAGATGCTGACTATTGGAGTCCTGCCCTGCTCTTTGCTGCCTGTGGGTGGATTCTGCCTGCTCAGTTTTCTGCTTCCTTGACCTTGGACCTGGCAGCCCTTATGAATTGAAAGACTTTCAGTATATTAACTGTTCCATGGAAGTGAATTGAAACTGAGCCCTCTGTACTGTTGTGTAGACTAATCAGCTATTATATTCCTTCATGCTGTATAAACCTATTATAAGGTCCTGGTTTTGTTTCTCTAAAAAACCCTGCCTAACACAGAGGTTATTTATCAGAAAAAAGAAAAGCAGACAGACACACACACACATAAAGTAATGACCATTTGTGTCAGTGGTCTGGAAATTACTTAATGATGTAATGTGGTAACTATTTAATGACTCTTCCATGATATTATCTGATGTGATAAGTCAATAAAATGATTCTTTTTAAGATGCAGCATCCTTAACCCCAACATAGTCTTAATAGAAATAAAATGAATTTCCTGTTAATAGCAGTTTCCTGGGATATGATTGACAATTTATTTTATTTTACAGGAGTTCAAAGCAAAGAAAAGGAAACAGAGTTCAGAGGCACTTAATACCAATACGAAACAAGGAACCAGGAGTGGAGTACGTCTTTTGGACCTGGGGTCTTTGCAGTGTGAACTTTCTACACCCAGAGAGAGATTCTTGCTAAGAACACTGGGAATCTCCAAGGAATGCCATGCTTACCGATGCTGAAAGCGATAGGGATATTTTCCCAAAGTTTACACAGAAAGAAAGCCTTCTCCAAGACCTGGGAATATGACTTTGGATTTCTAGTCTCATAAACTGTAAAAGAATAAGTTTCTGTTTGGTAAAGAAATACCAGTGAGTGGCATTTCTATGAGAGGAGCCCTAGATAACTAAGACAACATGATAAGCCTTATTTTATGATATTGTAAACATGGTTTCTAAAGATCTCTTGAAAAGGCAAAATGATAACAACTTCACAGTAGAGAACATGAGATTATGACTCTCTAGAATGGAAATGAGGAGAAACCGTTTCTAATGTTATGTAAATGCCACCTTTTGACTTGGGACAAAATTCCCAGCAAAAGCATCTTATGCATTCAAAAGGTGTTATAATTTTAAGCAATTTAGACAGAAATGAAGATGATGTATTCTGGAAGATGATGCTAAGGGGCTCAAAAACTAACTGTCAAGATGATGAGTGCATAGATATCAAAATTGCATATGGAGGTATTGAATAAAATTGTTTTATAAAATCCGAGTAAAAAAATAATGTGAATATGCTGATTACTTGTGTAATGTAACTATGCTGGAACAACTAAATTAAATATTATATATTGTAAGTACATACTTGACTATTTGAGCTATCTCTTTAAATGTTAATACATCTATACTGTCAATCAGATTATGGACATATCCAGTGGGAAGTGAGAAATTACTTCATGTTCAAAGAGACAATCATACACACAATATATAATCCCACAATACACACATTTTAATATATGTATATATACAAGCTCATAGGAAAAATAGAAACTGAAAAATGTAAATTAAATTAAGGTGTTTATCTTCCTGAATGATAAGATTATGAGTTTGGATTTTCAGAATGGTTTTTATGTATTTATGTGTCTTTTATATATTTATATATTTTTTCAACTGCCCTATTATAAATATCTATTATTTTTGAGATATATTTTCAAATACAACTTAGTAAACAAGATGCACATAATATTATTATATTCAAGATTTGAATCAATTGAAGATACCACAAATAGACCACATTTACTAGTGACTTGGTCAAGATGCAAGAGATGGCAGTTAGTATCACAGTGTAGCCATGACAGAGGGAACAAGTAGTAGCAACCCCTCTTTAACTTGCAGCAGAAACAATATAACTCTTAATAGGAGCTATCACTACAATGTGTTCTGAAATATTGTCAAAGATAGTGTCAGAGGATAGGCCCATTGGTTAAGAGGGCACTTGAAATGTGACCGAGGACAAGGTGATGTCTCGAAGTGGAGTCGACCATGGTGACTTGAGTCAGGTAAAATTTGTCTTTGTAATATTCACTTGATGACGAGGCATGCCTCAGGTAAGGAGAAACAGCTGTAAAATCTTCTAAATATCAGAAATTGGTATGTGAAAAGCATGAATCTAGGAAAATTGGAAGTCTTCAAAAACAAAATAGAACACATAAGGTTTGATATCCTAGGCATTAGTGAACTGAAATTGACTGGTATTGATCATTTTGAATCAGAGTATCATATGATTTATTGTGCCAGGAACAACACAGTCAAGAGGAATGGTGTAGCATTCGTTGTCAAAAATGATATTTCAAAACCAAGCATGAAGTACAATGCTGACTGTGATAGGATTATGTTTATTTGCTTTGAGGGAAACTCAATCAATATAACTATTATTCAAATGTATGCACCAACCACAAAAGCTAGTGATGAAGAAATTGAAGAATTCGACCAACGTCATCAGTCTGAAATTGATCAAACACGCAATCACGATGCATAGATATTTATTGGCTATTGGATTTCAAAATTTGAAAAAAAGAGGAGGGAACAATAGTTGGAAAATATCGTCTTGGTGATAGAAAAGAAACTGGAGATCACATGTAGATTTTGCTAAACCAGTGACTTGTTCAAAGCAAATACCTTTTTACAACAATGCAAAAGGCTTCTCCAAATAAAATACACAGAAATAAAATTTACTACCTACCAAACTATGTCAAGTGACACATAAAATCCAAAATAACACTAAAAAATGCACTGCAATATAGTCTTTGTCAACTGATTGTGACCCTGTAGGACAGGGTAGAAGTGCCCCGAGTTTCCAAGACTGGAGTAGAAAGTCTGGTTTTTCAAAAACACTGGCACATATTTTTTTAATTGTCATAATGCTTTTATTTAATTTATCATATTTAAAATATTATTTCAGCATGTAGCCCATGTTCACAAATTTTATTGCTTCCATATTTTTCCTATTTTATTAATGTTTCAGTTATATCTTCATTGGTATCCAGGTGAAATATTCTATTCTTCTTTTATTTAATCATTTTATTGGGGGCTCATACAACTCTTATCACAATCCATACATACATCCATTATGTCAAGCACATTTGTACATTTGTTGCCATTTGCTTTCTGCTTGAGCCCTTGGTATCAGCTCCTCAATTTTTCCCGTCCCTCCCCGCAACTCCCTCCCTCTTGAACCATTGATAATTTATAAATTATTATTCTTTTGTCATATCTTACCCACTCCCTTCACCCACTTTTCTGTTGTCCATTCCTCAGGGAGGAGGTTATATGTAGATCGTTGTAATTGGTACTTCTAGTATTCTTCATTAAAACTGTAATTCAAATACATGACTTTTCTGGAGTCTTCCTTATTCATTGTCCAGTTTTCATATACAGATGAGATTATTGAAAATTCCATGGCTTAGTCCTCTAAGTGACATCTTTTCTCTTTAACATTTTAAAAAGTTAATGTTCAGATTTGCCTAAGGCATCATTTTATTTCTTGGTTGGTTCAACCATGAGCATTGAATGTAAATCCAAGGGAAACGTTTACGACTTCAAATGTTCTTTACTATAATGCTCTTGGGGCCACTTGTGGAGGTTTGGTTTTCTTTCATTGCATTGCAATCTCTAAGGAAACCTACAATCTTTGATATTCATCAGCAAATGTTTCAAGTTCTCCTTGCTTCCAGCAAACCAGTGCGTCACCTGCATATTGAAGGTTGTTAGAAAGTCTTTCTCCAAACCTGATGCCATATTCTTCTTCATACAGTCCATCTTCTCGGGTTTACTTGGTAATCATTCAGATTGAACAGATATGAAGAAAGGATACGACCCCGATGAATACCTTTCTGAGTTTCAACCACATAGTATGCCCTTGTTCTACTCTAAGGACTCCCTCTTGGTCTGTATACACATTCCATATGAACACAATGAAATATTCTAGAATTTATATTCTTCAAAATAGTATTTATAGTTTGTTATAATCCACACAGACCAGTAGAATGTCTTTTCATATTAACAAAAAACGCATAAGTATCTTTCCGTTATTCTCTACTTTCAACCAAGATCGATCTTACATCTACAGTGATATCTCTCATGACACACCCTCATCTGAATCCAGCTTGGATTTCTGGCAGCTCTATGTAGTTGGACTACTGCATATGTGATTTTTCATGTTTGCAAAATCTTACTTGCATGAAGTTTGAATGATATTGTTCAATAATTTCCACATTATCTGGGGTTACCTTTCTTTGGAATGGGCATAAACATAGGTTGCTTGCAGTCAATGGGGTATGAAACTCTCTCCCAAATTTCTTGACATAGACTACGGAGCACTTACAGTGCGACATCAGTTTGCTGAGACATTTCAATGAGGGTTCAATGCGGGTTCAAATCCTTCTTGAACAAATTTTTATCGTAAATTAGGAAGGGGTTTACCTTTCAGATGGTCAACTTTGTATTCAACAGTTAAAACTACTAATCAAATCTTCAATTATTTATTCTTCATCCAATCCTTGATTTCTCTTCTCCCTCATGTGAACTGCTATTCCATCAATTCTTGAAGTCTTGCTTTTTGCAAATGCCTTCAATTCAACTTCGACTTCTCTCAATATCATTGGGCTTTGCTACTTCTTGAAATGCTTGAATATTGACCATTTCTTTTTGGTACAGTGGTTCTGTGTATTCCTGGTTTGCTGTAAAACAAATGCTGAATGTTAGTTTTGTCTTCAACTTTCTCATAAAAGACAAAATACTCTTTTTGTGTGTGGTTAATGAAAAAGATACTAACAGAAGACTTTAGTGAAAGCACAATGGAGTAAAACAAATTTTCAAAAGTTGGGCAATGTCTGTATTTCTATTGTTTATAATATCCTTTATTCAATAATATTATAATGGCTCCTTATATGTCTGTTGTTGTTTTTATTTATTTTGTGTTATGCATTGTGTGGGTATATGAAACATCTTAGAGATGTGCTGTAGAAATCAAATGGTCTTCTGCAATCAGAAAGAACTGCTTCTGGGATTTTAAAAGTTTGTATTAAAACTAGCAGCCATCAATTTCATCAACTCTTCTTAAAAAATAATTTTGTATTTTAAATTAGGTGGGGGTTTACATTTCTATCAAATAGTCTACTTTATATTCAACAGTTTAAACTAAGTGAGGTGTCAACTAAGTCCATAGAGAAAGAGTAAAACAAGGATTGATCCAAGGATTGTAAATAATAAAATCCAAGTCCAGAGGTGGAAATTGTATTATAGTTTAAATTCTGAGCAGAATTTAAGGTACTTTATGGATGACAGTAACCATCAAAAATCCATTTGCAGAATCACCATGTACTTTATTAAACCTCCACTGAATTCCCTCAGATCATTGATCAGGGATGTGAATAGCCTTATCATCAGACTATGTTGGAAAGAGGATTATTGCAGATAAAAAGCTCAAACGTTGCCCATGGAGTTAGTTCTGACTGGTAGCTGCCCTGTAGAGTGGACTTTAGCTGTCTCTTTGGGTTTCCAATGTTGTGACTCTTTGTGGGAGTATGTGGTTTTGTCTTTCTCCCAAAGAGCAGTGGTAGGTTGAGCTGTTGATCTTGCAATTGGCAGTCTTAAGTGGTCCAATCTACCAAAAAGTCACCTACCACAGGTATAATTAGGTTAAAGTTTAGCATCATATATTTTTTTCCTTTTGATCCATTTTCTGTTTGTTTTAGGTTTTGATCCATTTTCTATTTGTTTTAGGTTTTATTAGTTTCTGTGTTCTTTTGTAATGAAGTTTTTGGGTTTTATTTGTTGTTGAATTTTTTGTTTTGTTTTTCCTTTGGTATTATTTTTTTTTTAATTAATCAATTTATTGGGGCTCATACAATTTATCACAATACATAGATCAATTGTGTAAAGCACATCTATACA
>NW_022103906.1:6200463-6208634 GCF_000313985.2 Echinops telfairi
TAGGTGCAATAATTATTGGTTTGGTAGTGGGGCGGCAGGTGGACATTGGGCCTCCTCATGCGCACTCCCCTAATACAAGAACACCTTGCCCAACTAAACGGTCATTTTATATCTACCTTCCCGACATGATCGCTGAAGACAGAGGTATTATTTTCTTTATATGAAATCCAGAATAAGTCAATCTATCGAGACTGTAGTTGATTAATAGATCCTTAAGCTTATGGCAGGAGAAGTAATAAAGAGATGAGGAGCTAATAAAAGTAGAAGCAAGAAATAAGGAAATGTTCTAAATTTAATTGTGGCATTGCACAACTCTTTAATATATTTAAACCAAGAAATTTTATGGTACATGAATTATATGTAAATAAACAAGTTAAAAATGACTCCTCAAAATTCTTAGATCTATGTGAATATTGAAGAGGAACCAATCAAGTTTCTGGTAATGAATGATTCTAATGCTCATCTCTCATCCTTCCTTATCTCAGTTCTTTCCTGTTTTTAATGGGATACTTAGAAAATTGAGAAAAATAACACCAATTATTTTAATGAAGTGTGACAAATTGATATTTTGCATCGCATACTCCTAGGTTTAAAAGTAATTTCTAAATGTAACCTTATGAAACATACCTGTGAATAAATAATATATGCTGGTAATTTATAGAAATCACATGGAAATGACTCAAACATTTGACACCTCTTTAGAAAATGATTTTTAATTAAATTTGTAAGAATAGAAAAATATTTTACATGGGTAAGCATTATTTTCTAATTTATTTAATAATCAAATATATCCTACTAGCTACTACTCAAAGATAAATTTTAGCAATACAATTTCAGAATGTTATTAAAATGAAAAGTTATTTTTTGACAGTTTGTTGTTTATTACATTAACCATGACCTGTTCTTAAACTCAAGGTTGGTCACATGTCTTTTAGCAGTTTTGGTGACTGTAGACAGGTTCTCTTTCCCTTTCCAAAAGGAAGAGGGCCTTTGAAATCATGTGATGATCATAACCAGGGGCTTCCTTAAAATATTTAAATCGTTCCAAATGAATGCTATTGCAGATTGAAGAATGTGTAAAAACTCACAACTTCTCAAAGTGTGTCTGTGTTTCAGTGTACATCAAAAATTTCACCCAAAAATTGTACTTGCTTTTTATTGAACCATGAAAACTGAGCAGAGAAAATTGAGTAAAACAGGAGGCATTTAAAGAATGTCAGCAAAATACAACCAACAGGTAAGTGGATGAATATATGATAGAGCAGTAGAGGGATAGGTAGTGGTACCATTTAAACAGTGATATTTTTTTAAAAGAAAAAAGAAAAAGTAGCGAAATGAGTGCATGTTTCTCAGTATTTTTTGGTCCCCTCCATCTTGTGAGATGATGTCAGTAGCTTATGTTTTATGAATCCTAACTTTTAGTCTTTGGATCAAAGAAGTCCACTTCACTCAAAGTCCAGAGGATTCATGCCACTCTTGGCTCTTGCTGGTGGTAAAATCCCTCCCATCCCACTTCTCAGACAGCTCACTTTATACCCTGCAGGATGGCAAAAACAAAGCATCATTGCTCCTGCTTGTCAAGGCTAGAATAATGCACTGTGCTGCAGATGTTAATGAGAGAGGATTAGAGATACGTTTATTAATGAGGCAGAATACAATCTATGAGGTTAGGTTTGGGGCCACTCTTTTTGGAGATAAAACATATTTTAAGCAGGTGAGCTTAATAGAGGAACTTCCTACCACCTGGGGTCCCTGAACTAAGAACTTCCTTGATCTATGGAATATTTATGCCAAGACACATGGACAATTCCAAAGAACATCAGGCCCACAGATGTTAAAAAGAGCCAAGAAACTCCACACAAAGCCAACAGAGAGAGCCAGTACCCTGGATTTAGACTTTTAGCCTCCTAAACAGTTAGAGACTAAACTTCTGTTATTTAAAGTAATTTATTGTGTTACCTCTGGTATAGCACCACTAAATTACTCATGAAGAAAAAAAAAGACTTTTATTATAAAGGTTTGACTCATACTACTGTGACATCCAGTACACCTAAATTCCATGGGTCAACAAGCTTGTAACTCTGATTGCCTTTTTTTGGCAGGGGGAGTGTGGTAAAATTTTAAATTTCATTTTAGTCTTTGGTAAAACACATCACACACAAATGGAAGTTTCTTTTCTTCATATGACAAGCTAGACATTTGTTTTCCATGTATGACCTTTATTGTTTTGAGGAATTTTCCTTCAACTCATACTATATTAAATATTTTTAGCAAGCATGGATGTTGAATTTTATCAAATGCCTTTTCATTATCAATTGATATAATCAAATGGTTATTTTGTTTATATGTGTAGATTACATTGAATGTTTTTCTAATATTGAACAATCTATATATATATCTGGTATGAATCCTATTTGATCATGATGTATTATTTTTTTAATGTTTTGTTGAATTCTATTGGCTAGAATTTTGTTGAAAATTTTTGTGCCTATATTCATACAAGATATTGATCTATAATTTTCAATTCTGATGATTTCTTTGCCTGGCTTAAATATTAGAGTTATACTTGAATTTGGCAGTATATTGTCATTTTCTCATTCTAAAATAGTTTATGTAGAATTAGTGTTGATTCTTCTTTATATGGTCAGTAGAGTTCCCCAGTGAAACCTTCTAACCCCCAGATTTTTTGATGGTGAGAGTTTTTTTAATGACCAGATATATTTTTTCTTGTACTATACATCTTTAAATCAGTGTGTGTTAATTTAATTAGGTAACGTACATTTAGAAATGTCTGTTTTTCTAAATCAGCCTGTGTCATTTTAAGTAAGTAATGTATCTCTAGAAATGTGTCCAGGTTTTCAAATTTGTTAGAATACAATTTTTCTTAATATCTTTAAAAATTACTGTTTGGATCTATTGTGATGTTGTTCATCTCACTTCTTATTCTTAATATTTGCTTTTCCTTTTTAGGCTTGCTATTGTTTTATCAACCTTGTTAATAATTTTTAAGAACCAACTTTTTTCTAATTTGTTTTATTTTGTGATACATTTACTTCTGCTCTAATATAAATTTTAAAAATTTTTCTCCTAGTGTTTCTTTTGCTGATTTTGTTTTAATTGTTGTAATTCCTTTAATTTGTCCTTGTCTAAAAATGGTTTTATTTCTCCCAAATATTTGAGAAATCATTTTGCTGCATATGTTATTTTTGGTTGGCATATTTTAATTTCATCATTTTTTAAAATGTTGATCCATTGCCTAGTTGTCTGCCTGCCTTCCACAGAGAAATCTGAGCTTATTCTTACTGGTTCATCTTTATAGGTGCTTAGTTTTTTATACAGACAACTCTGTATAAAAGTTGTCTTGAGAATTTTCTCCTTTTGCTGTCAATTAGGGGTGGGTGTGGAGATGATGTATCAGCTCACTCCTCCACACACACACCACCACGCTCTCCCCGCTGCTGAGATCTGTAGTCTGAAGGCAGGGAGACCTCATAGGTATCCTCTTGGGGGCAGCCTAGAATCTGTGTCTTTTTTTTTTTTTTTTTTAGTGGTTGGTGGAGCTGACAGGTAGTTCTTTGCTTTGGTTTCTACCTCAGAAATCCGTCACTGGCAGAGGTTTCTGTGCTTCTAGGGAGGTTTAGAACTTGATTCCTGACTCTTCTCCACTTTTTAAAATGTTGTGTGTGAAGAGGGTTTTGACAGAGCCTCCAGCTACAAGGCCATGTTGGCTCAGAAGTGAAACTCTGAAAGGCTTGTGTCCTAAAGCAAATGGCCAGGCCACAGCATGCAAATACCAATGGGGTGTGAATTGGCAATTTTGAGGCCAAATTCCTCTGATCAGTTTTTGCTCATAAAATACTCAACTGATGGAAGGAAGACCACTCACATTCTGGAGAGGCACAGTTTTACTTAAGGTCAACTGCTTACATGTTAATCACATCTAAGTACCTCAACAGCAACCGCTAGAGCCGTGTTTGATCAGACTGTGTGCCCTAGTCTAGTCAAGTTGACACATAAAATGAGCCATCACAGTCACATATAACTCCTCTCTGTTGAAGCGGAGGGACTAATTGACTTTACAAAAGTTAATCTCATATCATTTTGTCTTAAAAATATAAAATTAAGTGAATTATGTTTTTCCTCCCTCCACACTACTCAGGCAGTACTTGTTCTTTTTCAGCACCTGCCATTGATTTAGTGTCTTGGCTGCCAAGGAACTGATTCTAAATAATAAGACTTCTATGTGTACAATGACCCTAAATCTCTCACACTCAATTGATCTGTGCTTGTTTGTATACTCAGGCCAATATCTCTCTCAAATGGGTTGACTCCCACTACTCTTTGCTAATAGTTTCTTCCAATTTTCGTTGCAACATGACCTGAAAGGTGATTATAGACAGCCAATTGCTAAAGAAGGTGAAACCGAATGAGAACCTGATTGATTTGGCCCTTGGTCAGTCAATTAAGATGTTTTTATATTGAACACTTTTCACAATACCAGAAAAAAACAAAAGTGTAGAGTTCTGATTAAATTTCTTTTGTGGCAGAATGTAGAGTTCTGCCAGTATGCTAAATCCTTTACCAACCACTTATTTGCTAAATAGGATCGAACAAGCTTGGTGAATGGTTTCCTGTTGCTCGAGAAAAGAAACAAAATTGTCCATTCATTTATTATTAGAACAATGGGGCATCTCTCTTATTGGTAAACAGTGAATGGGAGTTGGCAGATGGAGTCTTTGCAGAGTGGAGTATGTTTGGATTGATTTATAGCAGCAAAGACATAATCAGATGTAAGCAGTTTACTAGTGAACAGAAAATCCTGTGGAGGTCACAAAAACCAAAAGTATACTTTGTTGTAACTGATTGTTAAAAATAAAATAAAATGACTTGGATGGCTACCATAACTGTGTGTATCATCAAAAATAAGTAGATAGATTCAAAGAGACATAGATAAAGGGCTAATCCAAGATGTGAGAGCTCCGTATGAACTATTCATTTAGAAGAATGTGGCTACTGTACAGTTTGGCTTCTAGCTCTCCACCCTGCATTCAGCTTGCCTTTTTCTGACCTTCAGATTTGGGACTCAACAGTACCTACCATCATGCGAGGTACTTTCTCAGTTCCTGAGTTTCTGTGGGACGGGCATGGACAGGAGAGGGACTTCTGCCTGCCAAGGGAATGCACATTTTGTCTACATAGGAAATGACCTCTCTGCTGGCTATGAATGAACATTCTGCTTATTATGAGAGTGAACATTCTGCAGGCTGCAGAGGAAACAGTAGGCCAGGAGATAACATAACTGTTGCATGGCACCACACTGAGGTGCAGATGGGTGGCCATCCAGAGACATCTTTCCAAAATTTTATCCTAGGAAAGGTTTAACACCTTCATGTCAGATTTGTAGCCGGCGATAAGACTCAAGACATCCTTATAGAGACTTGTGGCCTAAGATAAATCAGAAAGAAAGAAGTAGAAGTCCCAAAGATGAATCGAGTAACTCACTAGAAATCAGCTACCAGGAAGCTGTGGTCCTCCCCTCACCCACCCTTCCCTGCTTTTGAACGTGTCCTTAAAAACAGGAAGCATTCCATTACACAAGGTCCTCATCCTCTCTCACGTCCCTGAGGGGGACCCACTCCACACCAGCTCTCAAGGTGTATCTATCTATGCTTCAAGTCTCCTTCTCGCTTCTCACTTCACAGAAGGAACTCTGAAGAAGATAGATTGTCTTCATCATTTTTGACATAACCATAAATTTAAATCAACATTGACTTAGCTCTGTTCCTCTGTGTGTTTGAGTGTGTGAGTGAGGCTCATTATCTCTAGTTCCTTGCAATCCATACAAATGGAGCTAGCTAACTCCCAGGTGGATGATATCCCGGTGTCGAAAGTCTGACCTGGAATTCCTCTGCAGGACCAAACTTCATGGGACACTGCATCAAATCGCAGAACCCAGGAACATACGGGATCTACTCAAGAGGAGTTGGAAGAGCATAGTACCTTGGAAGGGTTGGCCATTTGGGGCATCTTTAATCTCCACCTCCTGGGGACTAGTCTGGTGTTAATTCTTCTATTAGAAATTATTATCACATTTTATTCCCAAGTTCATAACCCTTACATTAACAATACCAAATCCCCTAGAAATGCCTGAATATGTTTAATAAGAGTGTGCTTCAGAAATTTTGTTTTGCTTTAGTAGAAACACTATGTCTACTACATTATAATCCCATGAATGATTGCTTACGCATATAATTTCAATATTTTAAAAACTTTATAATATTTTTAATTGTAAATCCAAAAAGTGCAACTTGTACAAGCTTCAGGTAGAGTTGAGCTGGCTCTAAGGTTACATACTTGTCTTAAAGAAACAAAGCAGAAGGGAAGGTGGAGTCAGCAGGGACCCTTGCAAGTCTCACGTTATTGCCTCTATGTGTTTATTTGCAACTGCTCCGTAGATCTCCCTCATTGTATGACATTTTCCTGGTTTCAAGATTACAAGGTGAAACATAATGGATGTTTTAAGCACTCCCTAAGTTTACATGCTATAAACTATTACTACTAAGTAAAGACTGGGAGAAGCAGCTGCTAGAATATGTGTTCTGTGCCTGTTAACTATACTTTAGTTTTCATTACAATCTTAAAGAGAAAATTAAATATGATTTTAAAAAGAAGTTTTGTTCTACTATTAAATGATTGGGGAACATTTTCTTTTAACAAAAACATAAGGGGCTAATAGGGCTTTTTCCCCCCTAAGAAAGCAGGGCATCTTTTATGTTGCCTAGGAGTAGATGTGAATCGGGCCCCTAGCAACTTAACAGTAATCAGAGATTTAATGCATAGTTAATAACTACTCAAACTCCTAATTTGTAATTAGTGGTAATTCAGAACAAGCTCTTGTCTGTATATCTGACTCAGTTCTAGATTCAGACTATGTTAATTATAGCAGTGGATTAATCATTGGTGATCAATCTCCATTTGTTGCTTATGACCAATTCTGAGAAAAACTATAGCAAGCCACAATTATGACGGGTACATTGTCCACTTATCCATTTTTGCTCCAATCTATTTCTTTTTGTGCAATGTCAATCAGAATATTGTTGCTCAATATTTCAATTTAATTCAACAAACTTGTCATTATGTGTGAAGACTATGATTTATACTATCAAAATTCTAAAACAAAAATGCAATTTTGTCTTTAATAATTTAAAGACATTTATCAAACAGCTTTTTAATGAGGTAAGTTATCATGTTAAAATAGGGAAACGAAAGATTTAAAATATGTACTGAGACAAAAGAGAAGACAGTAAAATCTTCATAAAATCTATAAAGATAATTTGTGAGTTCTCTACAGGTATTACATTGTTTTGGTTTGGATTTAAGGTGCTATACCTATATATCTGTATACTGCTGTTTGTAGTATTCCAGAATCTTTCATTGTGCTAATGCAGAGCTTGTACATGGGTCAAGAGGCAGTTATGCAAACACAAAAAGGGAATATTGCATGCTTTAAAATGAAGAAAGTTGTGTGTCAGTGTTGTATCCTCTCAGCATATTATTAAATGAAGTCCCTGAGAAATTCCAAAAATAGACTTCTGAGAAATTCCAAAAATAGACTTCAGACTCCAATGGCAGGGCTTGGTACTTCATTCAACGCAATCAGATAATATTCATAAGGGTCAGCTGACAGACCTGGACCTCTTTATAGGCTCTTCTTCTTCTTCCTCCTCCTCTTCCTCCTCCTGCTCTTCCTCCTCCTGCTCTTCCTCCTCCTTCTCCTCCTCCTCTTCCTCCTCATGTCCATCTATATAAGATTGGCAAGATAAGTAATCCTGAAGAGAAAACCGTGGGACCCACAGTTCTGGGGGTCAGGGGTAAGGGGGAGATGGGGGAAAGCGATGGGGGAGCCAACAAACCCAGGTAGAAGGGAAAATCAAGAGATCTAAAGAAGACCAAAATCTTCACAACTGGTCCAATAGGTAATATCACGGGTTTTTTTTTCCTTTTTCCCCTTCTTTTAAATTTTGTTTGTCAGTGGCTTTTTTGTTGTGGGCTTGTCAGTACTGCAGCCATCGTCGCCAGGCTCTTATGAGTTGCTCTGGAGCTGTGCTGTCAAAGCCAATCCCAATTTTATTCGCACATTGTAATTTCTGTACACCCACCTAGATAAGAGA
>NW_022103906.1:6210111-6227191 GCF_000313985.2 Echinops telfairi
GAATTTTGGGAATAATGAGGGCAACAAATGTATAGATGTGTTTTACACAATTGATCTATGTATTGTGATGAATTGTATGAGCCCCAATAAATTGATTTTAAAAAAAAATTTAAGTTGTCAAGGATTTTGTCTTGCCTGGATTTACAATGAATGCTCATGGAAGCAGCAGTCAAGAAATCAACAGGTGATTTGCATTGGGTCAATCTGCTGCCCTAGAACTCTTTAGAGTATTGAAAAGCAAAGATGTTGGTTTGAGAACTAAGATGCTCCTGACCCAGGTCACGCTATTTTCAATTGCCTTGTGGACATTGAAGAAAGAAGACAGAAGTAGAAGCAGGCATGTGAATTGTGGTGCTGGAGAAGAATATGGAAAGTACCACGAACTGCTAAAAGGATAAACAAATCTGTCTTGGAAGAAGTATGGCTAGAGTACTCCTTAGAGGCAAGGATGGTGAGGATTCATTTCATGCCATTTGGACATATCAGAAGAGACCAAGATTGGTAAAGTGGAGGGGCAGCACAAGAGGAAGTTCCTCCAGGAGGTGGGCCACAATGGGCTCAAGCAAAGGAACCATTTTGAAAATAGAGCAGGACCACACAGTGTTTCCTTGGCATAGGGTCTTTCCCTGTCAGAAACTATTTGACGGGACCTACCACACCACAACTGTTTGCTTGGAGAAAGATGCTTGTTTGAACATTCATTCATTCACTAGAGAGGACAAACACTGTTAAGACAGAGATACAGGTATAACTACTTACTTCAGGCCAGGAAGAAACCAATCACACTCTAAAGCATTGGTTCACTACTAACATTACCGGGTTCTGAATAATTTTTAAAAGTCCCTTGGCGATGCAAATGGCTGTATGCTAAATTGCTAACCAAAAGGTTGGAGGTTTGATTCCCTACAGAGGTGACTTAAAAGAACCTCCTGGGAGTTCATTTTTGAAAACTCAGACATGTTAAACCCTATGCTACACAGTTCTATTCTGACACTTGTGCAGTAACCATCTTCATTATAAATTTTAGGCACCGGTTTTATGAATTTATGGTTTTTGTTTGTTTCTTAGATTGAGTTGTGGTATAACTCCAGGCCCGGTAATAGAATTGCTGTTTAGAACTGATAAGTTCCTAACTAAATCAGGAACAATTGTGACAATACAGCACATGACAGCTTAGGCATGTGCAGACATTAATTTATAATGCTTCAATAAATAAGTGGTAAATATTTTTGAATAATTTAATTAAAATTTTACTAATTACTTTTAAAATACTATGAAAAATCTACTCAATAATACATATTTATGAAAATTTTAAATCTTTAAAATAAAAACAAACATTTTAGTAAGGAGATTTTAGATCTCTCCAAATCTCTTTTATGTCTGGATTAATAAACAATAGCTTGACTTCATGTATTTACTTCTTTCAAATTTTGTTACATATTAAACTATATAGCCTCTGAAAAAATAAAAGGAGCTACTGAAATGGACAATTGATGTCTCATGATATGTTGAAAAGTATGAGTTTATGGAACCCTCAAAGTTCTGCAGAAGCCCCTCCAAATAGCTACCAGATAACACTTGAGACTCCCAGAATTACAGAGAATACTAGTTATGTATGCCTGCGCTCTGGTTTCACAAGCTTAATGTACGCCTGCGCTCAGGTTTCACAAGCTTAGGCACATTTTCTGACCCTCTATTCAGTCTAGCAAAATGTCATGAGGTTTCTAAGTTGAAGAACACTTTTAAATTCAATAATCCATTCACGTTCAAGTCCTTTACTTTTATTCTAGATTTATTATCATCTTTCCTCAGAAATTTACAATAAAATATTAATTTCCTTCAGGATAAACCACAGCCCTTCTCCTACACAGAAACATCATCTTACTGTTGCCCACTACCTATTCATTGGACCATTATTAATTCATTGATTTTTATACCATATATATAAATTTATCATGTAAACTGTCATGATTTTTGTTCTTGATTTAGGCAGGGAGCCTGCTTTTGTTCATGAATTCTTTTATATTTAAATTTCTTTTTCTATCGAGATATATATATATATATATATATTCCCTCTAGCCAGGGTCTTTTCAAGGTCTCCTAACAACACATTTGTCTTCACATCAGTTTAGAACTCCACTTGTCACAGTGCTCGATCCAGCCAAGTATGAAAGACTCTGTCTTCAACAGACTGCCAGTCTCGTTTTTGCCTATCATTTTCCAGGATATTTCGACAACTTTTAATAAAGGTAGAATTTTAGCAGCTATATATTTAATTTCACAAACAGGCATAGAAGCTGAGAGGTGTCCAAATTACACACAGATACACTAACACACTGTAAACAGTGGATGATCTAGAGTGCTTCTTTTCTAGTTACTGAGTGAAATGGTCAAAGTATTGTTCCTAGCCAAGTGTTACCAGTACGTTTGAAATCATCCGCATCACGTCTTTAGAGCACAATTCCCTTCAGTGCATTTTTCATTTTAGTGTTCTCTTGCTTAAGAGGAAAAGAATCTTGCTTCAATATTGCTAAGTTTATACTTGTATAAGACAGTACAAATTACCTACTGATTGCTTAAGATAAATTTTTTTTGGATCCTAAGAGAGTGGTTCTGTTTGGTCGTAATCAACCAAAGGACGTTTACAGACTACTACGTATTTCCTATGAGTAAGCCACTGCTGCTGGGGTAAGCTATAATGGAAACAGGGAGGCACCTGACATAATATCGATCCTAAAAGCTTTAAATGAAGCTGCAAATTAAAGTAGAGATAATATCTGCAAGGAAGTAATAGAGATAAAATCTGCAAGGAAAACTATATCTGTAACAGAAGTCAGAATAGCAGAAAAGTAACAGTGCTTCAGAGAGTGAACTTATCGGCGGTCAAATATTAGCCCAATGAGAACGGTACTTCGCCTGCTCGCTATCACCATGATGTGCTCTCTGCATCATGCTAAGAGTTAGTTATGTATTGCATCTTGGCTGTCCAAAAGACTGTTCTATGTACTTTACAAGCTTTAGTGTGTCTCTTCCAAGTGTCATTCCCATTTCGCCTGACACGTCAAGGGGATGGATCTCCAGCAGTGAAAGGTGCAACAGTTGAGAGGTCAGAGCTGAGAACATAAAATGATGGCTTCTTACACATTCTGATTGTATGCAGGACTTATCTGGCTTTCAAATAAAGTGTTCTAAACTAAAATGAAATAACAGCTCATCCTAGCAAGCAATTAATCCTATATCTTTTACATGTAGCCCGTTGAAATGCAACATTCATTGACTGATTCTGGAACTGCTGTAAATCCCGTGGATGTCTGTGGCTGACACATCCAGGTGTCATTTAGGTACGGAAACCCCTAAATTTGACTTTGCTCTAGTCCTAGTCACCACAGCACTCTAAGAGAGTGTGCCAAAGAGGGTAAGGATTCAGCAAGTGTGTCCTCAGGCACAAAGGTAAAACACTGTCACATAATCACTCTACGTTTACAGCACATAGGCAGCCATTCGGCCAAAATAATCAATAAAACATTGATTTAGTTCAAAACGATGTTTATGCCTTATGCTCCAATACTCAAAAATAGGAGATAAAAACACATATTCAGGACTACACAATAATAACTTTGAATCTGTATAAGTAAAGCCAGCATGTGTATCAAAGGTATGAAAATGATAGAAAAGATAGTTCTTTTGTGGAAGGAAACAAAACAGAAACTAAAAGATGGCAGACATGATGAAATTCAAATAGCTTTCTTTTGTCACAGAAGTACAGAAGTAGCATCCAACCTCACAAAAATAGTACCAGGAGACTGGGTGATAAAACTAAAGGGACTTTTCATATCAAATCTTCCAATTCCAACCAACTCTAGTCAGCAGCGATTGAAAGTCATTATCACTAATGGCCACCTTCAAGATTGCCTCTGTCCTTTTGTTTCATCACGACGGATGGGAACGAGTGTGTGCCTTTCAACAGCAGGCGGTTTTGATTTCTGTAACACGATACCACAGACATTTTTATTAGGGAAGCCCTTGTTTCTGTACGGTTTCCTGCTCCCAGCTCCCTACTACCACCTGTAAGGAAAGATGGGATAGGCTAAACCCTCCTGCTTTTAAAGTTTTCTCAATTGGGAATAAACTTAGATGCTAGTCTGCATTAATTTTATGATAGTTATTAAAATCTTATAACTGTATTATTAAGTTCAAACCCTTTTGAATCATATTTATTACTTTTCTTGTGGGTTATTAATAATAAATGAATAGAAGAAATGATAAAGAGGTATATGAAATATTCTAATGAAAAGCTGATTATTAAAAGAAAATGCTCAAAAAGGGAAGAGTTGATTTATGCTTCTTGTTCAGTCATACATCAATTCACTAAGAATATGGCTGATTGTCTAAGTGGCATACACTGTTCAATTTTGTGATTAATTAGTGTATGGAATACAATGTACAGGTTTAAGTTTATATTTTCTACTATTAATTCCCCAGAATAAAGACTACATGTTAAACATAATAAACATAATATGCATTAGCTAAGTACAATAAAAAAGTGTGGTAGTAATGTTTTATAATTACCTCAAGGAATCACAAGTATTAGGCACATGCTACTATTTATATTTTCCACTGGCATTAACATTTAGATGTTATGTCTTCTTTGCTTATGTTATTACATCAAGAAGTTAATAACTTTTCAACTTTTCATTGAAAATTCTAAATTTCCAAATGCCTTTAGATCTTCCACCAAGTTTGAATGTTCAGGAGCATCTTACAAATGAAAGACCAGTTTGAATGTTTTCCTTTGCAAGTAAGTGCATGTGGCAGCTACTATGAAGAGGTGTTTACAATCACCTTAGAATTACTCATTTACTTCCACCTTAAGGTTTTGTTGTGCTCCTTGGAGAGATGACAATAGGAGACACCCCAGTTGATACCCCCTGTGGCAGTTGCATAATCTGGTGTCAATTTGAGAGGATTATGAGTGAAGGGGTGGAGTCTGGCCTGTCAATCAAGACATAACCAATGAGGCCTTTTTGTGGGCATGGACTTCTCCTGAGAATTCTGGGAACTCCCATATTTTCCTCCTTGGAGGCAGGAGAGACTTTCTGGAGATGATCTACTGACAAAGCACGTGGCACTACGCCTGGGAGTTGGAGAAGCCAGATGAACCTACCCTGATGCAACCAGACCTCTTGAGCTGGAGAAGCCATGTAGAGACCCGTGCCAGCACCGAGATGCTCATGATGCCACTGGATCCACAAAACATCCAACCCACCCACCTGTGATCCTCCTGCATGTGGCATCATTGCATGTATTTTGTGAGCCTGAAGAGGACTTTATAGATTCGTATTTGACTTATGGGCTAATATTGGACTCATAGACTTGATCTGGACTGGGCTGGGATGTTTTCTCAATATTCAATTGCTCTTGTATATAAATCTCTTCCTCATATACATATGAGTGTCTATAAATTTGTTTCTCTCATCTACCCAGACTAACACCCCACTCCACCCGCCTCTGATGCACATTAAGACTGATCTGGTTTCAACATGGACTGAGGTTTATATTGTTTTCCATATTTGGGTTTATCGCAAATGTATTTTGTCAGTGAAGGTAACCCTCCTGACTTATTGTTATGTGTTTCTCTGTTTTTTAGTATATGAAACCCATGATTGATAAACTTATAGAGACAGCAAGTAGAATAAAGATTCATGGGGGAACAGGAGGAGGTGGGGGGTGGGGTAAAGGGGAGATGATATCAAAGAGTTCAAAAGGAAGAGAATGTTTTGAAATTGATTGTGGTAGAAATTATACAAAACTGCTTGATGTGATTGAGCTATGGAATGACATGATATCTGTATTAGCTCCCAATAAAATGATTTTGAAAAATAAAGAGTATTAAATAATAATAAAACAAAGAACAACATTTCTCTTGAACTTTCCTTGGATAGCTCCGCTGAGTGCTGGTTGTTTGTTTGCAAGAGAAAGCAAATAGATTCTTTTGGCTACTGGTGATTGCCACAAGAAACGGTTAATTGGGGTTCATGAGGTGGACAATGTTGGCTTAGGTCCTAGTCCAGCACTATGTTCTTATTGCTAGATATCATCAAGCTGATTCCAACTACAGGTACAGCAAAAGAAAAAGTGGTCAAGTTCTGCCCCACCCTCACGACCCTTCTGATATTTAAGACCCACAATTGTTGCAGCCATTGTGTTGTTCCATCTCTTGGAGGGTCTTCCTCTTTTTTATTGACCCTAGACTGTACCAAGATGATGCCATATTCCAGTGAATGGTCACCCCTTCTGGCATTTCCATAGTACATGAGACCAAGTCTTGCCACTCTCACTTATGAAGAGCTTTCTTGTCTGTACTTCTTCCTACAAAGATGTGCTCATTCTTGGGCAGTCAATGGTCTATTTAATACATAACATACACCCAGCATTAGAGCATACAAAATTAAAGAACCAATCAAAGAAATCTGTAAACTTTGCATCTTATCTGTGATGTATGCTTGGTCAAGATTTCCACTGACAGAATGGGATCTTCCAGTCTTGAAAAGCCATTTTAATTTACAAACTGGATTAACCAGGAATCATCAAAGTCCTGAGCAAATTTATCTATTTAAACACCGACACCTTGTGGCAAAAGAGGAAACAGCACCAAAAAATCGACCATTCCTTGTCAGATAGCTTTTAAGGAGAACTCCCATTAGGGACAATTCTACAGATACATGTTTGAGATGCAAATTATAGAAAAGTTAAAATATATGTCTGTATTTTATATTGAGTTTGGAGAGTGGCTTATTCTACTTGCAAGCAAATTTCCCTTTGTTGATTATAAATGCCTGAGAATTTCTTTTGGTATAGTCTAGTCTGGTTTGACAATAAGTTAGTGGTTATAAAAGCAAAATAAAAGACATTCAGTTGGGTGGTTTTAGCTATAAAACCAAAATTACATATTTAAAAATTTTAATAATCAAATATAATCACACCATTTAGTTGGAGTCCAATAATAATAATTAATGGTCTCTTGGATATGTTATATTACCTTCACAAAAATAAATTATCTTCTAAGAAAATCAATAAGTTTGTGGAGGGAGAACATTTAAAATTGGATAAAGAAGTTCAGGAATTTTAGATTTTTCTCCCCTTCACATAAATCCTTAGGCAGTTTTAAGTCAGCTATCAAAAATAAAAGAAAGAAAGAAAGAAAGGAACAAGAAAAGAAACATACAATTAATTCCCCAAACACACTTATTTTTATTTAAATACTTGATTTGATGTGTGGGGGCTTTTTTAGACTTTTTTGTATATGTTTATCTATATTTTAGGCAAAATGTTGTTGCACAAATGTGGGAGTTATCCTTACTCAACAGGCATTGGCACATTAGACTTCCTGGTGCAGCCTCAATCTGATAGCTCTGGAGTTATCTTTTACAGAATCTCCCTTTTAACAGAAAAAAATTAAAAGTAAATCTTAAGAAATTTTTGGATATGTCTTGAAAGAAAAATGATTGTCACAAAATATGTACTAGGAGGAAAGAGATGAATAGTTATTCTATATGTAATAAACAGATAAGAAAGAGGAGTGCAAATATTAAAATGATTCTCGGAACCATAGCCGACAATTTCAACTACAGTGTTACTATTTTTACATATTTTATTCCCTTTTAGATGTAACTGTTAAGAAACTGTAGGGAGCTGTGGCTGTACAGTGGTTTAGCACCTGACTTCTAACTAAAATAACTACTAAATAATAAAATAATGAATCTAAAGTAAATACTAAATCTGCCAATCCAATAAACCATAAAAGTGGAGAAAAGTAAACATGAAACAGCTAAAATAAGTAAATAATGATAATAATAACAACAATAATAAAATGAAAACAGAAAACTATAATAGAGAAATGGAATTAAAAGTACCCTGATCCTATTTATATAATTGAAAAACATTTACAATATTTACAGTGACTGACAAAATCAGGGAAGAAATGAAAGACTGTCTCCATAATACAAGATACTACTTGGTAATAAAGATAAATACATGATTGACACACAAAATGACTTAGATGGAACTCAAGGAAGCAGGATGAGTGAAAAAGAAAACCAATTTTTAAAGCTTTTTATATAGCTTTTCTTTTATATAGCTTTCTTTAAAATACTAAATATTGGGGAGAAAAAATTACTCATATCTAAGGGTTAAGAATGGTGGGGCAAAGGTTGCAGAAGAGAAATTGTGGGGTTGTGAGATAGCTGTGTGTTGACTGCAATGGTAGCTTCATGAAATATATACACATAACAAAATGCCATGTAACATTATACATTCACTGTACCTCAATGACAGTTTTCTTGTAGTGGGACTTTCTGTGAGGCTGGTGTAGACTGGCCATGTTTCCTCCTGCCACACATGAGATCACTAGGACTCAGTGGAACCCAACAACAAGGCCATCCTGTCATATCACCATCGAAGGAACCCAGCTGAAGGTACAGACTACCTTTCTGACTTTCTATGTGCATCCCTATGATTCTATAATCACATCAAATAGTGAAAAAATGTGAAATAATAGTTAAACTGTTTCCATCTACACCACTTATTTTTAATATAATATGATGATATAAAATGCTTTATTAACAGTTATTCAATTTGACTACAGACAGAGACTCAAGTATAACGGGTAGTAAATAAAGCACATTGCACAGTCTTATTGTATTAAAAATGAGTTGGATAGACAGAAGCAGTTTAACATTTTTATTTCACTTTTCCCCCCCTAAACTTTCACTACACTATGGAGAGACTCTGCCACTTGTCTATCAGTTGGTTATACTGCGATGAATTGTATGTTACTGTGATGCTAAAGGCTGTATCACTGATAATTCAAATACCAGCATGGCAACCCAAGGTGAAAAGATTTCAGCAGAGTTTCCTGACTAAGAATAGACTACCAAAAATGGAATATAATGTCCAGTTCAGTGGAATTCACCACTGAAAAACCTAGGGATAGCATTGAAGCACTGTCATATACTGAACACCTAATGAATAGAAGAAAAATATTGTCAGACTTAGTGCCAGAAGAGTAGTCCCCCAAGCTGAAGGACCCTAGGAATCTGAGAAGGAGTTGCCTTCTCAAAGTACAGTCAACTAGTCATGACGCTGAGGGACTTCCGGACTTCCATTTGTTGATGGGCATGACCCACAATGAGAAAAAACAGCGACAAACATCCATTAATAACTTTGAATATACACAGTTTGCATCTAGGAAAATGGGAAGTCACCAAAAATGAAACGGAATACATTTCATTGGAATATGGAATATTCCAAATGGAATACATGAAAAATGAAATGTAATAAAGGGCCATTTTGAATTGGAAAAACATAGATTTCTATGTGGGGAATGAAACAATCAAGAGGAGTGGTGTTGCATCATCTTCTAAAAGGACATTTGAAGACCAATCTTGAACTGTCATGCTGTCTGTGAGGTCAATTATGTCCATCTGTATGCAAGGAAATCCAAATCAATACAACTATTATTCAAATGTATGCACCGGCCATGATCTACTGAGGAAGCAATTAAAGAATTCTATTAACATCTTCCGTCTGAAATTGATCAAACATGAAATCAAGTTATGTTGATCATTCTTGATAATTTTGAAAGACAAAACTTGGGCACTACGAGGCAGGAAAAGTTGTTGGGAAACATGGTCTCTATGATAAAAATGGAGCTGGAGATCACCTGAGAGAATTTTTCAATACGAGCAGCTTTTCATGACAGGCACCTTTTTCCAACAACACAAATGGAGACTGGACATGAAGACTGCTCCAATTGGAACAGACAAACATCAAATTAACTGCATCTGTGAGAAGGGCTCACGGAGAAACTAAAACAAGGCCAGTGGGTGGGACTGACTCTGTAGCAGACCCTCAATTGCTCATATGTAAGTTCAGGTTGACATTGAAGAAAAGGACGTCAAGGCTGACAGAGCCAAAATAAGATTTCGAAGAAATCCCACTTGAATACCAAGAACAGAGTTGATGCACTAGATACTAATGACAGAAGACCCGATGAGCTGTGAGAGGGTATAAGGAATATCTACGTGAAGAAAGCAAAAGGTAATGTGAAAGAACATGAAAGAAAGGAAAGATAAAAGTGGATGTCAGAAAAGACTTCTCCTCGTAGAGTGGCTAAGGCAAATGAAAGACATGTTGAAGTCAAAGAGCTGAACAGAAAATTTCAAAGAGCAACTCAAGAAGATAAAAGAAAATATTGAAATGAGCAAAGATCTAGAGTGAGAACATCAAAAAGGATGGACGTGCTCAGCCTATCTTAAACTGAAAGAACAAAAGAGAACACTCAAGCTATAAAATATTGATACAGGCAAAATATTGAATAATGCAGGAAGTAACAAAAAAGATGAAAAGATACATGAAGTCACTATACCAAAAATAATTAGTCAACTTTCAACGATCTAAAGAAGAGCAAGGCCCAATATATTAAAGGAAGAAATCCAAGTTTCAATGAAAGCATGAGCCTAAAACAGTGCTTCAGGAATTGAAATGTCCCAACAAACTGTTAAAGTACTGGAAGTAATCACTCATCTATGGCAAGAAATTTGGAAGAGAGCTACTTGGCCAGGTGACTGAATGCCTGTACTCATTCCATAGAAAAGTGACCCAACAGAATGTTAAAATTATAGACCAACATCAGTGATATCACACACAAGTAAAATTTTGCTCAAGATCATCCAACAAGGGTGATTGACAGAGATCTACCAGAGGTTGAGGCTGGATTCAGAAGAGGGCATGAACAAGGGATCTCATTGGTAATGTTAGAAGGGCCTCAAAGCAGAGAATACCAGAAAGATGTTTACCTGTGTTTGACTATGCCAAGGCATTCAGGTGTGTGGATCATAAAAAACTATGGATACCCTTGAGAAGAACTGAAATTCCAGAACACTTCACTGTGCTCATGCATAACCTGTAAATGGATAGACAGTTGTGCAAACAGACCCAGGGTATATTGCAGGGTTTAAAACCAGGAAAGGTTATATTCTCTCATCATCCTTATTCAATGTATAGGCTGAGCAAACAATCAGGGAAGCCTGCTTATATGAAGAAAATGTAACATCAGGGGCAGATGAAGATTAATAACCTGAGATATGCAACTTTTTTTGCGGAAAGTGAAGAAGACGTAAAGCAACTGCTGTTGAACTACAACTCAATGTAATGAAAACCAAAATCATTTCAACTGAATTAATAGGTAATATTGTGATAAGTGAATAAAAAAATGAAGCTATCAAGGATTTCATCTTGCTTGGATCTACAATAATGTTTATGGAAGCAGCAGTTAAGAAATAAAAAAACAATCTGTATTAAGTAAATCTGCACAAGATGCCTTTAAAGTTTTGAAAAGGAAGCATATTACTTTGAAGACTGAGGCACACCTGACAGAAGGCATAGTATTTTCAGTTGCCTCATGTGCATACAAAGGTTGGACGTTGAATAAGGAAGATTGAAGAAAAAATGGCTGCATTTGAATTATGGTGTTGGTGAAGCAGATTGAAAGTATTATAGACTGCCAACCGAAGAACCAACCCATCTGTCTTGGAAAAAGCACAGCCAGACTGCTCCTTAGAATCAAGATTGGTGAGACTTCTTCTCAAGTATTTTCATGTGTTATCAGGAGAGACCAGTCGCTGGAAAAGAACATTGTGCTCTCTAACATGGAGGGGCGGTGGAAAAGAGGAAGACCCCTGCGGGGAGATTGACACAGTGGCTGTACCAGTGGGCTCCAGCACAAGAGCCATTGTGCGGGTGGTACAGTCCCACAGGGGGTTCGTTCTATGTACATACAGTCTCTGGGAGTTGGAAATGACTGCTAACACCTAACAGTAGCAACAAGAGAGAGACAATTTCATTTGTATAATTGTGTTGGTTTGTTTTATTTCTTTATATCAGCCTTAGAGCAAAGACTGGTATTGAATCATTACACGCATATTACTTCCCACAGCATTCTACATCACTCAACCCCCACAATACCCACCCACACACACTCCCTAACACACACAGGGTTGAACGGTTGATGAGAATAAGTAGACTTTTGGAAATTTCCACTAAGAAGGCATGGAAGGTATACATTCAATATAACATAATGAGTTTACCTAACTAGAGATCAAGACCCCTGAGCTGACTCTGACGAATGCTGACTCATGGTAACCCTATGTGCAACAGGAAAAAAAAATCTTTCCCAGTCCTGTGCGATTCTCACCAGCATGTTTGGGGCCATTTGTGTGGCTACTATGGCGATCCACATCACTGAGGGTCTCCCTTGACCTTGCTGGACTACTACTTCAACAACCGTGAGGCCTTTTCCTGAAAACTGATTCTTCCTAATGACTTGCCCAAATCAAGCAACTTAGGCAATGAATTGTGATACATACTTTTTTTTAATCATTTTATTAGGGGTTCATACAACTCTTATCACAATCCATACATACATCAATTCTGTAAAACGCATTTGTACATTCATTGCGCTCATCATTCTCAAAACATTTCCTCTCCACTTAAGGTGATACATACTTTTTTTTTTTTTTTTGTGATACATACTTTTAATGAGCTAATTTTAGAAGAGATCTCCAGGCCTGCCTTCCTAGTTTGTCCTAATCTGGAAACTGCTGAAATCTATCCACATGGATAACCTGATGGTATTTGAAATACTAGTGATATAGCTTCCAATATTTTAGTCATATGCAAACCACCTCATTATGACAAATGAAGAGATAGGTGGTAGTTTCAGATAGTGTCAAATTACCCAGTAAAGCAAACTTAAATTTACCTGTGCTTAATCCGTAAGGAAGATTTTTTCACACTATCTCACCACATCAAAGATTCCGTTTACAGATAGGGCTGACATTTGTCTGTCTTCCAATACCATAGTACTTTCCTATAGAATCAAAATTTCTTTTCAAATTCATTTTCCCTAACACAGATGGAGTACTCAATGCCCAAACTAAATGTGGGCTTACTTATGCCTATTTACTAATCTGTTGTGAACAATCTCACATGAGATTTCACACATGTGAGACTGCTCACAACAGATGAATAAATTAGCATAAGTAAGCCCTTGTTTACTTGCTTAGTGAATACTCCACCCCTAGTTTTGATAATAAAAAAATATTAGCGTATAGGTTACTCAGTGGAAATAGCAGGAAATTAGGATGAATAAATAAATTGGGACTCTAAATTGGAAAAACTTGTAGATAAATTTAAAACTTTAAAGATTATGAGAATAGGAAAACTGAAAAAAATGTTACAAAGCATTACTTGATTAGCATGTGTGTTAGATAAATAATTCTGGGTACAAGAGCAATAAATGAAAGTCCTTGGGGATAAATTGCCAATAAGTTCACTAAACACTGGATGTCACTGTTGCTGCTTTATCATGACAATAAATATGAAAAATAGTTTTTAACAAATTATCTCAAAATAAATAATGACAGGAATTCATATTTTATATTTTTCACTTAAAAATATGAGAGTCAGAGATATAACCCCTTATGAAAATCTAGGTTCTTTATAAGACTTAACTGTTTTAAGAGACTACACGTCATAGAACAACACATGTTCTGACACTACACATGACATACATAAAGCAGGTCAGGAAGTCCCTCATTTGGCAGTTAAAACACATTTGACTGTATGAAGCTCATCATCATGAGGGAAGCCGAATTCTTTGAAAAGAGTAATCCTGCCATGTGATGGTCTCTTCTGGATAAGCACAAGTTAACCCTTCCAGTCATCACTATCTGAATCTAAAATTACACTATAGCTTTCCCAGCAGTGTACCCCTATAATGAATTATGCTAGCTAATTGCTTGTCACTTCATACCAAATGAGAAAATAAGTTGTGCCATGTTACTATAGTCACAGAAACTGAGCTAACCAATCTACACAAAATTCAAATTGGTTTGCTAGATTTAAAATTGACATTGATATCAATGATTCATCATAAAGAATCAAACTGTCAAAATGTATAACTGTTTTTAACTCTAATTGTTAATTAGTTTTAACAAAGCAATGTACATTTATGAAGCAAATTTTAACAACCTGGAAGTATACTGTGAGACTACTCTCCTACTTTTTAAATATAGTTTTATTACATCAATATTTGTAACTACAGTCACTAAAATGTAATTGGCAGATCTCCTCAACTTGGTCCTGATTCATATGGAAATGATGTGCACTAGGGTGAAACAGTGTCAAATACTGCACCACTGCACAGTTGTTGCCATATTTGGGACTAATAAATATTTTTGTAAAAGCAAAGTGGAGTCAAGCAAATTTTTAAAAAGTAAGGAATACTTGATCTCTGTATTTATATAGTTACATGTTTATATTTATCTAGTTATGCAACTACATATCTATAAGAGGATAAGTCAAAAAGCATTGCTATAAAATCATAGAAACCTTTATTTAAAAAAAATCACAGGGTGAAGCTATTGTTACTTGACATAATTTCTATCTAGGTATATATATGTATATATATTTTTTAAGGTGGGAGCTTCATCTCTCTAACCCTTCCCTGAAGAATCATGTGCTTTTAGATTTACACTATGACAAAATTTCAGTTTGGGCATCTTTGAAGGATGCAAACTTGTATTCCTTTTATAGGTTCTTTGAGTTTTCAGAACAGAATGAAGGATGAAATTTCACATGCAGGCCTGTACAGTGGATGGGGTAAGGTTTCCCAGGGAATAGCAAGCGAACCCTTGGACATTAAACAAGTGCATGTGCTTTAAAAAGTTCATGGATACTGGGAATTAAAAGACAATGGAATTTTCCCACACACTCTTTAGAGCCCCCTCCTATTATCTCAAAGGGGGGGTGGGCAGGTGGGAATCTCTTGGCATAACTCACCTGACCTTTTTCAAACCATTAAAGTTTTCAATTTTCTTAAAATCTTTTCATAACAGGAACCTTTGTTCATCCTGTTAAATCACAAAAATCTATCAAAATTGTTGCTGTTGTGAGTTGTCCTCTGGTTGGTTCCAACACAGAATGACCTTGTGTTCAACACTAAGAAACACTTTCCAAGAACTAGGAGGAAATGGGCATTTAGAGAGGTCTAAACACGGGCATGTACATATGTCAATATATTTATATGAAACAATAGGGAAATAGACCTATGGACATATATTTATATATTAAGTATTAAGGTAGCAAATAGACATTGGGCCTCTACTCAAGTATTGCCTCAAGGCAAGAACACTTTTTTCTAATAACCTGGCATTCTGTGATGCTCACCTTCCTGGCATGGTCATGGAAGAGAAAGCCGGTGCATAAGCAAATGTGGTGAAGAAAGCTGATGGTGCCCGGCTATCAAAAGATATAACACTTGGGGTTTTAAAGGCTTGATGATAAACAAGTGGCCATCTAGCTCAGAAGCAAGAAAGTCCACATGGAAGAAGCACACCAACTTGTGTGATCATGAGGTGTTTATGGGATCAGGAATCAGACATCAAAGACCCAGAACAAAAAAATCATATTGATGTGAATGAGGGGAGTGCAGAGTGGAGACCCAAAGCCTGTCTGTAGACAATTGGACATCCCTTACAGAAGGGTCACAAGGAAGAGATGGGCCAGTCAGGGTGCAGTTTAACACTGGCAATACATACAACTTTTCTCCATGTCTTTAATACTTCCTCCCCCTCACTACATGACCCCAATTCTACCTTACAAATCTGGCTAGACCAAAGCATGTACACTGCTACAGATAAGGGATGGAAACACAGGGAGCCCAGGACAGATATACCCTTCAGGGCCAGTAATGAGAATAGTGATAATCAGGTGGGGAAAGGGAAAGTGGGGGGAGAAAGTGGGAACTGGTCACAAGGATTTACATATAACCCCCTCCCTGGGGAACAGACAACAGAAAAGCGGGTAAAGGGAGACTTTGGTTGGTGAAAGACATGAAAAAATAATAATAATTTCTAAATTATCAAAGGTTCATGAGGGAGAGAGGGTGGAGAAGAGAGGAAAAAAATGGGGAGCTGATACCAATGGCTCAAGTAGAAAGAAATTGTTTTGAAAATGATGATGGTAACATATGTACAAATGTGCTTGACAAATGGATTGTGATAAGAGCTGTATGAGCCCCCAATAAAATGATTAAAAAGAAAAAAGAAAACACTTTCCAGTTCTGCACTTTAATCTATACTATAGTTTTTGTAGCCCATTGTTGCAGCCACTGTGTCAAATCCACCTTCTACCTTTTCTTCACCGCTCCTTCCTTCACTTCAACAAACATGGTGCCCTTCTCCAAGGACTGGTCTCTCCCTATAACATATACAGATGGAAAAGCAAGTGCAGATGAAAGGCATCATGCTTAGCAAAGTGAAGGCTCAGCACAAATAGGGAGGCCTTTAAAAACACAGATACAATAACTACAACCATGCACTCAAGCATGGTCGTGTCTAAACGGTCTTAACGGCAGCTGACAACAACAACCATATCTATGTATCTAAATATCTATAGACTTCCAAATTTATCAAAGTAGGAGGGTAAGCAAAAAATGCGCTGCTACTAGGGATCCATTTCATACATACTCAGGTTTATCTTAAACATGCTTCAACATGTCTATATAATCAGTGAATGGCTACAAACAATTTCTCTCAGTAATACATTTCCATTCAAAACAAGAGCTCAGCTCAGAAGGCTATGGTGGTTGATTTGGGGGGAAGCTACTAAAGAAATAATATTGATTATTATTTGTTATGTATGTAGGACAAATTCAGGGCCTTTTAAGGCAAGCAAAATTGGGCTGACATATTTTTTTTCTTTCCCATCACAATATACTTACTCATTTTTTAATGGTAACAAGGCCTGTGCTAACAGAATTTAGCTGGAGGGTGTACAGACATAACAATGTGTGAATAAAATTGGAATTGGCTTTGACACCCACCTAGATAAGAGAAGTTGGACAAAAAAAAATATGAGAAGAAAATAAAGGGACCGATGGCCCCTGAGGGACATGGGAGTGTGAGAAGTAGGGGAAGGGAGGAGGGTTGGCCAACCTAGGGACAAGGGAACAACAAAT
>NW_022103906.1:6228570-6275434 GCF_000313985.2 Echinops telfairi
ATTTTGGGAATAATGAGGGCAACAAATGTATAGATGTGCTTTACACAATTGATCTATGTATTGTGATGAATTGTATGAGCCCCAATAAATTGATTTTAAAAAAGAGAGAGAGAATTTAGCTGGAGGACCTTATTTACCTCATGCACCCTGAAAGCATAACCAAGTCCCTTTAAAATTACTATTGCTCTCCAAACTCAAAGAAAATTGAACAGAAACACAATTTGAGTCCCTTGATGATGCCCAAACTGCCTTTTTGACATGGTATAAATGGAAGAGAATTCTTCTGAGAGCTCCACATTTCAGAAGTGTATAGACCATGATGGAAGATATTTCTAGAAAAGAGAGCTGCACATTTGATTTTTTTATTAATTATTGATTCTATGAATTTGTAGCAATGCTTTTCGTTTTTTACTTACTCTCAAATCTATATATATTTATTTTAGAATATATAATGACCTATATAAATATCTGTGTGTAAATATATATGAATAGATATGTAGCTAGATATAGACAATAGGGATAGAAAAAATATATGTAAACACACATAGTTATAAAAGAGAGATAGAAGAATTTGACTCATTCTCTGTGGTGGGAATGGAGACTCCATCATCCATAGGTCATATAACAAACTATCAACCAAGCAGAATTCTTCTCCTTGGGAAACTTTAGCTTTCTTTAGTTGATTGGAAGAGATCCAACCCATCATGAAAAGTTTATATGCTTTCCATGGAAATCAACTGATTGAAATGTTAATCACATGAAAAAGTTTGCAGCAATATCTGTACATTATTTGATCAAACAACTGGGCAAACTGAACTAATCAAGTTGACACGTACAATTAGCTGTGGAAAACATGATATTTACTAAGTTATTTAGCTGTTTGCCATCAGCAAATACTGTTCATTGAGCATCACTACAGCCTAAGTCTGTAATTTTAAAATAAGTGGCTTAGATCATGGTAAAGAAGCAATAATTTCATTTGTGCTCACAAATAGAGAAGAAAATAATTGAAAAAGTTGCTTTCAAAAACGTTACAGGGTCTGTGATAAATCTCTTCATTGTGGAAAATGAATTTCAAACAGAAAACCCTCTATTACTTTCCTAAATATCTACATAGGTACATTATATATATATATATATTCCTTTTTAAAAATAATTGGTTGAACTTAAAATAATATAAATGCTGAAGTCCTCTTCAGAATTTAATGTAGATTTTCTTTCATTACGAATGGATAGCATTCAGAATGTGGCAAGTACCAATTGTTAAGAGAATAAAACAGTTCTAATTAAATGGAAGTATTTTACATCTATAAGTATGTAAATGAATCATGCATATTGCATTGAGTGTGGCCTAAGTGCACATTATACTAGTTTGAGCTGTAAAATTATCATTTTTCAATATTAATTTATTTTAATATACTTAAAATTTCCACATTTAGGAAATCTTTTGTTTTTATTTTAACCAGTCTTATATTTTAAGTTTTTTTAGATAACTGAGAGGTTTTTTCACTGAAGTGAATTTTTTTATTCATTATAGTCCTTACTTTAGTTGAATTTCATGAATAAACATTTTTCAGGGTGCAGAAATAGAATAAGTAAAATAAATTCTCATTTAGTCATTGCAACTTTAAAAGAAAGTTGTTCTTAGTCCTGCAGATTCTTTATTAAACAATTCTTCATTAAAACAAGTATAAGTTCCAAAATTATCTTTTCTGAGTTCATTTTTATGTATATTTCACAAGATTTCTAGAAAGAATATTAACAAAAAATAAAATTAAAATGTAAATGAGAAATTAAATTAAGTCAGAAATCATTAACAATCTATAGGTCATATTCAAAATAATTTATTTGCTTTTGAATATTGAGTTAAATGTACTGATAAATCAGAAACTTGACTAGTTAATATTGAGACAGTCATCTCTGTGCAATTTTCCTTTCTATGAAGTGTGAACCAATACATTTTAAGACAATTTTTAAACATTTGAAAACAAAATATTATAAATAGAGCTATGGCTGTGGGCTTGGGAGCTCACTGCTCAGTGTGCTGGTCTCTACTCTCATCAGGGTTACTTTCTGATCTCTGGGATCTTTGCTTTTCCATGAGGAATCCTGGTTGAATATGATTTCCTCCTTCGACTGGTCATTGGCTTTCCTGCTTCAGTGATAGCTCACTTTTTATGCAGGTGAATGGCAAAACTGACCAATCTCAGAGAGCTAGAGTCCTCTACACAGTTTTTGCATTCTCTCATCCAGTCATTTGGTCAGAGTTACAATGACCTATGTGTAGCAGAGTCACAGTAAATGATTTCAGATCACTCCAAGGGGTAGAAACAAGGAGGGTGGGTTTCCCATTTATAGGAGTTAATGACTCACACTTAGTGGTAATTGCTGTGAAATGTTATAATACATGGATCCTAAACATTTTCCTCAGGGCCATATGGATAAGAATCTCAGAGAATGAGTTTGTAGTCAATAGAATTTTACTCTCTCTGAGGAGACTTCTTTATTTCCCCTGCAGAACTGTGCAGAGTTACTACTCAAAGACAGCACGAGGTCAAAAGGGTCAGCTAAAGTAATGTCGACAGGTTATACATAGCCTGGTGTTCTTTAGAACCTCACGGAAATCTTATAAATTTCAGTAAAGCTAAAGGAGTTCTTTAATTTCTCGTCTGCTCTAATAAGAAAGTGGACCAGGCTTTAAACACCCAAAGACGGGGAGAAAAGTCATATCCTTGTCAATGAGGGTGGCGCGTGATGGAGACCCAATGCCCATCTCTAGACAACTGGACATACCTTGCAGAGGGGGAGTGGGGAGATGAGTCACTTAGGGTACAGTATAGCAATAATGAAACTCACAACCTTCCTCTAGTTCTTGAACGCTTCCTCCCCCCAACTACCAGGACCCCAGTTTCGCCTTGCAGACCTGGTTAGACCAGATGATGCACAGCGGTGCGGATGGGAGTTGGAAGCGCAAGGAATCTAGGACGGAGGAGCCTCTCGGGACCGGGGGCGACGGTGGCGATACCAGGAGGGAAGAGGGAGGTAGCAAGGGGGAATGGATCACAGGGAGCCGCGTATGGCCTCCTCTCTGGGGGACGGGCAGCAGCGGGGTGGGTGAGGGGAGGCGCCGGACAGTGTAATGTAAGATACAAAAATAATTTATAAATTATTAAGGGTGCATGGGGGAAAGGGGAGGAGGAAGGGAAGGGGGGGGGAAGGAAAATGAGCGGATTCCGGGAACCCAAGAGGCAAGAGAATTTTGGGAATGATGAGGGCAACAAATGTATAGATGTGCTTTACACAATTGATCTATGTATTGTGATGAATTGTATGAGCCCCAATAAATTGATTAATTAAAACAAATAAAAATAAAATAAATAAATAAATAAATAAATTGGAAATATCTTTCTTCTGGGGATTTCGAATCAAATTCTTTTTAAAAGAAAGATATTTTTCAATCTTCCCAATAGATTTTGGAAACATGCACTATTATGCCCAGCTTGGTATCTCTGGATGACGCAGATACTTAAATGTTTAAGTACTAGATGAAAAGTCCACAGTTCAAGCTGCCCCAGAGCCAGGGCCAGAAAAAGTCCTAGGAATGTGCTTTGGAAAGGTTACAGCCTAGAAAACAGTTCTACTCTGCACATAGTCCAAATGGGCTCAAATACAAACACAAGAATATTCATGTTTGAGCAAATAGAAAACTGAGGAGGCTCAAATAATTACGTAAGTAATTTTCCTGAAATCATATAACTGTGGGATGTAGAAAATCAATTAAGAAGTCTTGGTGGCTTAAAGGTTTTCACACAAGCAGACATCTAAATGAGGCATTAACTATGTCCATGTGGAAGAAAGAAGCACACCAGTTGGTGTGATCCAAGGATTATAGATAATACAACACAAAATCTGAATGACGGAATGGTATCAGCACTTAAATCGTGAACACCTGTTTTGCAGAAGGCTATGGCAGACAGTGGAAGCCCAAAATCCATTTACAGAATCTCCACATGGATTAGGCCTCCAGTGACTCCCCTATAAACATAGGTGAGGGTAGCAAGGCCTTCCATAGCTAGTTGGTGGAGGGAAGGACTGTAGTGGGATTGACCATAGTTGATGTGAATAGCCTTGCTATCAGACAGAGAGCATTGTGAACTCGATTATGGCAAACCTTATCATTTGCTCTCCCTTTAGACCCATTTTAAAATTGGTTCCATTTTTAATAATTTCTCCTTTCTTTATGATTGAGGTTGTTCTGCTTAGTCTGGTCATTATTGTTGTTGTTTGTTTTTCTGCTTCCTGTTTGTGTTTTGTATGATTTTCTGTATAGGAAATCCAGGCTAGGTAGATCTCCAGAGACAGAAACTGGCTTAACAATTGACTATGGACTTCGTAGGAAGGGATAGGGGGAAATGAGGAACTAACACCAATGAGTATGAGAAGAAAATATTCTGAGAATTGATTGTGATGATTTTTTCACCAAGAGGTTCTGATGGTGCAGTGGTCAAAGTGTGAGGCTCATGCATTGGGCTGGGTTAGTGCACAGAACCCACCAGTCACTCTATGGGAGAAAGATGCCGGTGTCCACCTCCATAAAGATGTGCAGCCTTGGAAACTCCACGGGCCATTTCCCTTCTGTCCCATGCTGTTGCTATAAGTCGAACTCCACTCGACAACAATTCATTTTTTGTTTGTTTTGAAGAGTAATGATCAATCACGTGGCTGCTAATTTGTCAGAGTTGTACCCACCCAACTGCTGCACAGGAGGAGAGAAATAGCTGTCTGTTCTGTAAAGAGTAAGCCTAGGGGACAGCACAAGCATTGTTTTTCTTTTGCTACCTTCAGCTAATTTGAAAATCTAGTTTGGTTTACTAAGGGAAAAAATCTCATCTGTATATTGTGGCCTGAATAAGACAATATCTGCAACACAAAGTATTTGTCTTTGGGTAGGAATGCGAAGGGTCTCAGGGAGCAGAGCTCAAGCAGATAGGTTTAAAAGAAAATGTCAACATCAGCTCTAAGTGGGGAGAGGAGAAAAGCAACACAGGCCTCTGGAAAAGCGGTGATAGTTTAGATAGGGGTAATTACAAGTCAGAAAATGAAGTGATGACCTGTTGTGCTAGCTCTTCAGAGGGCTCTGGGCATGGGGGAAGCAGGAGTCATGGAACTGAGACGTCTCTGTCATTTTGCCTTTGTCAGTAATCACAATCTCCGCTGGAAGGGCTGTATTTTCACAAAGGAATGAAACATTTCTTCTCCAGTTTTCGGGCTTTCAAATGCAAATATTTTTCTGCTGTGACAAAGAAATATAGAAGTGCTTGATTTATTTTTCAAGGAAATCCAATGATTCCATTGTGTAGACATTTTAAAACTAGAAATAGACGGATGGATTGTAGGGCACATGTGAATCTCCCATATGAATTTTGTGAACATACCCTTTCAAAGGGGGTTGGCATGAGTACAATGACATTGGTGGCACTGGCTGGCCAACTTTGGTCCGCTAAGCTCAAAGTCAGTGGTTAAAACTCGCATCAAACCTACCAGCTGCTGCACAGAAGAAGGATGAGGCTGTCTGCTCGTGTACAGACTGAAATGTCACAGCCCCAGAGCCGATGAGTCAGAATTGGCATGATGATGGTGTCTTTTTTAGATTTGGGCACGAATATATGTTGTGGTTGTAGTTGTTGGACATTGTCCGGTTGGATCTCACTCACAGAGACCTCATGCTCAACAACTTGAAACAATGTGTTCTCTTGTACCGTACTCACAAATGTTGTTATTGAGCCCATTCTTGCAGCCATTCTGATAATCCACCTTTTTCACTGCTCCTCTCCTTCTTTACTCAACATGATGCCATTTTCCAGGATTATTCTCTTTTAATGATGTGGCCAAAGTATGGAAGAGGACGTCTTGCTATCCCACCTTCTAAGGAACATTCTGGCTATACCTCTTCCAATACAGGTGTGTTGGTTTTTTATTTCTGTTTTTGGTAGTGCGTGCTACTTTCAGTGTTTTTCAACAGCACCATAATTCAAATGCTTCCACTCTTCTTTGGTCTTCCTTACTTAATGTCCACCTTTCACATTCATGTGATGCAATGGAGAACACTATAACTTGGGTCAGGTACACCTTAGTCCTCAAAATAACATACTTGCTCTTCAATTCTCTAAAGAGATTTTGTGCAGCAGATTTAGCTAATGCAATATGTCTTTTGTTCTCCTGACTGCTACTTCTATGAGCATTGATTGTGAAGCCAAGTAAACAGAATCTTTCATAACTTTCAACCCCTTTTCCCATTTATCATGATGATACCTATCGGTCCAGTTGTGAGGATTTCTTTACATTGAGTTGTAATCCATACTGAAGAACAATCCTTTATCTTTATTAGCAAGTGCCCCAATTTCTCCTCATTTTCAGCAAGCAAAGTGTGTTGTCATGTGCATATCAAAAGTTGTGAATAAACCTTGCTCCAATCCTGATGCCACACTCTTCTTCTTATAATTCAGCTTCTCAGATTATTTTCTCAGCAGCCAGACTGAACAAGTATGGTGAGCGGATACAACCCTAACATACAGCTCTCCTGATTTTCAACCCTGTAGTGTTTTCTTGTTCTGTTTGTACAGCTGCCTACTTATTGGTCCATGTATAGGTTCTCCTCAAGCCTGTGATAGTGTTCTGGAATACCCATTCTTCTCAAGGCTATTCATAATTTGTTATGACACACACGCAAATGCCTTGGCATAATCAACAATCATAACTAAACATCTTTCTGGTATTTTCTGTTTTGAGACCAGATCCACCTGAAATTATCAGTAATATATCTTGTTCCATGTCCTCTTCTTAATCTGACCTGAATTTCTGGGAGCTCGCTGTCAATGTACTGCTGCATTCATTGTTGGGTTATATTCCACACATTGCATGTGATATGGATGATATTTTTGTATCATTTGTTCATTCTGTTAGGGTTACCTTTCATTGGAATGGTTACAAATATGAATCTCTTCTAGTCATTTGGCCAAGTAACTGTCTTCCAAATTTCTCGGCATAGACTACTGAATCCTTCCAATGTTTTTCAGCTTGTTGCAACATTTCTATTAGTATCCTGTCAATTCCTGGAGACGTGGTTTCCACTAATGCCTTCAGTCCAGCTTGGACTTCTTCCTTCAGTAGCATTGGTTTTTGATCACGTGGTACCTCTTGAAGTGGTTGGATGAATAGACAATGACTCTTTCTATTCCTTCTATCTTCTTTTTATACTTCCTGCATCATTCAACATTTTCCCATAGAATCTTTTAATATTGAAAAACAAGGCTTGAATTTTTCTTTAGTTCTCTCAGTTTAAGATATGCTGAATGTGTTTTTCCTTTTTGGTTTTCTAACTTTAGATCTTTGTTATATTTTACGTTGTCTTCATGAAATGCCCTTTGGAATTCTCTATTCAGCTCTTTCACTTCATTATTTCTTCTATCTGCCTTAGCTACTCTATGGTCAGGAGCAAGTTTCAGAGTAACTTCTGCCATCCATTTTGATCTTTTCTGTCTTTTGAATGACCTTTTGTGTTTTTCATATATCACGTTTCTAATGTCATTCCCCAACTCTTCATGTCTCTGTCTTTAATGTTCAATGTGTCAAATCTGTTCTTTTCATGTTCTCTAAAGTGGCATCATCAGTGTGAAATTGATCAAATGTGCAGTCAAAAAGCGTTGATAAATATTGGTGACTGGTGAGTGAAAGTTTTGAAAAGGGAGGAAGGAAAAGTAGTTGGAAGATACGGCCTTGATGAAAGAAAAGAGTGGAGATCACATGATAGAATTTTGCAAGACCACTAACTTTTTCATAGCAAACACCATTTTTCAACAATACAAAAGGTCACTATATACATAGGCCTCTCCAGATGGAATACACAGAATTCAAGTTGACTACATCTGTGGAAAGAGACCATAGAGAAGTTCAATATCAGCAGATAGAATGAGATGTACTTGTTAAAGATTTCTGCGGCCAAGGTTATCCTTTGGTGAGGATTCACATGATACACAGATAGCTTCACTTCATTGGACATTTCTGAGAAGTCTATCCACATACCTTTTCCTACACCTTGTCACCAATTTTCCAATTATCTTCCTTTCAACTTTATGACCATCCAGCCATACCATTGAACACAGTCCATGAATCCTAATATAATCTCATACTTGGCCATGACTCCTTCAAAGCAAAGTGGACTAATAGCTGCACTGCTAGAAGCTCTGGCCATTTGGAAGATTGTCTCCCACCACTATCCTTAAGAGGGAGATCCCAGAAAAAGGATGCAGTACTGGTGTGATACAATTTTGAGTGGTGTGTGGATATTACATAAAATCATCCCTAAACCAGCATCAGTTTTCTCTTTCTCAGTCAATTGACCACAAGGAAATCCCCAGGAGGGCATAGTGCATAGTGTGAGAAGGAAGATAACATGACAAGATTGCAGACCACGGGCGTTTGGGTCACTTCTTCATGCAACTTACTTTTGCCTTCAATTCCTGCTGAAATCCAAGCAGGACCAAGTATGTACCTCTTCTATTGAATGACAGAGTATGGTTGTGCATGTCACCTTCACAACTCTATGGATCAGAGACAATACCCTGTCATGATAAGCACCTCAAGCCTGATGGTGATTTGATGGCTCTTGGTTAAGCATCCAGTCTCTACTAAGGCCAACTAATGGGTCAAAAATTGTTTCTCCAAAAAAGAGAGGTTATGTGCAGAAGATGGTAGAGCTTTGCTTGTATTTTTGTAGGATTATTTTCCACCCTTGAATAGGCAAATATATGACCAATAAATCTAGACTCATTGGCTCGATTTCCTTAGTATGTCCAATCAGCATTCAGGTGGAATCAGGGAGTCTTGCCCTTGTAGTGGTTTCAGAGCTTCTTTTAGTTGAATACTCTTATTAACATTTTGACATTTTCTCCAAATGCCATTCATTTTGTTGTATTTTAATAATTCCCAGTTATGGAAAATATTTTTCATGGTAATATTAGAAAAATATATTGCAATAAAAATCTTTGTAAAGAACATGTAGGATATTATTAGTTTCAATAAAAAATAAAATATTGTTTTAAATCTCCTAAAAGGTAAAATTAACTATATCAATTTGTGTATATTCCATAGCATTGTGAAACTGCTAGCCTGGGACCCAATATATTCCATTTTTATAGGCAGTTAGTACAATAAAATACAATGCAGAATCATTGAATTTATTAATGCTGCAAAGCAAGTGGCTATCACCTTAGAAAATTGATTTAGAATTATGAATGATCCTTACAGGATGCAAAATAATTATAATAAAATAGAATTTCACAAGGTGTTAGCTTTTTAAAATAAATGTCTAATATTGGAGCCTTTGATTCATATAAATCATTTGCCTTTCCAATGCAGAAGCTCTATCTAGTAACTTCTTCAGATCTGAGAGTCCAGTCACTTGTTACCGTCTCTATGCTAGAAGAGACTTCTAGTAATAGATGCAACAACCTTTTTGTAAGGAAAAGCTTTTTTTTTTAATTTTTCTTTCTGTGTTTCATAAAAAGAGCATAACATCAAGGAAAACCCGTTGCTAATTAGAAGTTTTGAAATGATGTTAGAAAAGGAATAGTGAAACTTTGGTAACTCCATCCAAAACCCACTGCTTCATCAGGATTAAGGTGATGCATTCTTTTTCTGTGTCATGTCAAAGAGCAAAGCATATCAGAATTATTTTATGCCTTTGTCATCAGCTTCCATTCTGGGGAAGGGGATTGACTCCAGATTGCATTGTTAGTAGTGGAGAAGCAAACACATTGCTTTTCTATGTGATACAGTAAACCCTCTACACAGGCATACTGAGACCTGCAGATTTTGAGTAGTGATCTGCAACGAGGGGGACGAATTAATTACATCGTGTGTTTGTCTATTGTACGTATATATATTCTGATTTGGGTAGTCATTTGCCTAAAATTATTTATGCCAATCATTAAATAAAATGAGCACAGGTATCAAAACACTACTGTCTAATATTATGTACCAAGCTACCTAAAGTGGCATTTAGTGTTGTTTAGATCATCTTAAATTTAGCAATTTATATTCACTGTAGAAAATATATAAATGTCACATATTAATTTATCGAGTTAATATATACTTTCACAATTTCAGTGAAACAGTATCCCTGCCTTTGTTTTATATATATATAGTTACCAAGCCAACAAAAACTGGACCCGGAATTTTTCTTTGCTGTAGTGATTTACTTGATACCTTTTAACTCAAATTATTGTTGTTAGATGCTATTGAATCAATTCTGACATACTGTGACCTGATGTACAATAGAATGAAACACTGCCCATTCCTATTCCATTCTCACTATTGTTAAACCCATTGTTGTAGGCACTGTGCTGATCCATGCCCTTGAGTTTTATTTATTTAAATTGGCCTCTATTCTAATGAGCTGGATGTACTTTTATCAAAACCTGATCTCTCCTAATAAAATGTAAAAGTATGTGTGAGAAAGTCTGGCCATTCTCACTTCCTAAGAGGCTCCTACTGAGACCTGGTGATGCAGTGCTTAAGTGTTGGGCTGCAATCCACACGGTCTGCAGTTCAAAACCCCCAGCAGGAGAAAGAATGGGCTTTTTGTAACCATAAGTAGTTACAGTCTCAGAAACCCACAGAGGGTCTCTATGAGCCAGCATTGACTCGATGACAGTGAGTGAACAAATGAGTGAGAATAGCCTCCCAGCCTTTCTTCCGGGACAGATTTGCGTATTCTCCTGGTAGTTCAATATTCTTCACCAACATCATAATTCAAATGCATCATTTTTTTCTGTGTTCTTCCTTGTTTGTTCTCCAAATTTTGCATGCATATGATGTGTGATAGGTTCTATTTTAATTTGGATGGTTCAGGATGCTCCCATGTTATAATGGAACACAGTGTGGTCAGTTCCATGATACTATGCGGTCTTCCATGAAGTACCCAAGTTTGGGGAAGAATGGGGTGAGCACCACCTCCCTAATCTTGTCAGTCTTGATATAATTGAGGGAGATTTCATTGCAGGTAGGGCCTTTCTTGGTTTAGATTGACAGTGTGCAGAAACCATCTCACTTCTAGTGCTGAATCTGGATCCTGCATCTGGTTTTCCAACCTAAAATATCGCTTGCCAATCCTAACAGCAATCAGTGCATGACAGACCTAGGATTCATTTGGCTGACACTGATGCCGTTAGCTCTGCATCCATGCGTCTTCCAATTCCATCTTGCTGTTTCCTGTTCAGTGGCTCCTGCAACTACAAGAGTCAGGAGAATCCTCCAGCTTATACCTAAACTAGACTGAACTTAGACACCTCTCTCACACACACACACACACACACACACACACACACACGTCACTGGTTTTGCTTCTCTGGAGAATCCAGGCTAAATCATGAGACAATTGAAAATTAGCTGAATTGCCAGGTTTATCTAAGTCCTCCAGGTGACATTCTGCTTTTTAGCCTTTTAAAGAGGTTTTTGCAATGATTTGATTGATATATCATTTGATTTCTTGACTGCTGCTTCCAGGGGTTTTGATTATGAGTCCAAGTAAAATAAAATCCTTGACAACTTCAGTTGTTCTCCATTTATCATAATGTTTCTTATTGATCCAATTTTGAAGATTTTGTTTTTGGTTTTTCAAAGTGCAATTCATACGGATGGTAGTAGTCTGCTTTCCATTAGTAAGGGTATCAAATCGTCTCACTTTCATCAAGCAGGTTGTGTCATCTGTATATTGCAAGCTGTCAATGAGTTTTCTTCCAATCCTGAGACTGTATTCTTGCTCAGCATACAGATGGAAAAAGTAGGGTTAAAGAATATGCCCTGAAAAACACTTTTCCTGAATTGTAACTTGATTAAGAACTTCAAATCAGTAATTTAAACTCCTAAAAATAGCCAGATAGGTTTTGAGAGAGAAAATAAAAGAACACAGTAAGTTATAATACAGAGAAATTTATCAGGTTATAGGAATTGTGCCAGATTGGTTTAATTTTCCTGTTTATGTCATTTAAATTTTATTTTAATAAATAATGTTATTGGGGGCTCTTACAGCTCTTATAACAATCCATACATCAATTGTATCAAGCACATCTATATATATGTTGCCATCATAATTTCCAAAACATTTTCCTTCTACTTGAGCCTTTAGTATCATTTCCATCCACCTCACATTTGTGTGGAAATGGAGGTTCCATTGCATGAGAAACCTTTGAGAGAGTGAAAGGGAGAGGATGTCAAGTTCAAGAAGGAAGGGAATGGTTTGAAACTGGTAGCAAGTGTACAGTACTGCTTGGTATGATCTAACTGTGGAACAATGAGATAGCTGTATTAGCTCCTCAAAATATTTGTTTAATTTTTTGGAATAAAACAAATATTTTGACTTAAACCTGATGCAAAAAGAATTGTAGAATGTTTTTGACATGATGAGTAGTTCAAAGGACAAGTTAGTAAAATTCTGGCTTTCAGCCAAAGAACTGGAAAGAGAGGCGAAAGCTCAAGTGGGGATACTGACTCACAATTACAACTCCAATATTCCCAAATGCTGACCATCTTTAAACACATACTAAAACAAGTTGCTATTGCTTCCATTACAACCAGGGTACTTTTGAGTAGATTCAAATCTGATGTTGTTGTTGCCTTCTAGTCAGTTCAAACCCATAGTGATCTTCTGCACAATAGAGTGAAACTGCTCCGTCCTGCACCAACTTCACATTTTTCCCCTGTTGCTTGAGCCGTTGATTGCAATCATGGTGTCAGTCTATCTCCTTTAGAGCCTTCTTTTTTCCTGCCCTTCTACTTTACCAAACTTGATGCTCTTCTCCCCTGCTAATATGTCTCATCTGCTAATAGGACTCATCTCCCCTGCTAATACGTCTTAAGTGTGAGTTATGTGAGATAAAGTATTCCCTATCCTTGCCTCTAAAGAGTAACTGTTGACTAGTTATTTTTGGTACGATGACTGTATATTATTTCCATCTTCTTTGGATACTTCCTGCATCATTCAATATTTTGCTGAGAGAAGCTTTCAATCTTGAAACTCCAACTTGAGGCTTGAATTTTTCTTGAGTTCTTTCAGTGTAAGATATGTGGAGTGTGATCTTCTCTTTAGAGTTTCTAATTCTATGTCTTCTATATCTTCACCTCTTTAATTATAGTATATGGCTTTGTCTTCTCAAGTTGCCCTTTGAAATTTTCTATTCAGCTCTTTGACTTTATCATTTCTATTTACTTTAGCTGCTTTAGGAGTAAGAGCAAGTTTCAGAGTCCTTTCTGAGATCCACTTTAATCTTTTCTTTCTTTCCTGTCTTTTTAATAATCTTTTGCTTTCTTTATGAATGATGTTCTTGATATCCTCCTACATCAGATATTCTGTCATTAGCGTTCAATGTGCCAAATCTGTTCTTGAGATGTTCTCTAAATTCAGGTGGGATAAACTCAAGGCCATATTTTGGCTCTGGTGGATTTTTAAATTTTTTTTTTAGTGTTCTTCAGCTTTATCCTAAATTTGCATATGAAGCAATTGATGGTCTGTCCCGCAGTCAACCTATCCTTCTTGTAGCTGCTGATAATGAGTTTCTCCATGATCTCTTCCCACAGATGTAGTCAATTTGATTTATGTGTATTCTATCTGGAGAAGTCCACACATATAGTTGCTGCTTGTGTTGTTGAAAACAAGGTATTTGCTATTAATTTGCTATTAGTTTGGGGTTTTGCAAAATTCTATCATATGATCTCCAGCATAATTTTTAGCACCAACTCCATATTTTTCAAGTACTGTTCCTTCTTGTTTATTTCCTTGCATTCCAATCACCAATGCATACCTTTGCATTCCAATCACCAATAATTATCAAAGCATCTTGATTGCATGTTTGATCAATTTCAATTCTTCTATTTCTTACTCATTTGTTCTTGTGGTTGATGCATAAATTTAAATAATAGTTGTATTGATTGGATTTCTTTGAAGGCAGATGGATGTAATCCCACCAAAGACAACACTGTACATCATGGTTTATTTTGAAATGCTCATTTTTAAAATAAATGCCATGTCATTCCTCTTGATTATTTTTCCTGGCATAGGAAATCCTGTTATTCCTGGCATAGTAAATTATATTATTTCCTTAATCAAAATTGCCAATAACAGTCAATTTCAGTTCATGAATGCTTGGTATATCAATCTTTATGTATTCATTTTCATTTTTTACCACCTCCAATTTTCCTAGATACTTCACACCCTTAAAGTTCTAATCATTAGCTGATCTTTGCAGCTGTTTCTCCTTTCCTGGAGTCTTGCCCCATCAGCAAATGAAGACCGCAAAGGCTTCAGCCTCTTGGGTTTTACTAACTAACTTCAACATGACAACTTCACTCTGAGAAATCAGCTGTTCTTCAGTCCCATTTTGAATGCACTCCAACCCAAGAGGCCCATCTTTCAACACTATGCTCAACAATGTTCAGTATCTGATAATGTTTGGAAGTTATTCATAAGATTTTCAGTGACTTCTTGCTCTGAAGTGGGCAGCCAAGTCCTTCTTCATTGTCTGTTCTTAGTCTGGAGCTCCACTAAAACCTGTTCACTTAAGGTGATTGTGGACTTTTGAACTATCAGCGTCATAGTTTCCAGCATCACAGAAGTATGCTAGCCGTCACCATTGGATAGTTCTGGGGTATGAGTCAATGTGACTTTCAATGTGTCTATTATCATCAAATGTACCCAAACACCTGCTTGAGGAATTTTTTTGACATGGTAACCATGACTTCAGAATAGAGGTAGCATTGTCCATGATTAATAAATGAGAAAGACTAAAAGAGAAGAAGGAAAAAAGCCAGGACACAGGATAGTTAGCAAAGGGGAATTAAATTTGTGTCTGCAGGTACTAGAGTGACAATAAGTGACTTTAAAGAATAGATCATGCTTAAATTAAAACAGAGTGTGACCCATGGAAAATAACATGAATAAACAGAGTACACTAGGTTGTTCATTCATGTAAAACCAAGGCAGAAGAAGAGTTTATCCCAGCAAATCAAGATAATGAGGAAATAGACACGACAGATAGTGACTTTGCAAAGACTCAACCAAAGGAGACACAGTAAAGTTATTGCTTCCCATAAGGACAGAACTCCAAAAGAAAATAAACAAGGGGTTTCAAAACATCTTAAGAAATTATTTGGTTGAGGATTAATGCGTATGTGCTTCTACTATGCTTTGCAAAGAGAAGTGCATGAGCTGTATTTGTGTCTCTTTCTCTTGTTACTTTAATAAAATGTGAACTTTAGAGAAGTGCTTTTGGAAATGTAGATATATAATTGGAAAGTCAAAGGAAGAGAAAACGTTTCCCAAGAAAACTCAGGAAAATGAAGAGGAAGAGAGGTGATAAAAATGCTTTCAATTAAGTAAGCATGCTAAATATTAATCTGCAAAAAGAAGATTAAGTCACATGAGAAGAATTTTTTTACTTTTTTTTCAGGGGGGGGATGTTAAGAAGAAATTTTTAAGTGAAATAGATCTGAAATGTAGACATTAGAGATGTAGATGAAAATGAGTTTCTCTTGTCAAACAAAGCTTGTGGAATTAATACATTGTTTAAAGTAATTTGAGAATGCTAATTCAAGCTCATTTAGCCTGATTTCCAGCATCTGTAACATGGTACTGAAGATCATATATTAAAATGTATCACACCAACTCCTCACTTATTGAACTTTTTCTCAATGGGGAAAAGGGATAAAAAGAATCCCTGTGCAAAAGGGAACCAGACAAGTATAACACTTTTATTCAACATTGTCATGGAGGTCCTACCTAATAATATAATAAAATGGAATGATATAAAAAGAATACATCTGGGGAAATAAGAAGTGAAAATATTGTTATTTGCAAATGACATGATTTTATGTACTGAGAATTCCAAAGGTTCCACATAGGAATACTGGAACCCATAGAAGAATATGGTAGAGTCACAGCATACAAGATCAATAAGCAGAAGCAATTGGACTGCTATATACAACTGATGAGATTACAGAAAAAGAGATCAAGAAGGTAGCATCCTGCACAGTAGCCAAACATAAAATGAAATATCTAAGGATATACCTAACCAAAAAATGAAAGTCTGTATGAGGAAAATTATAGAGCATTATTATAAGAAACCAAAGGGAACTTCACAAATGGAATATTGTTCCATGCTCATAGATCAGAAAACTCAATATTGTAAAGATATCAGTCCTACCTAAGGCACTATATAAATTCACATCAATCCCGATATTAATACCAGCATCTTTTTTTTCCCACAATAATGGGAAAAAATGATTACTGACTTCATATGGAAAGGGAAGAAGCCCAGATTTGCCAGAGAGCTCTTCAACAGAAAGAATAAAGTGTGCATGGTGGCATTACAGACTTTAAAAGTTATTACACAGTCACAGTTGTCAAAACAGCAAGGTACTGGTATAATAAGAGATACCTAGACTAAAAGAAAAGAACAGAAAATCCAGAAATAAGAAGAGCAACATACAGACAACTGATATTTGATAAGGCTCTCTTCCCAAATCAAATGGGACGTGTATACCCTGTTTAAACAAATTCAAGGTGGATTACAGACCTCGAGGTAACACCCCAAACTATCAGGATAATCAATGAGAGAACTTGGACAAAGCTAAGAATCTTAGCACAGGGAATCATCCATAGGCTATCAGACTTGTTGAAGGATACACTCTCAGAGGAAGATAAAATAGATGGATGGGACATACTAATGATAAAACACTTGTGTACATCGAAAGACTTCAGCAAGAAAGTAATGAGTCCACAAACTTGGAAAGATAGTAATGACATATCAGATAAAGGGTTTATTATTAAAATCTACAGAATCCTCCAAGCTTACAACAAGAAAAAAATGAACAGCTCACTGAGGAAGTGGGCAAAAGACTCATCCAGAATACTTACAAAGGAGGAAACACTAATGGCCAATAAAAATATTAGAACATGTTTCAGATCATTAACCATCTGAGAAATGAAAATTAAAATAATTATGAGATACCACCTAACACCCACAAAGATAGTCCAAATTAAAAAACAAAAAAACACAAAACAACAAATGTTGGAGGGGGTATGGTGAGATATGAACTCTCATTTACTGCTCATGATCATGTAGATGTGTACAACCACTGTGGAAAATGATTTGGTGATACCTAAAACAGTTGGAAATTGAGATATCTCACGATCCACCAATCCCACTACTAGGCATATACCCAGAAGAATTAAGAAATAGACCACAACCAGACATCTGTTCTTCAATGTTCATCACCGTGCAGTTCACTATTACAAAAAAAAAAAATGGAAACAGCTTAAATTTCCATCAATATATGAAGGAACTAAAAACATCTGGTATGGATAGAGACTGATTAACACATACCACAGGGACTCCATTGACATCAGCACAGGAGAATCACTAAAAGAGAATTCCACACAGCTGGGTCACAGGAGGAACATCATAAAGATAAGTAGGCACAGATCCACTAAGTTTTGAGGAGCTGTGGGCTTTTGGTTTACCACAGTGGAGGCTGGCTAAGGCTAAACCTTAACCATGCAACATCTTAGGCAGAGTAGGGCCCCTTCAGCCAGCTCAAGGGATTTATCTCAACACAGCCACAACTTACTGCTGCCTTGGGGCAGGATTTAAAGTCTCCAGCCCCAGTCACGCAATCAGGCTTAGCTATATAGTTACTTTTGTATCTCTTCTCTCTTTCCCCCACAGTCAGCTGGCTCTATTTTTTTTTCTTTTTTCTCTTTCCTTTTCTCTCGCAAGCCACTGCAGACCTCCAGGCCACTCCCCTCAGCCTAGGGCAATTATAGGCAATTATAGCTCCCCTCCACCCAGCTGGGAGAGCTCCAACCTCTGTAGTATAACACATCAGCAGGGGAAAGTCTGTCCACCTTCTTCCAGGGGAAATCCCACCTGCCCACCTGCATTTTGCAGTGTAATATGCACTGGGGAAAACCTACCCACCTTTTCCAGGGGAAGTCTCACCTGCATGTCTGGGGGAGCTCCAAACCATCCTGTGATCCCACATGACTGAGGGAACATCCTCCGGTCTACCATAGTGCCTCAGTTGGCCTAAGGCAGCTCTGCCAACATTTTCCAGCACTCCACTCTGCTGTGGGAACCTCTTTCCACCTCTGTGGCAATCTAGCTGACAAAGAAAGTCCACCCACCATCCACGGTGCTCTACACCAAAGAGGGCACACCCAACTGCCTTCTGTGGCACTACCATTGTTGCAGGCACCCCTGCATGCCCTATTTGGTGCCCCAAGCACCCGTCGGCCATACCACCACGGCTTTTTGTGAGATCATCCAGTGCAGCACCATCCTTGTGTGTCAACAACCACTCAACCAGCGTCTGCTGAAAGGACCATCCAACTTGCCCTGCAAATAACAGAATACTAGTTGGCTAGAGAAAGAGTGAAGCCACTGGAGGATAAAATGGTAGGCCAACCCCATAGGAAGTTCAAAGAAGCATTCCTACATGTCTCCCAGAGAGAGCCCAGTGCTCTTTGCCAACCAACTGTGGAGGCAGAGAACAGCACCAATGAACTATCTGGTGGCAGATTTTAACAAACATGAAAAAGAGTCAAATAAGATCTTCAGAGAAGTTGAAGAAAACCTAAGAACTGTGTATGATGCTATGAAGAGAAACAACAAAATAATTGAATTATCAAAGGAAGACATAACAAATAAGTCACTGGTAAAAATAGTGAGAGAATTCTTGGAGGAAAACTTCCAGCTTAATGAATGAAAACCAGGCAACCATCAGGAGGCTGAAAGAACACCAGCTAGACTGAATCCCAAGAAGAAGACACATAATAGTCAAATTATCCAACGTTGAGGAAAAGGAGAAAATCATGAGAGCAGCTAGGGAAAAAGAAACAATCACATATAAAGGTACCCAAATAAGGATATGTTCAGACATATCAGCATACACTATAAAGAAGAGTGGAGAAGGGAGTAACATATTCCAAAATTTGAAGGAAAATAATACAAACCCAAGAATCCTCTACCTAGCCAAATTATCTATCAAGATAGATGGATAAGTAAGAGTCTCCCAAGACAAGGAAAAACTCAAAGAATACGTTAAAAGAAACCCAGCCCTACAAAAGATCCTTGCCGATGCAGCATAGGTAAAAGAACAGCACTCACCGAGCACATAGAACAACAATGACAAAACAAGGCCCCAATATAGCATTGGCTTAAGGGTATAAAGAAGTTAAGAATGAAACACACACACACACACACACACACACAGCATACTGATAAGATCAGCAGGTAGGAAAACACACAACACAAAATGTATAATCTGACATCAATGGACTGAGCTCAGGCATTAAAAGGGTGAGGAAAGGAGACTGGCTTGGAAAACACAACCCATCAATCTGCTGCCTACAGGAGACACATCTCAAGATTACAGACAAAAATAGGCTGAAAATCAAAGGCTGGAGAAAAACATACCAGGCAAACAGCAAGTCAAAAGAAGCAAAGGTTGCAATTCTAATCTTGGATAAAATTGATCTCAAATTGCAAAGCATAAGAAGAGTTGAGGGACACTATATAATGCTCAAAGGAACCATAGACCAAGAAACAATTAGCATTTTAAAAATACACTCCCTAAACAAGAGACCAACAGAATACATCAATCAAATACTCCAGAAGATGAAAAAAGAAATCACAGGCTTAACACTTACAGTAGGTGATTTCCCTATCCTGCTCTCTGAGAATGATAGTTTACAGGGAAAAGAACTCAACAAGGAGCCTCCAGATCTGAACACTACAATTAGACAATTTGAAATGATAGATATTTACAGAGCTCTCCACCAAAATACAAAAAAAAAAATCACATTCTTTTCAAGCTCACATGGCACATAACTAAAAGATAGACCACATGCTGGGGCATAAGTTAAATTTGCATAAATTTAAGCACATTGATATCATACAGACCTCTCTCTCTGACCACTGTGCCATAAGGCTGGAAAGTAACAAAAGGAAAATGAAGAAAGCAAGGGAAAACAGTGGGAGGAGGAATATCTCTCTACTGTAAAAGGAGTGTGTACAGGCCCAAAGCAGAGATGAAATTAGGAAATTTCTAGAAACAAATGAGAATGAGAACATGCCATCCCAAAACTTATGGGACATAGCAATACATGTACACATGAAAAAGGAAGAGAGACTTATGATTGATATGCTGGCACAAAATGTACAGCAACCAGAGCAGAATCAGCAGAAAAATCCTACTAATCGCAAAAGAAAAGAAATAACAAAATTCAGGGCTGAGATTCAGGAAAGGGAAAAGAAGAAAACTATGGAAAAAATAATTCTACTAAAAGTTAGTTTGTTGAAAGGATAAACAGAATAGGCAGGCCTCTGGAAAACCTAACCAAAGAAAGGAAGGAACAAATTTCAATAGCAAGGATGAGGGATGAAAAGAGGGAGCATTACAAAAGACCCTAAAGAAATCCAAAGGATAATTACATTAGGATTGTACTTCATTGAATTCCACAACTTGGAAGATATGAAAAAAATATTAGAAAATCAATCCCTCCCTCGACTATCCCCGATGGACATCAAGAATCTCAAAAGACCCATAGCAATAGATGAAATAGACAAGGTTATCACGGGAATTACCAACGAAAAAAATCCCATGGACCAGATGGCTTCACAGGAGAATTCTACCAAGCATTCAAGGAAGAACTGACACCAATCCTAGCCAAACTCTTCCGGAATATAGAAAAAGACAGCAAACTCCCAAAAACTTTCTATGAAGCTAGTATAACTCCAATAGCAAAACCAGGCAAGGATCCCATAAAAATTGAGAACTTCAGACCAATCTCCCTAATAAACATCGATGAAAAACTCCTTAACAAGTTTTGCCCAATAGAATACAAAAGTATATAAAACAAATAATTCACCATGGTCAAGTGGGATTCATACCAGGGATGCAGAGATGGTTCAACATATAAAAGATCATTAGTATTATTTGCCACATTGACATAAAAAATTATAAGAATCACATGATAATATTGATAGATGCGGAAATAGCACCTGAGAACAGCCAACACCAATTCCTGTTTAAGACACTCAAGAAGATAGGAATGGAAGAAAAGTTCCTCAAGATAATACAAGCTATATATGAAAAACCAGCAGCCAATGTGGTACTCAGTGGAGAAAAGATGAAAACAATTCCACTGAAAAAGGGCACCAGATCAGGTGCCCCTTGTACCCACTCTTATTTAATATCGTACTGGAGGTCCTAGCCAACAGTATAAGGCAGAGAAAAGACATAAAAGGTGTTTGCGTGAGGAAGGAAGAGGAGAAACTGTCGTTATTCATGGATGATATGATTTTATATATGGAAAATCTCAAAAGCTCCACAAGGGGAGTTCTGGAAGCAATAGAGGAATATAGCAGGTTGGCAGGATACAAGATCAAGAAACGGAAGTCTATAAGTCTATAAGACTGCTATACACATCGGACAAGACCACAGAAGAGGCGATTAAATAGCCAAGCACAAATTGAAATATCTAGGGATATACCTGAAAAATAAAAAAAGATTTGTATGAGAAAAACTACAGAACACTGTTACAAGAAACCAAGAGTGACCTCAACAAATTGAAGAATATCCAATGCTCATGGATTGAAGACTCAATATAGTAAAGATGTCAGTTTTGCCCAAGGCACTATATTAATTATCCTGATACAAATCTTTCTTCTCAGAATTGGAAAAACTGATCACCAACTTCATATGGAGAGGGAAGAAGCCCAGAATTAGCAGAGAACTGCTCAAGAAGGACAAATAGGAGGGCTTGCTTTACCTGACGTTATTATTATACAACCACAGTGGTCAAAACCACGTGGTATTGGTGTAAGGACAGATACTCAGACAAATGGAAAAGAATTGAAAACCCAGAAATAAAATTATCAGCATACAGACAACTGATCTTTGATAAGGGCCCCAAAAATATCAAATGGAAAGCAGATACCTTCTTCAAAAAAAGGTGCTGGCAAAATGGATATTTAAATGCAGAAAAATGAAGCAAGACCCTTAGCTCACTCCATGCACAACAATAAACTCAAGGTGCATCACAGACCTCAAGGTAAAACCCCCAAATATTAGGGCCATCAATGAGGGAATTGGGAAAAACCTGAGAAATTTGGCACAAGGAATGCATAGGCTATCAGTAATAGGGAAGGACACAAACAGATGAGTCACAAATTGACAAGTGGGATATATTGAAGATAAAACACCTACGTACATCGCAAGAATTCACCAAGAGAGTAATAATAGAGCCCACAGACTGGAAAAACACTTTAGCAATGACACATCAGACAAAGACCTTATTACTAAAATCTACAATACTTTGCTAGCTTCCAAAAAGAAAAAAACTAATTTCCCACTGAAGATGTGGGCAAAGGACCCAAGCAGAATTTTCACAAGGGCAGAAATCCAAATGACCAATAAACTTAAGAGAAAATGATCCTGATCATTAGCCATAAGAGAAATGCAAATTAAAGCAACAATGAAATACCACCTAACACCCTCAAAGATCGTCCAATTCAGAAAATCAGAGAGCAACAAGTGTTGGAGGGGCTGTGGTGAGATAGGAACTCTCATCCACTGCTGGTGGACCTGTAGATATGTACACCTCTATGGAAATCGCTTTGGTGAATGGATCAGGTATCAGTCATCAAAGACCCAGAACAAAAAATATATCATTGTGAATGAGAGGGAATTTGGAGTGGAGACTCAAAGCCCATCTGTAGGCAATTGGACATCCCCTTTCAGAAGGGTCACGGGGAGGAGATGAGTCAGTCAGGGTGCAGTATAGCACCAATGAAACATACAATTTTAATCTAGTTCTTTAATGCTTCCTCCTCCCAACTATCATGATGCCAATTCTACCTTACAAATCTGGCTAGACCAGAGCATGTATACAGGTACAGATAAGAGATGGAAACGCAGGGAATCCAGGACAGATAAACTCTTCAGCACCAATACTGAGAGTTACCATACCAAGAGGGGAAGGGGAAGGTGGGGGAGAAAGTGGAACAGATCACAATGATCTACCTATAACCCCCTCTCAGAGGGACAGACAACAGAAAAGTGGGTGAAGGGAGACATTGGTCAGTGTAAAACATGAAATGATAATAATATTTCTAAATTATCAAGTGTTCATGAAGGTGGGAGCCGGGGGAGGGAGGGGAAAAATGAGAAGCTGATACCAAGAGCTCAAACAGAAAGAAAATGTTTTGAAAATGAAGATGGCAAGAAATGTACAAATGTGCTTGTCATAAAGGATAGATGTATGGCTTGTGATAAGAGTAGTACGAGCCCGCAATAAATTGATAGAAGAAATAACAACCCCTGGTATGTACACACATTGGAATACTACGCTTCCCTAAAAAATAGTGGTGAAATTGGAAAAATTCATATTATGCTATGTGAAGTTAGTGAAGCACAAAAAGTCAAGTACAACATGTCTCCACTGGGGTAAGTCCTAGCAGTACAACAGGCCTATGGGAAAATGCACACAACACACAATTTCTGGATTTAGGACCAGATACTCTGACCTGAGCCAAACCAATACTAATAATATATATGTGAGCAAATAAACAAAAAGAAATAAATAAATAAGGTAAAACAAAACAAACAAATAAATAAAAAATGTAGATACCACTTGTGCTGAAAAGTATCTTTCCCACCCCTTAAATGCCTTTAAGGCCCACAGAGGGCTGGGTGAAGATAAAAGACCAGCATTGGGGAACCAGGGCACTAGTCCACCTAAGGGAAGGGTATTGTTTATGTCTCCAAGGGAAAGGGAGACCAAGGGTAGACTTCATTCCAGTGTGCCAATCTTGAGGGTGGTGTTTCTGCCCAGAAGAACTGGTTTCCAGAGATGACTGCAGGGCTGGATTCAGCTCATGGAGTGTTGTCCTCTCCTAGATGACAGCACTATAGAGGACAGCCCTGAAGATACAGTTCTGGTCGAGCAGCTGGTCTGGCATGCATACATGGGGCCAAACCTAGAGAAGAGTGCCACAGGCCCATGATGGAAACCAAGCCTCTAAGTCCCCAAGCAATCGGATCTTAGATGTCTGACTTGCGGAGCAGCATTTGGCATCTCACCCAAACTGGTTGGGGGCTACCCACGAAGGGACCACACTGAAAGTCTAAAGGTGTAACAGGTTTGGGGAGGGGCATTAGAGTGTTCTATTCATGACTACAGGAAGATTAATAGGGGCTGTAGGGTATGTGCCTTTCGGACATGAAGGCTGAAGAATAAAATGATTTACGTGCTGTTAGGTAAGCAGGTCTCAAGATATGGAATCCTGAAAGAAAAGGTGATTAGGCTGAGGAATTATAACAGGTCCTGCTTGCTATTTAACAGAGAGATGTTCATCTGCTCTGAGTCAGGAGACCAGTTAGACTTGGAATTATTTATGTGGGTTTTTTCTTTTTTTTTGGTGTCTATCTTTATAAGATAGGCAGGATAAGCAACACATTGGAAACAGTGAGGGAACCGACAGTTCTGTGGTAGTAGGGGGAGAAGGGTATGGGAGAGGAAGGGGTGGGGGAAGGTGAGTGGGGAACCAATAATGACAGTGTCACAGGAATAGTAAGGATTATAAAATTGATGGTGAGGAGGATGTAGATTTCCTGGTTGGGTTTGATCAATCAAAAAGTGTCTGAGAGGAATTACTCAGAGCTGAATGATAGGTGAGCATGATAGTGGGGTAGGAGGACAGAAAAAAAAAAGAGGAAAAAATAAAGCAAAAATGTATATATATATATCGGTATAAACATAGATATATAAATATGTAAATATATAATTATATGAATGTAGGTGCATTTGTCTACACATGCACACATATATAAATACAATAAAGAAGCAGATGGACTTTGGGCCTCTACTAAATTCTCACCTAAGTACAAGCAAGAACAGTTTGTCCTAATAATGTGGCACTGTATGATACTCACCTTCCCAACATGATCGCTGAAGACAAATGGGTGCATCAGCATATGTGGAGAAGAAAGTTGATGGTGCCTGGCTATTAAAAAATATAGTGTCTGAGGTCTAAAGGTATGTAGTTAAACAAGTGGCCATCAAGCAAGGAAGCTACAAAGCCCACATGGAAGAAGCACACCAGCCTCTGTGGTCATGAGATTTCGATGGGAATAGGTATCAGAAGTTCAAAAACAAGCAATTAAATTGATGTGAAGGAGTATGAACAAAGTGGAGACCCAAAGTCCACTTGAAAATCAATTGGACAGGCCCTCATAGAGGGGCCATGTGGAGGGGATGAGAAATTCAGGGTGCAGTATAACACTGATGAAACACATAACTATCCTCCAGTTCTTTAATATTTCTTCCCCTTATAATTAAGGCTTAGGTTTCACCTCATTAATTCTGTATAAATGTATAAACAAAATCATTAGTAATGCCTGGATGGATGACCCCTCTGGAACAGCAACAGGAGTAATGATTCCCTGAGGGTATGGGAAGACTGGGCCGGGTGGGGGTGGGGCTAGGGAGATGGAGGAGCCAATAGCAATGATGACTTTGTAACCCCACTGAAGGGGAACAAATAACAGAATTGTTGGTGAATGCATATATTGGATTGGGTAAGATACAGTTAAATATATACACATATACAATAATAATATATAACAAAAACTACAAGGGTTCCTGGGGGAAGGGTGGTGGAAGGTTTGTGTTAGTCTGGGTAGACTAGAAAAATAAATTTGTAGCAACACTCATATGCATATAAGAAAGCACTTTATATACAAGAGGAATTGAATATTGAGAAAACATCCCAGCCCAGTCCAGATCAAGTCCATAAGTCCGGTATTAGCCCATATGCCTGATACCAATCTATAAATTCCTCTTCAGACTCATGAAACAGATGCAATGATACCAAATGGAGGATGATCACAGGCCTGTGGATGGAAAGTCTTGTGGACCCAGTGGCGGTGTAAGCATGGCAGGGGTCTCCACATAGCTTTTCCAGTTCTGAGGTTCTGGCTGCTATCAACCTGTCTCCATGTGCCCTGTCAACAAGAAGGTCTCTCAGGGACTGAGTTTGTGTCCGACCTCAAATGAGCTATTTGTCTCCTTAGCACCACCAAACGAGGTTATCAAGCTGCCACCTGATTGATAGGCTAAACTCTATCCCTTCACTCTTAATCCTCTTAAATTGACAGCAGATTATGTAACTTCCACAATGGATAAATGGGAGCTCATATCAAAGAGTTCAAGAAGAAAGTAAATATTTTGAAACTGATTGTAGTAGCAATTGTACAAGTATGCGTGATGAGAAGAATGAGAATTCCAAAACACTTCATGTGAAATTTGTATATGGATCAAGAGGCAGTTGTGTGAGCAGAACAAGAGAATACTGCATGGAAAAGGAAAAGTGTGCATCAGGGTTTTATCTTCTCACAATACATATTAAATCTAGATGCCAAGCAAAAACATCAGAGAAGCTGGCTTCTATGAAGAAGAGTGTAGCATCAGGATTGGAGAAGGCTTATTAATAACGCTTGATATACAGATAATACAACCTTGCTTGCTGAAAGTGATGAGGACTTGAAGCACTTTTAATGAAAATCAAAGATTGCAGCCATCAGTATGGTTTTCAACTTAATGTAAAGAAAACCAAAATCTTCACAACTGGACAAATAGGTAATATCATGATTATCAGAGAAAAGATTGAAAGTGTCAATAATTTTGTCTTGCTTGTATCTATAATCAATGCTCATATAAAGAACAGTCTGAAAATTAAACAACACATTGTACTCGGTAAAGCTGCTGCACAAGAGCCCTTTAAAGTGTTGAAAAACAAGGTTGCTACTTGAAGGACTTAGGTGCACCTGACACAAGTCAATGTGGAACTTGGATATTAAATAAAGAAGACAAGAAGAATTATACATTTGAATTTTATAGTTGATAGAGATAACTGAAAGTACCATGGAATGCCAAATGAAAAAATAAATACTTTGAACATGTTATCAGGAGAGACCAATCCTGGGAAAGACAACATGCTTGGTGAAACAGATGGACAGAAACAAGAGAAAGACTCTGGAGAAGATGAGTTTTCACAGTGGCTCCAACAGAGGACACAAACATAAGAAAAATGGCATGGGTCTAGGCAGTATTTCATTCTGTTGTGCACGTAGCCACTATAAGTTGGTGTTGACAGGACAGCATCTAATAACAACAACAGATTAGAAATATAAATGTGTAAATCATCAGCAGGCTATTTTAAGAACCATATTATTGGAAAAATCTCTAAGAGTATAAGTATAAATAGAGAAGATAGAAGATATTAACATGTCTTAGAACACTTAACAGTGTCATACATAGCTATACAACTCCTCTAGAGTAAATTAAGTCATAAATAAAAGTCAGTTGAGAGAGAAGTAAATAAATTAATGAAAATTAAGAAAGTAATATATGTTCAAGAAATATATTACTGCATTACAGAACGTATTCTCCAGTTCTCATTTGCTAGTTGTTTTATTTACATACTGATTTGGGATTTTTTTTGTCATAATGTTTCTACTTTATATGTCTGTGATAGTTAGGTTTTTTGTGCCAGCATGGCTCCTGAAGGAACATGTGAGAGGAGTTTAACCTGTCAGTCAGGTTATAGCTTGATTGGAGGGCTACCGAGATAAATGGCTCTCTGAGGCCAACTTTTCTTTCTCCCTGGTGATGGATCTTGAAGAATAATAGTGGATTACCATAAACTTAACCAGGTGGTGACTCCAATTGTAGCGGCTGTTCCAAATGTGGTTTCATTGCTTGAGCAAATTAATACTCTTCTGGTACTTTCTATGCAGCTATTGATCTGGCTAATGCCTTTTTTCAATACCAGTCTCGAAGGATCACCAGAAGCAGGTTGCCTTCAGCTGGCAGGGATAACAATACACTTTCCCAACTGTTCCTCAGGGGTATATAAACTCTTCCATCCTATTCCATAAGTTAGTCCAAAAGGAACTTGGTCATTTGTCCCTCTCACTGAATGTCACACTGGTTCATTATATTGATAACATTGGGCTTATTGGACCCACTAAGGAAGGTTTATCAAAGTCTCTAGATTCATTGGTTCAACATCAGCATGCAAGAGGGTGGAAAATCAACCCAATGAAGATTCAGGCACCCTCCATCTCAGTAGAATTTCTAGGGATCCAGTGGTGCGGGGTATGTTGAGACATCCCTACTAAAGTGAAGGATAAGCTATTGAATCGTCCCCCTCTCCCACAACAACTGAATAGGTGGTGCAATGCTAAGTGAGCCTCTTCAGATTTTGGAAGCAACTATCCTTCATTTGGGTGTGCTATTCCAATCTATTTAGCCAGGGCCATGAAAGGCTGCCACTTTTGAGTGGGGACCAGAATAAGAAAAGTTTTGCAACAGATTCAGGCTGTCATGAAAGCTGCTTTTCAATTGGGACTATATGATCTAGCTGATCCAATGATGCTAGAGTTGTCTGTCACAGACAGAGATGAAGTGTGGAGTCTTTGGCAGGGCCTATTGGTGAATCACATCATAGACCATTTAAATTTTGGAGTAAAGTTCTCCCATCTACTGCAGACAAACCTTTTTTTAACAAAACAGCTCTTAACCTGTTACTGGGTCTTAGTGAAGACTGAATGCCTCACCAGGGGCCACCAAGTCACTAAGAGGCCTGAGCTTCCTATCACGAAGTGGGTATAGTCTGACCCACAGAGTCATAAAGTTGAACATACACAGCAGCACTCCATCATTAGATGGAAGTGGTATATATGAGATTGGGCTACAGCAGGACCTGAAGTACAAGTAAATGCCTACAGTCTCCTCTCCTGTCACAGTATCTTCCTTCTCCCAGTCTGCACCTGTGGCCCCATGGGGCATTCCTTGATAGGTTGACTGGGAAACAGAGAAGTTGTGCTTGGTTTACTCATGGCGCTGCACAATTTGCAGGCATCACTTATAGGTAGACAGCAGCAGCACTACAGTCACTTTTTGGGATTTCCCTGAAGGACAATGGTGAAGGGAAATCTTCCAAATGGGCAGAACTTTGAGCACTGCACCTGGCTGGTCAGTTTGCCTGAAAGGAGAAATGGCCAAGTGAACAAATGTCTATTGATTCAAGGGCTGTGGCTAATGGATTGGCTGGATGGTCAAGGAATTGGTGACAAAGAGGTGCGGGGAAGAGCTATGTGGATAGACTTTTCTGAATAGGCCAAGAAATGAAAGATCATAGTGTCTCATGTGAACACTCACCAAAGGTTTACTCTGAAGAGGAGGATTTTAACAACCGAGTGCATAAGATGACACACACTGTGAAGACTGGTCATCCTCTTTCCCCTGCCACTCCTGTCATTTCCCAATGGGCACATGAACAAAGTGGATGGGTGGCAGGGAGAGAGGTTAGACATAGGCTCAGCAACTTGAGCTTCCACTCACCAAGGCTAACATGGCCAATGCCATGGCTGAGTGCCCCATCTGCCAGCAGCAGAAGCCAACATTGAGCCCAAGATATGGGACCATTGCTCATGGAGATCAACCAGCAACCTGGTGGCAGGTTGTTTACATAGGAACACTTCTGTCATGGAAGGTCAGTGTCTTATTCTTATTGGAATAGACACCTACTCTGGATTTGGATTTACCTTCCTTGCATGCAATGCTTCTGCAAAACCAACCATTCATGGACTTACAGAATACCTTATCCACCAGTATGGCATCCTACACAGTATTGCATCAGATCAAAGAACTCTCTTCACAGTAAATTACATGGGTTAATGGGTCCATGCCCATGGAATCCACTAATTGTACCATGTTTCTCACTATCCTGAAGCAGCTGGGCTGATAGAATGATGTAATGGCCTTCTAGAGACACAATTACAGCATCAGCTAGGTGACAACACCTTGCTGGGCTGGGGCAATGCTCTCCAGGAGTCTGTTTATACTCTAAACCAGCAGCCAATATATGGTGCTCTGTCTCCACTAGCCAGAAATAATGGGTCCAGGAACCAAGAAGTGGAAGCTGGAGTGGCACCACTCAATATTACTCCTAGTGATTCATTTACAGCATTTTTGCTTCCTGTCTCAGCAACTCTATGCTCTTCAGGCCTGGAGGTCCTACTTCCAAAGAAAGGAACACTCCCTCCTAGAAACACCTTCACTGATTCTATTGGACTGGAAGCTAAGGTGCCCCATGGCAATTTGGGGTTCCTCATGCCTTTGGATGAACAGGTACAGAACAGTGTCACTGTACTGAGTGGTGTGATTGATCCTGATTAGCAAGGAGAAATTGGACTGGTGGGACATAATGGAGGTAAAGAATAATATGTCTGAAATCCAGGAGATCCCATAGGTCGACTCTTAGTGCTACCATGCCCTGTGGTTAAAATAAATGGTAAACTGTAGCAACTCAATCCTGACAGGGCTGCTAATGACCCAAACCTCTCAACAATGAAGTTCTAGGTCATCCCACTAGGCAAAGGTACTGGCTGAGGGCAAAGGGAATATAGAATGGGTAGTGGAGGAAGGTTTTTCTACCTATCAGTTATGACCACATGATCAATTGCAAAAGTGAGGTTTGTGACTTTCAGTATTTCTTATTTATATGTGCCTATTGAGTATCGTTGTCTTGTTCATGTATAACACACCAGATATAAATAGGTTCAGTGTGTTTTCATTGATATGTGTGATAACTACGTGATGTTAGGTACATGTTTGTTTTCACTAATGTCCAGAAATTATATACGGCTAAAGATTTGTGTATGAGGGCTAAGAGGGCTAAGTGGACTGTGATAATTTTTTCATGCCAGCATGGCTCCTGAAGAAATCTATGGGTGGAGTTTAGCCTGTCAATCAGATCTCAGCTTGATTGGAAGCTGAGATAAACACCACTCCATGCCTGGACTTTCTCTCTCTCTCCTTCCCTCCCTGGTGATCAGACCAGTCGTTGCCTGAGTTAGTTGCTCTGCTTCAACTGTGTGCTGTGCTAACTGTGAGCCATGCAGTGCTCTGCTCTACATGGCCAAGGCAGCCTTTGAACTGCGGTGGACTCCATTGCTGTGCTGCTGCAGGTTGAGACACTGTCCCAGCTGTCCCAGCCCACGGTGCCTGCTGCCTGTAGGCCTATGCCACACCTCCAGCCCGCCATTTTGCATTGCTATATCATGAGACTGCAGAGACCTGCTTCTCCACCCTGTGCTACTGGTCTCTGCTACACCTCTCCACCTCAGCTTCCCACTGTCTGCTTCCTTGGCCTTGAACCAGTGGCCTGTGTGAGGTAGAAAGACCTTCAGTATGTTCACTCTCCCATTGTGGTAGTTACATAATCTGGTATCTATTTTGGACTTGAGAGGATTAAGAGTGAAGGGGTGGGGTTTAGTCTGTCAATTGGATCATAGCCAATGTGTGGCTCATAGCCTCTGTGTGGGTATATCCTTCTGAGAATTCTGGGAAATCCTGTATTCCTTCTTGAAAATGGGAGACACTATCTCTCTCTTGGCTCACTCCCTGGGAAATGTTGCAACTGATAAGACACATGGAACTATGCCAGTGCCCTGAGCTGGAGAAGCCACATGGACCTACCATGATGCAACCAGACCTCTGGAGCCAGAGAAGCCACATAGTGATCCCTGCCAGTGCTGGGATGCTTATAACACCACTGGATCCAAAGACTTTCTACCCACTGACTTGTGATCATCCTGCACTCGGTGTCACTGCAGGTGTTTTGTGAGTCTGAATAGGACTTCATAGATTGGTATCAGACATGTGGGCTAATATCAGATTTATGGGCTTGGACTGGACTGGGTTGGGATGCGTTCTTAATGTACAATTACCCTCTCTATACAACTCTCTCTTATACACACGAGTTTCTATAGATTTGTTTCTCTAGACAACCCAGACTGACCCACTCATGAAAATGAGCTGGACTGAGCAATCTTTACTGCTGCATGGACTAATTTGCTGTTGTATTTCTTTTCACTATTTAAACCTACATATATATACATATATATATTTATATGATTACTATATAATCATGTGTCGTAGTTTTGATATGTGAGTGATAGCTAAGTACCAATTGTTAATGTAAGAGTTATATATGTGATCAATATTACATTGTGTTAGATGGGCTTTTCTGGTTATAGGTAGTTTTTTTTTAAATCATTTTCTTAGGGACTCGTACAACTCTTATCACAATCCATACATACATTAATTGTGTAAAGCACATTTGTACACTTATTGCTCTCATCATTCTCAAAACATTTGCTCTCCCCCTAAGCCCCTGGCAACAGCTCCTCATTTTTCCCCTCCCTCCCCACTTTCCCCTCCCTCGTGAACACTTGATAATTTATGAATTATTATTTTGTCATATCTTGCCCTGTCCGATGTCTCCCTTCATCCATTTTTCTGTTGTCTGTCCCCTAGGGAGGGGGTCACATGTAGATCCTTGTCATCCGTTCCCCCTTTCCAACCCACCCTCTCTCTACCCTCCTAGTATCACCACTCACACCACTTGTCCTGAATGGTTCATCCGCCCTGAATTCCCTGTGTTTCCAGTTCCAGTCTGTATGAGTGTACATCCTCTGGTCTAGCCAGATTTGCAAGGTAGAGTTGGTAGGTAGTTCTTTTAAGATATATTTGTTTACTTCCCTGATAGTCCATGGTATATTCAATATTCAGTCAGCCATACTTCAAAGTTGTCAATTCATCTTTGTTTTTATTTATTCATTGTTCTGCCTTTACGTGCAAATGGGACGATCGAAATGACCAGACATCCGTGGTCCTTCAACTGACATCTTTCCTTCTTTTAAAAAAGCATTTAAAAGAAGTTTCTACAACAGATTCACCCAGTGTAATAGGTCCCTTAATTTCTTAACTGATGCTTCTATGAGTGTTGATTGTGGATGCAAGTAAAATGAAATCCTTTACAATTTCACTTTTTCTCACGATTTGCTTATAGGTCCACTTTAAGGAATTTTATGTCTCCACATTGCAGTGCAATCCACACTGAGCTTTGTAGTTTTTGATCTTCATCCTTATTGCTTCAAGTCAGTAATTTTCTTTAATCAAGCAAGATTGTGTTACCTGCATATCAAAGAATATTAATGAGACTTTTCCCAAACCTTATGCTGCTTATATTCATATTCATATAGTTCAATTTCTCATTTCTTATTCAGCTTACATATTGGAGATGTATGGGGAAAAGATGCAACCATGACACATACTTTTCTAAATTTTATCCTAGAAGTTTCTCATTTTGTTCCAACAGCTGCCTAGAGGTTCATGTACTGTTTCTCCATGAACTCAGTTCAATGTTTGGTAATCCCATTCTTTTCCCTTTTCCATATATTTTTTAAGGTCCATACATAGCATTGAATACATTTGCTTAAGAAATAAAAACAAGTATACTTTTTTTTCTGGTTTTTCTTCAATCTGCTGCAACAATTTTGGAAGTATCTTCAGTGAAATGCATAATATTAATGATACCCATCAGTAATTTTGATTTCTGTTGAATCACCTATCTTTGGTATAGCACAAATATGGATCTCATTTAATTGGTTGACCAAAAAGCTCTCTTCCAAATTTCTTGGAACAGATAAGTTAAGATTTCCAGATTTCAATCCAATTTTTTGAGTTATCTCAACTGGAACTTTGTCACTCTCTGGGGCCTTTTGATTTGCCAATGCCTCCCGTGAAGTTAGGGCTTCTTCTTTAAAGAAGTCTTCCCTGGTTCTCCTGAATATGGCGTAATCATTTTAGTTCAGTGCCTCTGTATTTCTTCCATCTTCCTTTGATGCTTCCTGCATTGTTCAGTATGCTGTCCCCTGAAAATTTCAATACTGGAACTCAAGGCTTGTATTTTTTCTATAGTTATTTTAGCTTGAAAATGGCAAGTGCATTCTTCCCTCTGGGTTTTCTAGCTCTAGGTTTTTGTACATTTCATTATATCACTATAGTTTATCTTCATATGTTGCCATTTGAACTTTTCTACTCATAACTTTTGCATCATTCTTTTATTTCATTTTTGCTGATGTATATTCAAGAGCAAATATGTCTCTTCTCACACCCCCTTTAATCTTTTATTTCTTTTCTTTTAATAATTTTTTCAAAAAATATTTTTTCATTTTCATGTATCATGACTCTTATTAATTGAAATGTTAATATTTAGTATATCTAAATATTTATCTTTAAATAAAAATTAAACAGTGTCATTTTTAAGAATTAGGAAAAGTAATGTTTTCCCTACTAATAAATAAAGGTTAGCAAAACATCACTGAATGTTAGCTTGCTAATATTTGCTATTAAGAACTCGTGCATTTACTATCATTAGCATAATGAGTGCTGGTGGTGCCATGGAATCAGCATTGGATGCTAAGCACAGGTTTCTGATTAAAACCTGTCAGCAGCTCCAGTGGTGAAAGAATCTTCTGTTTAGTAAGAATTTACAGTTTCAAAAATCATATAGGGTACTATGAATCAAATTAACTCAATGGCAATGCCTTTGTTTTGAAGGATTGATATAAATCTTGAAAACCTTATTTTTTAATTGAATACTTTTATTCGTTAGCTGATTTTCATCTGTTTATGGTAACCTATTAATCCAGAGTAAAACATAGCCATTTTTAAATAAAATAGGGAGCCCTCAATTTACGTTTTTTGTGATTTATGTTATTTAACTATGAACTGATTTACTTTGAAATTTCTGGGTAAGGTTTTGCATAAAAAGGCAAGATGAGAGTAAAAACTTGATGGTTAATAATGGATTAGTCCGTATTCAGTTTTTTCTTATGGGAAAAATTGATGCGGAACTCAACTGCATTGCATCTCTTGACGCTCCATCTAGAATGGATTAGTGTCGAGGTCCGGGGTTCTACTGTATTTTCCAATGGGTATACATAATGGGGCTTACACACTTTTCAAAAGCATGCACTTCGTACAGTGAACACAACATAACCAATGGGTAATCAGTGGGTAATATCATAAGGGGTAACACAATGAACAGGCAATGAAAATGACTCATCATCTTGACTTTGTGCTAGTTGACTTTGGATGCCTCTGAACCCTCCCCAGGGGAGAGGATTTGCTATATTTTACTGTGCATTTGGCTAAAATTCCTGATTGCTCTTAGCTACAGATAACCTTCAGGCATAACTACCCAGATGCTGGAATGAGATAGCTCCTTTATGACTGCCCCTCAAATGATGGCTGTTACAGGGAGCTTATTATCAGCTAGAGAGTGTGTATTTGAAAACATTTCTATCTCAGAACAAAGGAGATCTGTCTCAAAATAGGGCTATTTTTCCCTGCCCGTGGTTGTCAGTGTAGATATGAGGGCAAATACACTCATCCAAGTCCTCAATTTACCACAATGGACATCTCAAATTATTATTAATGGAAGAAACATTCTCCTACTAGTCAAACATATCGATGAAATTAGTCAAATGTCAGTTTCAATATTAAATTGTGAATCCATGTTACTTGTTATTATTAGGTGCCCTCAAGTGGGTTCAAACTCAGTCACACTTGTACATCAGATTGGAAAACTGTCAGATCATCTGCCAACTCACAACTGTTATATTCCAGCCCAACAATGCAGCCACTGTGTCAATCATCTTGCTGACAGTCTTCCTCTTTTTCATTGCCCTTCCACTTTAACAGGTATGATGACCTTTTCCAGGGACTGGTCTCTCCTGTCTCTGTATATGAGTGAAATCTCATCATCCTTTCTTCTAGGCAGCATAATACTACAGATTAATAAATTTGGAAAACATCTTGAAGTTCAATTAGCGTGAGAAGGTTATTGTTATACTTGAGTAATTAATCAAAATCACACTGTACAGCATAACACACTTCATAAATATGAACATTGGTAAGAATTATTAAAGTGCTTCATTTGGATTCTTGTGTAATCATCCGTCAAAAATTTGTGGTGTCTGAAAAGAATAATCTTTTTAAACAAAGTTAATTTTTCCATTTTGACAGCTATAATCAATAACTACCAACTGCTTCATTTGGCCACAAACCCCAAAGTGCTTGTTCTTTACAAACCCTTTTGTATCAAAATAATATTTTTCAATATATGTTTTATAAATACTTACTCAAGACATTTTCTCTGCACTAACCAATACATAATGCAGATCACTGGCTATGTACTTAGCTCTCTGCTTACCTCTTTATTTTTTTCTGTGCCTCGGAGCTGTAAAGTCTATACTTCTATGTTCTACAACAGGATCATGAACTTTAACAATTATATTCTACACTTGGTACATATGTTTAAGTTTAGCTTTTAAAGTCAATTTTTATTTTAATGACAATCAGTAAATTGTCATTAATGTGTTTATAAAAAGAAGGTATTTTTGATTAAAAAGTCACTGGGCTTAAAAATGCTATCATACAATGTCCAGCTTTATTTCTATCACTGACACAGTATTTCCCACCTACTCTTTCTTACTCTTGGTTTCCAACTTTTCCAGTCTCCAAAAATTATCAATTCCCCTTGAATGTGTGTTTGATTGATTTCAGACTAAAGACTGGTAGAATTCTTTTATCTCTGCATCACTGCCTTGAATGGTTGATGTATAAATTTGAATAATATTTGTATTGTTGGGATCAGATATTATTATATCACAGATAGCACTGTACTTCAAGACAAATCTTTAAATGCCATTTTTGACAATGAATGTGACTCCATTCCCCTTGAATCTGTCATTCCCAACAGAGAAAACCATGAGGTTTTCTGGTTCAAAATGACCAATATCAGTCCATTTCAACTCTAGGAAGACCATCTTTATAAGTTCCATTCCATTTTTGACAAATTCAAAATTTCCTAGATCCACATTTTGTACATTACAAGTTCCAATTATTAAGTGATGTCTGCAACTGTTTCTTCTCATTCTGAGTTGTGCTCCATTAGCACATGCAGGTCTTAAAGATTTTACTCTCAAGCCTTTTCTCCGTCCACATCATTATGGTCTACCCTACTTTGAGACAGCACTTCTTCTTCAGTCATATTTTCAGTGCCTTCCAGCTTGAGCTGGAAGTGCTCACCTTCCAGCACTTTCTCTGACAATTTTCTTCTTTTATTCATAAGGTTTTCAGTGCCTGATAATGTTTCCATGCTATCCATGCTCATGGAAATGGCATTCAGGAGATCAAATGACTTACTGCATTGGGTAAATCTCCCACAGAAGGCCCCTTTAAAGTGCTCAAAACAGAATGTCACTTTGAACACTAAGGTGAGCTTGACCCATCATAATATTTTCAATTACTTCATGTATGTGCAAATGTTGGACATTGAATAAGGAATATTAAAGGAGAATAGATGCATTTAAATTATGGTGCTGACACAGAATATTGAAAATACCATGGACTGCCAAAAGAACCATCAAATCATCTTTGGAAATACAGACAGAATACTCTTTAGAACACTCTGTCTCACATACTTTGGCCATGAATCAAGAGAGACCAGTCCCTGGAGAAGGTCATCATGCATAGATAGGTAAGTGAAGGGACAGTGAATAAAAGAAGGCCTTTGACAAGATGGATTGACACAGTGACTGCAACAATGTGATAATGACATCTGGGACACGTAGTGGTTTGTTCTGCTATACATTGGGTCACTATGAGTCAGAAATGACTCAAGAGCATCTAACAATAGCAACAGCAAAAATTCCTTATGTGATAGATTATAACTCGGAATGATATGCCTGTGGCTAGTAGACCTGTTGGTGTAGTGATCATGTGTTTGGGTGCTGTGTTAGACCAGGTTGACTAGAGAAACAAATCTAATGACACTCATGTAGTATGTGTAAGAAAGAACTTTATATAAGGAAGTAATCATATATCAAGAAAACATCCCAGCACAGTCCAACTCAAGTTGATAAGCCCAAATACTAGTCCATTAGTTCTTTTTCAGACTCACATAGCCACATGCAATGATTCAGAATGCAGGAAGATGACAGGCTAGTGAGTGCAGTCATGTTGACTCAAAGTTGGTGACAGTATGGCAGGGTTCCAGCAGCTCTCAGGGTCAGTGACCCAGTCCAACTCAAGTCCATGGGTCCACTGCTAGCCTGCACCCTCTTCAGACTCACGTAGCTGCTGGCCAATGATGCAGACAGGTGAAGCAGGAAGCTAGGGGACCACAGGTAAGTGGGTACAGAGTTTCGTGGATCCAAGTTTGGAAGAAATGTGGCAGAGCACTGACAGCTCTTCAGACTGGCCGCCTGCTCTTTTTGGGGTCTCATGAAGGAGGAAAGTGAAGGGCAGAGAGGAAGGAAAAGTTCCCAGGGTCACTATTATTAAAAGGCAAGAAGACATCATCAGACTGTGCCCTGATTGATAGATTGGAGGTTGGATTCTAACCCTCTACTTTCACACAGGTGCAAGTTCAAATAAAATCTAACGGCATAGTCAGTGAGCACAAATTCACCTGGACAAAGTGTCTCAAACATGGCTAGTTTATATGGTTTCTACCATTTATTAATCTTTAAACTTCAGACATTCCTCTGTCATGTGTGGGCTTTTATTCTCTTTGGGTCTCCTCTAATATTTAAATTTGTTTCACGAGTTGTGAAAAATATAACTCTTAATATCCAGGATTGCCATGTTGAACTTCTGAGCACTCTTCCACAGGTACAAAGTTGAGCTACAACTTAGGCTAGTTCCCTGCATCCTATCATGTTTTATTCAATTACTTGCGTACCAAATGTTTTCTAACCCTTGTCACTGAAAATTTCCTTTTTTCAGTAATTTCTTCTTTGGAAAACTTTCAGTGACTTAGCTAGATTAGAACTGACCCATAAAATGAGGCCAGACTCTTGTCTCAAGGTTTTGAAGGAGTTTGTTTTTTCTATCAAATTGCTATTTACTTTTTTCACTATGATAGTTCTTTTTGACCACTTTAATTTGTTTTACCCTTTTTTGAAGGAGGGTGGAGGGATTCTGTGATATTTTCACACTACCATACCAGAAACTTGGCTTGCCTCATACTCAAGTGTATGCTTGGGATTTACCTTTCCATCAAAACCTCATGGGGCCAATGGTTACGTATTTGACTGCTAACTCAAAAAGTACGACTGAACCCACTGGCGGCACCCAGGGAGGAAGGCCTGCTGATCTGAACACGTGTTGCTGCTATGTGCTTGGAGTGGATTCCAACTCACAGGATTTCTTGGTTTCTGTTCTTTCCAGGAATCAGCTTTTTCTCTTCAGCACCACTGGTGGGTTAGAACCTTCAACCTTTGAGCTTGCAGATGAATGCTTACTCACACACAACCAAGACTTTATCCTAGGAAACCTTACAGACACTTCTTATAGAGTCTCTGTAAGTAGGCGCCACACGTTTCCCATCAATAAGTCTCCTCCTGGAGATGATTCCCACATGCCTGAGTGTCTTTTTAATTAAGGAAACATGTCAACCATACTACTTTCAGTGTAAAGTGGTCTTAGGGAGTATTATAGTCACTGAATTTTGCTCATGGCTCTCTGGGGTGTCTGGAGACACTGTGTAACTCGGAACACTGGGATGATGGCTATGTGTTTTCCCACATTCCGAGATGTCCTGTGTACACTGAGAACACAGCTGCATTTGATAAAATAAGATCAGTCCCAAGGAACTGTTTGTGTCTAGAGCAATTTTATCACAATGTTATTGTTACACTGTGCGCTCTATGTACCCTCGCCTCACTATACATAAAGCTGTACTTTGGAAATAAAATGTGCCTTTGGATCAACAGTCCACTGGCCACTCTTTTTCTTCAGGTTGTCACTCACTGCAGGTCCATACTGCAGGACAGTAACAGTATAAATAAATTATTTATAGCATATCTAAAATTTTCTGTCTGAGCAAGTACTCAATAAATGAGGTTTCTACTTTTGATGAAAGCCGGTGCCAGTTTTCTTTACCTATATTCAATCAGTAACTGCTAAATAAGGAGTGATTAATGAATATTTATTTTGCAGATAAGGTAATTCATCTGATATTGTAAAGAAACAGTTCATCAAGGCTCAAGGTTTGAGTAGGCTAAATGCATGTCATTAAAACAAACAGAAAATAAACATTGATTATACAAAGAAAAATATTTTTAAAATATTAAAAGATATAGATGGGTGGTGATCCCCCTGTCACAACATCATGCAAAAGTAAAACAAAAACAAAGTTGTTTGCAAAGGGTAGATAGAGCCATGAACTAAAATCATTTATCAGAAATGTATCTCTCCTTCCAAAACAATTGCAATTTTCCCTCAGCAACATTAACTTTTATGATTACTTAAAAAATATTGAGAGTTTGGAGCATTCAGGCAAATCTAAAACTTAATTCCTGATAAAGCAAATGGCTCCAAGAGGCGAAGGATACAGAGGCTTCTAAGGAGGGAGAGATACAGATGATCACCTGTGATTAAATTGTCTTTTACATTTATATATGCCCCCACCCCCAACCATTTTATTAGGACATAATCCAGGAATCATCCTATCCAATAGTTCAGCCATAACAAAAAGTGTTGTACAATCACTACCACAATCGGTTTCCAAACAGGCTTTCCTTCTTGATATTAGCTCCCCATTATACCCCCACGGAACCCTTAAACTAGTTACTATCGCTATGGATTCACCAATCCCGGGTTTCATACATCAAAAAATATAGAAAAATGTATGCAGAGAGTCAAGAAGTCTACCAATAATAATAAAAAATACAAGAGGTAACCCCCAGTTTGAAAGAAAAGATATTAAAAATTAGAGCAAACTCAAAGTGTGTCAAAAGGGAAATAAAATGGTAAAGTTTTAACCATTCAAGTTAGATTTTTTATTTTAACGTACTATAACCACACTGACTAATCTTAACATAATTGAATGAAATCTTTTGCTGACATCAGCTGATATCAAGGCTCCAAAATGACTTATGTTCCTTTATGCAGCCATATTTTTCAAAATTCAAATTTCCAAAAGGAAAGATAGGGTTTAAGAGTGGAGTGTAGAAAAACGGGTTCATCTTGATCAGTAACTTCTATAAAATGGATATTTGGTTTTGTGAGTAAAAAAATCCCCAAGTAAAATAGGCTATTATTTTCTCAGACAAATATGAAACTGCAAAAGTGGTCTTTTTATTTGCTTGATTTTCTGCTAACTTTTTAATTTAATGATTGAAGGTTTTGTCCCTGGAAAGAAGCCTCAGGAAAAAAGTTAGACTTTTTGCATTATTTTGTTATATTTTTGCCTTATTCTATATGGTGAAATTAATTTAAATATTAAATTTTACGATGAGCAATATTAATTTTTACATGGTGCATAAATATCACAATAAATTGGTAACATCAACTTTGTAAATCTTGACACATTAGTTGCAATGACTTCTTAAGCCAGTTTGCATTTGAAACACAAATGTACACTAGGTTGGAGTACTGGTGCTATGTGATGTGGGGAAAGTCACATCATTCCTCAAGGTCTTTGTCCCATTATATATAAATTGGGGAGCTGTCTTTTTATGATGCTTCTGATGACCATTCTATAATGTGATGACAATAAAATAGGGAGACATACTAATATTAATGAAACTGCTAGCACAGAGATGAAAAGCGATGTATAAAGATTTATCTTTACACAAATCACCGCAACCTTTTGGCACACTTTTTTTAAACAGCAAGGACAACAAAAGAATGTCCCTTTGCATTGATCCTCAAGTATTCTATGCTTTTAAGCAAATTCGTTATTCAAAAATATCAATGCACTTTTGAACTGAAAAAGGAGCCCGACTCTAATAATTTGTAATGAGGAGTGCCCTGTCTTCAATAATGACTGGATTGTTACTTCTCTCACTCCACTGTGTATTTTAACTACCAGAAAAGTAGCTACATAATAGAGGTTGAAAATCAATCAGTGGTTAGGGGTGACGATTTTAATCATAGGATTGCAGCTCAAGGTGGAATTTTCTGGTAATGTCCTTATAACAATGAATGTAGATTCACTAAGGCACTTAATTTCTTTGGACTACAGTTTCCTTGTTTTTAATGAGGATAATTTGCCTCACAAATGAGCTTTGAAGATCAGAGATCATGGAAAGAAAATGCTTTTTGTGATATGGAGAACTTTTCTTACATATTTGCTTGTACCAAATGTCAGAAAAAGTAAGTCTTCTAAAAGCACAATCAGAATGAATTTCCATAAAAATTAAATAATTTTTGCTAAGTGGATTGTATATTTCTTGATACATATGATGTATTCAGTCAACAGAGCAATCATTATTATTAGATATTATTGTTGTACCTGGCTTCTGTGACAGTCAAAACCACACTGAATAAATCAAATTAGAAGCTTTTATTGAAAGCTGGCGACCAGGAGTCAGTTATTGCTCAATGTTTCTCAGAGCACAGCATAACACTCAGCTTATAATGCATAAAGCCACAAGTAGGGGCGCATGATCAGTCGTTGACACCTTCACTCAAGGTGGGAAGGTTTGGGGAATGTGTTAATCTGGTTACTTTAGAGAAACAAATCCACAGAAACTAATGTATAAGAGAAAGTTTTATATAAAGATTAAGTGCACATCAAGAAAACATCCCAACCCAGTGCTGCCCAAGCCCACAAGACCAAATTAACCCATTAACCCATATGTCCAACACCAATCCACAAAGTCCTCCTCCATCTCACAAAACAGACGCAATGATGCTGACTTCAAGAAGAAAGCCAAGTCAGTGAATATATAAGCATCTCAGTGCTGGCAGGGGTCTCCACACGGTTGCTTCATCACCCAGGGCTGCATCAGGGTAGGTCCATGTGGCTTCTCCTTGGGGATGTCTTGCAGGAAGTGAGCCTTGCCAGCTGAAGCAGGTAAACTGGCTAAGGCAGCTGCACCCTGGTCCGACCATCCCAAAGCAAGAGACCCAAGAACTCAAAAGGTGAGGCTTGCCAAGCCATTTATCTCTCCACCTTTCAATTAACCCCACATGTGTTTATCGGTCAGGTTGGCACAATAAACTAACAACTACCTCATGGAATTTCCAAAATTTGCTGTCATTAGGGTTGATTTCAAAGCTAGTTACTGTTACCAGGGAGGTCTAACTTAGTCAAGCATAGCAAAAGTTACAGAAGCCAAATTCAGCCAGTTAGTTAACTACAAGGGTATTTCATTATAAAAATGATATAGTGACCATGTCTGGTCTCCTTTGACTTCCTAAGTGGGAAGGAGAATCAAATTCAACTTCATTCCAAAGCCAATTCCTATGGGGTAAAAGTCAGAAGTATCTCCATTCTCTAACCTTCTTTACAAATGGGAACACCAGACGTCCCTTCCAAGGTACACTCTGCTTTTCTCCTGGATTCTGTTTTAGGGTACAAAAGAGACCCCAAGTCTCAAGTAAAAAAATAAACAAACTGTGTCTTAAGAAAAGGCAGGACAAAGATGAGGAATACCATTAACAAGAGGTCATACAGGGCATCCATGGGGTTGCAAAGAATCAGGGGCTAAAGTAGGACATGGGCGGATGAAGAAAATGCTCACAGAAACATTATTGGTGGAATATCAATATATTACTGATACAGGTGGTTCTATAGAAATGGGAATGGGGTCATTATTGAAGCAGGTAATTAGTCTAAGGTCTTCTAACCAAGGCCATCAGGGCATGAATCATGACTAAATGTCCCCATCAGACACACACCCCAGCAAGTCCCTAAAGAAGATCTCCCTTCCCTAGGCTGGCTGGGGTGGAGCCTGTGATGCTAATCAACACTCTAATACACTCTGCTGGAGGACAAGACTATTCCTGGTTAATGGTCAGAAAGAACTCAGCTAAGGCTTAAACTAAACTCTGCAAATGAACTGTGAGCTTTTATTGATATGGGTGGCCTTGGCAAACCTAGTGCCGAGAATTTAAGCTCTAATAAAGTTCAGTAATTCATAGCAATGGCCACACAGAACTCACAAACTCAATTCTCAATTACGGGGATAATAGGAAAGTTAATAAGTTATAGGTTAGGATTAGAAATCTTTAGGATACTATTCTTCTATTTAGTGCTGTCTCAGGCATGTCTCTCTCTGGATTTGGGCTGGCTTGCTCAGGCTAGTTTACAAAGTTCCTTTACCACTGCAAATAAATTCCCACAAGGCATCCCACATCAACATAAACTTCAGTCTGAGGGTGATCAGCTATAGTTCCAGGAATCATAAAGCCTAGCTCCCTCATGTAAGTGTCTGGATGTAACCCATTCCTTAAGCAGGCCTCCAGTCCAAAGGCATTCAGCATTCTTGATCCCAGGGCTGGGAAGTCCAACAGTCTGGCTCATGTTTTGGGTGTTGCTGGTTCTGTTGGGTGTGATCCTCAGTTCCTACTCTTGGGCCACACCTCTTTGTCTCTTGGATCAAGGAGTTTCAGCTCTCGGGGATTTCAGGATACTGGAGGGTCAGAAGTAACTTAAGCACAGTGAGTGGTTCACTCCTGGCTCATCGATTAAAACTCACCAGCCTCTCTCATAAAGATTTATAGTGTCAGAAACACAGGAACAGTTTTGGTTTGGTTTGGTTTGGTTTCCCCCCCTACCCTTCTTTATAAGGACACAAGAGGAGCCCTGGTGGCTTGGTTACTACATTTCGGTCTGCTAACCTCGAAGTCAGCCGGCCTAAACTGCCAACTGCTCTTTCTGTCACAAGAGAAAGAAAAGGCTTTCTACTCTTGATAATGAGTTACAGTTTCGGAAAGCCACACAGCTAGTCACTCACCATGAGTCGGCATCAGTCTGATGAAAATGCATGGCACTCAGTGGTCCATAAGATCCCCGTTCCTGCTTCTAAGATTTGAGACCCACCAGAATGGCCAAACCAAAACACCAAGCTCACTACCACTGAATCAAAGCTGCCTCAAGGTGACCCCTGTAGGTTTCTGAGACTGTAACTGTTTATGAGAGTAGAAAAGCCAGTCTGTCTCGCTCAAAGCTGCTAGTAGTTTCAAACTACATGAGGATGGCAGCCTAAGGCATAACTGCTTCACCACCAGGGCATTTTTCTGGAATGGCTAATTTATTAATTTGTTTATTTTGATCAACTACCTCTACATCTTCTTTAAATGGTCCCAGGTGGGGATTCTTATTGTGAAATTTCTTCCAACTGGAACAAATACAACATTTTTCTTTAGGCCAATGTAACCCTTTGATAAGAATTTCTAGGTTCATGATGAGGGTCACCAGTGTTTCTCAGTCCACTCTTAATGTTTTATTTTCTGAGACTTTCCATCTTAATTTCTGCAGCTGAAACAAGGAACCTGGGGAGAAGTGTGTGAGGGAAAGATGCCTTTGCTGTCACTAGGACCAATTTAAAGTTGGATAAGTCTTACCTGTAGATGTATCTCATAAATACTACCAAAGTTGATTAGATATGATTTTTGAGGGAAGTGAGTAGGCTCCTCCTTTCCTAACTCTTTAGGGGAAGGTTCCATATTCATTAACTCTTTACTAATAGAAACAATCATGAAACTCTGAAGGAAAAGTGAATTAAAGTGTGTCAGTGGATTTATAAAGCACTCTGGTGGTAGAGGGGTTAAGCACTTGGTAGCCAGTCAAAAGGATGGCCAAATCTACCAACTGCTCTATGTAAAAAAATATATGACTGTCTCTTTCTGTAAAAATTCACAGCCTAGGCAACTGTTGATACTATTCTATAGGGTCTCTGTTAGTTAAATCGACTACGGCAAAAATTGGCTTGTTTTAGTTGTGTTTCTTAGAATTTGGTGGGAGTTGTATTGGAAAGATTTGTCAAAATATATTAAGAACATTTTTCAATTGAATCATATGTTGAGTTATCTCTCATTCTGTAGTTTCATCTTTTCACTTTCTGGAAGTCCTTGATGCACAAAAGTTGTTTTGTTTTACATTTTATGTTCATGCTTTTGTTTTCTTATCTAGGAATAAATATATTGCCATATCTAACATCATGAAGCTCTAGCCCTAACTTTTCTCCTAAGAATTTATGGTTTGTAGTTCCTATATGTCTATCATTGAGTTAGTTTGAGTTAATATTTGTAAGTTGTGTGAAGTAAGGCATGCATATTAATTCTTCTACAGGTGGAAATTCAATCACCCTGATGGTGCAGTGTTTTAGGTATTAGGCTGTTAAGTGCAAGGTCAGCAGCAACAAACCACCAGCCACTGCACCAGACAAAGACTGAGTTGTTTACTTCTGCAATGAGCTACAGTCTTGGAAATCCACAGGGAGCTATTCTACCCTAACCAGACGATTAGGGTCACTCTGAATCAGGAATAACTTTATGGCAGTGAGTGAGCCTTGGATAATCTTTTCTCATTTAATAAACTTCATGCCCCCATTGAGAAACAACTGCCCATACATGTATGCATTTGGTTTGGGACTCTCAAATCTATGCCATTGGTCTCTATGTTATTACTTAAAGCAATGCCACAGTGCTTGCATCACCGTGGCTTTGAAGTTTGCTTTGAAAAAATGTAAGTTCTACATTTTTTTTATTTTTTGGTTAAGTTTAGTTTGGCCACTTAATGTCCCTTACAATTCCATATGAACTTAAAAACCAACTTTTCTATTTTTGTAAAAGTGGCTACTAGAATTCTCATAAAGATACCATTGAAAGTGAAGATCCCCTTCAGCACAATTTTGCAATGCATGAACATGGGAAGCTCAGAAACAACAAAGTCCACAGAGAAGAAGCACATGAGCCTGTGCGAACACGACGTGCTGAAGGGAACAGGCAGCAGACACCAAATAACAAAAACCATCATTGTGTGACCACCTTCCACGCATAAACGCTGAAGATGAATGTGTGCATAAG
>NW_022103906.1:6276187-6291858 GCF_000313985.2 Echinops telfairi
ATTAATTAAAAAAAAAAAAAAGAAACGTGTATATGTTGTATTGATCTAGTGCTTAGGAACATTGTTGAATTTTTTAAATTAGTTTTAGATGGGGATCCTTTATGTAGTAAAAGATCATGTCATCTGCGCCCCCCCCCAACAATAAAACAAAAAAAAAAACCAAAAACTTATAATTGTACGTTTTCCTTTCCAGTTTTGATCTCTGTCTGTCTCACTCTGTCTCCTTTATCTTTCTCTTTTTTCTTTCCTAATTGTTCCAGATAGTATTTTCAGTAGAATGTTGAATACCTTCCAATAGCTATAATGAATACTTTGTGAAAGTAGACATCCTTATATTATTCCTGATCTTAAGGGGATAGCTTTAGACACTTTATCATTGAGTATAATGATTTCCATCTGTTTATCAAAAATGCTTTCAGTCATATTCAAACATTTCCTCCGATTCCTAGTTTGTAGAGTATTTGATCATGAAATTGTTGGGTTTTCTGAAATATCTTAACTGGATCAATTTAAATAATCAATGCCTATCTCTTCTCCCCCACTTCCCTCCATGTCTCCTCCCCCTCCTATGTGATGTGCTACATAGATTGATTCCCTAATGTTGAACCACTCTTGCACTTCTGGAGTTAAAACCACTTGGTTATAGTACATAATCCTTTTAGTGTACTAGTATTTTCTGGAAAATGTTCTCACTTATAAGAGAGATTATTCTGGGTTTATTGTTGTTTTGCTGTACAGTATTTTCTTGTGGTGTTTTTATCTGACTTTGGAATTTGAGTAATGCTGATCTCACAGAATAAGTGAGGAGAGTTTTATTCACTTTTATCCTTAAAAAGAGTTGAAAATAGATTTGTGTTATTTAATCATTAAGCTTTGGGGAGGATTTACCAGAAGATATCTAATCCATTTCATCTAGATGGTGTCATTTGCTGACAAAGATCAGGGTTATTTTAGAGACTCCATTGTTGGAAGAAGCTAATGATGACACATCATAAAATTCTGCTTGAAGTTCTATGACATTTCTGCATCTTTACCTCTGGTAATTGATATAATTTAACAATAAAAGATTTGCTTTCAGTTTCCCATAATTATTAATTTTTAACACGACAACCTTATCTATAGAAAAGTGTTTCCCTAATGGAATAGATATTTTTTATATCCAAAAATAAATAAAAATAAGTCTTTTTCTCCCCCGAATAGCTAAATGATTACATTTCAGGATTACCCTGATACTAACTATCTCTGAGCATGATTAACTAACCCAGAGACACCCAAAGATATTGTTAGTCTATGTCCATTGGAGTTTAAATTTCAAGACGTTGAAAACCTATGGGTCTAAAGTCCCTCAGTTCATCTTCCCCCAGAGAGATTTTGATATGAAGTTTAAAAACCAACCATATTTCTCAGATTTCCTCCCCAGATACTCTCAGAAGTTTGCTGAGTTCGTTTCCGCTGTTCCCCTTCACCAGAGGAGAAATTCACATTTTGGGATCTTCATCTTCACAACTATTTTTCTATTTGTGTAAGATTTTGTTCATTTGACTGATGTTTACTTGTTGGGTGCTAGGCATAGGGATCTATGTTCAAATGTTATTCTGCCTGCTGATTTTTTAATAAATATATTAAAACTCGAATCTGTTTTTATATTAAGACAGTTTTGTACATTTTGATTGCTTCTACTTTTAGGGGATTTTTTTGGCTATTGAAGTAAAAATGCACTAAGCATTCAGGTAGAAGTTATTGTTTTGTGTATAGAAATACGTTTACACTCATCTTGAATAAATATCTAGCTGTATGAGGCTGGGAACTTGATAAATGATGTTTGTAAGAAACTGATAAAATAGTTTTTCTAAATAACAGTATCAGCTTTCCCCCAATGAGTCATGTATAACTATACCAGTTACTGCAACTTCTTGTGAACCTTTTTTGTGTGTCGTTTTTTGTTTGGTTTTCCCCAACTTAACTGTTTTAATTATATGTAGGAATATATAATATCCATTTCCCTTATACTTTATACGTGTCTGAAATTCTGCTTTTAAGGATATAAGACTATAAAACCAATAGATTTGCCTTCATTTTAAAAACATACAAGATGACTGATGGCAGTCAACTTGCACATAACTACAGAAGTACAAAAATACATAACTTAGTTCTTGGTGAAAATAAATGTGTGATATATGCAAGTTACTTTTTTTCTTTTAGTTGTTAGAAAATAATTTTTATCTTCATAATATTAATGAAAGAATACTAATTTTAGTGGCATTTCATTTGTATCTTATGAAATGAAAAATTCCCTTCTCGGTCAACAGAGGTAGTAGTCAGAGATCTGTAAGATCCCATTTATTTTAGTATAGTGGTTTACTGAGTCTGAGTTGATGTTCTTCTGGATTAGTTCCCAGTATCTTCAGCATTTCTATCTGATATGCCATGCATGATGCTCAGCACATGCATTAGCTTATTTTTTAATGAAAATATTATTATATATATTTCATTGTATCCATTAAAGTGATATGAAACTGATATTTAAAGTATTCAATATCTTGTCTACTATAGTATAATAAGATTCTGATTTGAAAATTCAAAAACAAGGAGAATGACATTACTCAAAGACAAATAAGAGATGGAAATATAAAATGGGTACTTGTTTTCCATAAAAACTTTACAACACATTTTACGTGGTCAATTATAAGGAAATTAGTACAGGACAAAGGACGAGAACTGGAATCTTAGTAGCATTTGTTACTGTATGAAGAAAGTAAAACCACAATAATGAGTAATTGTGTTCATTTATTTGGAAAAGTAATAATATTAATAAATATTGATAACAAAAATGAAAGCTAGAATTTAACAAGACTTGTTAAATATTAAAGCCCATTAAAGCACTTATAAAATACAATTCACCAAAATTTTGCCACATTCTAAGGTGTGCTTTAGTTTTCATTATTCCTGTTTTTCAAAAGAGAAAATATTTATGATACAGTATGTAAATGAAGGAAAACCAGACAAGATATTATATTAAGAAAATGTATAGAATCTTGCTTTACAAACTCTTTGAGCAATGATTCTAAATTTTGGAGGATGAGATCTATATTCACTAATTCTCTACTAATAGAAAAGATTGAAACAAACTAATGAAGTAATGGAAACACTCAACTATGCCAAGAAATTTGGAAGTTAACTACTTGGCCAAATGACTAGAAAAGATCCCTATAGATACCCATTCCAAAGAGTGGTGACCCAATAGTGTGTTCAAATTTTAGAACAATATAATTGCTGTCCCATGCAAGTAAAATTTTGCTGAGGATCATCCAACAACACTTGCAGTACATTGACAGGGAGCTGCCAGAGGTTCAGGCTGGATTTAGAAGAGGTCATAGAGCAATAGACATCATTGTTGGCATCAGATGTATCTTGGCAGAAAACAGATAATACCAGAAATGTGTTTCCTTGTGTTTAATTCACTATGCCAAGGCATTTGTATGTATGAACCATAGTAAATTATGGATAGCATTGAGAACAATGGGAATTACTTCATTGTGCTAATGCAGAATCTGTATTAAAAGGCAATTGCACAAACAGCACAGGGGAATACTGCCTATTTTAAATCAGAAAGGATAAGAATTAGGGCTGTGTGTAAGACTGGGCTGACTAGAGAAGCAAATCCAGTGACACTCGTATATGTGTGAAAAAGAGCTTTATGTCAAAGAGTAATTGGACATCAAGAAAACATCCCAGCCCAGTCCAAATCAAGTCCATAAGTCCGATATGAGTCTGTAAGTCCAATATTAGTCCATAAATCCCTCTTCAAACTCACGCAGCCACAAGCAATTATGCATCAAGATCACTGGTGGGTGGGTGTAAAGTCTTGTGGATCCAATGGTTGTGGATGCTTCTCCCAGACTTCTGCAGATCTCCTGCATGTCTCCAAATGGCTCACCAGCAGAAAGATGAAGCAGAGAGTGGCCTGGCTTGAGAGTCATTTATCTAAATGGCACCTCCAAATGAGGTCATCAAGCTGTGACCTGATAGACTAAACCCACCTATATCTTCTTACAGGTGCCATGTTGGCACAAAAAAATCCTAAAAGGTTGTATCATCTTACATACTTATTCACTCTGTATGATGCGCAAATAATCAGAGCAGCTGGATGATGTGAAAAGTAATACAGCATCAGGGTTAGAGAAAGGCTTATTAAATCTTGGATATGCAGATGAGACATTGCTTGCTGAACATGAGATGGTCTTGAAGCACTTGCTGAAGAAGATCAAGGATGGCAGGCTTCAGTAAGGAATAAAATTTAATATAAAGAAGACCAAAATCTTCACAACTGGACCAATAAATAACATCATGATAAATGTTGAAAAGCTGAAGTTAATCAGGATTTTGTCTTGCTTGTATCCACAATACATTTCCACGGAAGCAGTAGTCAAGAGATCAAATGACACATTGCATAGGGTAAATCTGTAGCACAATACCTCTCTAAAGAATGAAAAAGCAAGGATGTTACTTTGAGGACTAAGATGTGCTGCTAAAAGCCATGGTATTTTCAATCACCCCCTATTTATGTGAATATTGGACATTGAATAACGAAGACCAGAGAAGAGTGGATGCATTTGAACTATGGTGTGTCAGAAAAACATCGACAGCATCATGGATTACCAAAAGAACAAGTAACTCTGTTTTGAAAGAAGCACAGCTAGAAAGTACCTCTGCGGCAAGGAAGATGGTGAGACTTCATCTTATTTACTTGGGCATGTCAGGAGAAACCATTCCCTGGAGAAGGACATCAAGTTTGGTAAAGTAGAGAGACAGGAAAAGAGAGGAACAGCATTGACGAGATGGATTGACATAGTTTCTGCAACAATGGGCTGAAGCAGAAGAATAGTTGTGAGGATCGTGCAGGACTTGTCAATATTTCATTCTGTATTACATAGCGTTACTATGGGTTAGAACTGACTTGATAGCACCTACCAAGCAACAAAGAATTTTGAGACTAAAATAAGCCAAATATTATATTCTTGGATTTGAAATGACCCCTGATGGCAGAATAATCAAACACTCATTTATTAACTGAAAAGTTGGTGATTCTGAACCAATAACTGCAATGTGGTAGAAAGATGGGGCAATTGGCTCCCAAGTTGTATAGTCTTGGAAACCTACTAGCAGGCAGTTCTACTGTACCTTATAGGGTTTCTATGATCAAATCAACTCTAAGGCAAAGTATTTGTTTTTTTGTTGGTGGTGGTCATTTGTTTGTGGGGATTTGAAATATTTCTAGACCTGTAGGAAACAGAGAAATGATAGATAAAAGGCATTATGTGGGGTTATATTAATATATGTAGTAAATTGAGATTATAATATTTCTTTACTCATTGATGTTTGTAATATACACATCATTTACTTGTATGTATTTGGAAACCAAGGATAAGAGTGAGACTGATAGACATTTATACATATACTTTTCTAAAACTCAAATGAACTGCTATCTTGTTTAGTCCTATAGGGTAGAACCCCCCTGTGAGTTCAAGAATGCAACATTTTATAGAAGCAGAAAACCTCTTCTTTCTCCCACTGAGTGCCTGGTGCTTTCGATGTGTGCAACCAGGCTCCTATATACATAAAGTTGGGCTATAATTTTAAAAGTATTTAAGTCATTAATAGACCATAATCCATAGCACTTAGACCATTAATAGTAAAATCAAACACATTTTAATAATCGCTATATTAGGAAACAGAAAGACTAAGAGATTAACTGTCATATTATATACTGTGGTATGTATACTCAGATATAAATTTACTATATATCTGAGCTTAATATCTTTAACAGGCCATAGTTTTTCATAACTACAATGATAAAACCACAGGTTTCGAGAGCTTGGAGATATTACTATCTACCCTCAAAACACTAGTAAGTGATGTTTCTGAGGCCAGGGGATAAAATGAGATGTGGAAAGTCATGCAGAAGTTTTTCATAAATACAAAGTAAGAATTAGATTCTCTGTCTTCTAAGTGCAGCACAATTTTTAGTATGCCACACGTTTCCATTGTATTTTTTATATTAATGTCTAATGAGTCCCGAACCCTATATGAAGTCCCTTTCACACATAAGATACAGCAAAACAAAACACTTAAAGGATTTTTGTGATTTGAAAAATAAAAGAAATGTTCTTTCATGAACATATTTCCACTTTAACACACACAAAAAGTTTAGAATTTTGTTTTGCTTGTGAAATCATTATCCCAACATAGGTTTAAAAGTACTCCTTCCCAGAGCTATAAAAATAATCAATGAGAAAACAGGGACAGATTCCAGACCTAATCCAGGGCATAGGCATTCTATCACACATAATGAAGGAAGTACAAACAGCACAAGACAAAACAAACAATTGAGACCTACTAAAAATAAGGCACTTATGTGCATCCCAAGATTTCATCCAAAGAGTAAAAATACAACCCACACACTTGGGGGGAAAATCCTTAGCAATACCACAACAGACAAGGGACTTATCTGGAAAATCTTTAGAAACCTGCAATACCTCAAAAAGAAAAGCAAACAAACAAATAATCCAATTAGAAAGTGGGTGAAGTACACTGAAAGTTCACCAAAAATGACACCTAAATGACTAACAAACTTGAAAAAAGTCATAGTAATTAGCCATCCAAGGGATAAAAATCAAAATAAGGATCAGATATTACCTTATACCAACAATAATAGCCCAATTCAAAAAAATGAAAAACAACAAATACTGGAGAGATTGCAGGCAGACTGGAACCCTAACATATGGCTAATGGGTCTGTAAATAAAGACAACATTTATGGAAAGGAATATGGGACCAGCTCAAACAGCTGGGAATAGAAATTCCATGTGAGTCAGTAATACCTTTGCTGGATATATACCTCATATTATGTTTGTCATACCTTAACAAACATATGCCCTACTGTGTTCATAGTGGCACTGCTCGTGATATTTAGAAGTTAGAAATTGCCTGAATGCCTATCAGTTGAATATATAAATATAAAAACATAATAGAATACTGTGAATTGCAAGGAAGAAGAAGGAGGAGGAGGAGGAGGAGAAGAAAGATACCTCAAAGCACATCATGACATGGATAGAGCTGGGGAACATCTTACTGAGTGAAGTTCTTTGATTATAAAATGACAAATATTGTATGTGACTACTGCTATAAGTATAAAAACCAAGACAAAGCTTTAAATAGGAAACTCCTGGGGAACATGACTGCCAGGCAATAAACAGAGGAAGATCTTCTCAAGAGCTACCAGAGAAATCCCACCAGAAGGGAAGTCCCGTACTCCATGAGGACCACAAGGAAAGTTTAAAGAATACGTACATGGAAGTTTCATAACATTGGGAATCAGCAACACATGCTAACTGCTGCCAACTCTCCATTCACCAGACCACTAGCCCTAGCCGTTTCTGTGCTCTTTCACTTCCTTGCATAGGAGTGCCTGTGAATACATACTGATCCTTGCCTGCTCCAACCCACCTCGCCCAAACGCTCACCCCTCTAGTGTTTGGAGGTCCTGAATGTGCACACAATGTGAGCAACTTAGTGAAGGCCTCCTTACAACTTGGTGCTGGAATACTTCCCAGCAATACTTCCCCCACTAGTATGCCCTGCTTTAAAATTGTACTTTCTTATTTCCTTCTCCATTCTCCAATCCCCACCATGTGCATTGGTGCCCGTGCCAATGCTATCAAAGGATTATGAATCCCAACCCAAACCACAGATGTTTGATTTTGTTTCCCCCCTTTCCCTCTTAGTTCCTCATCTTGTGTAGCCCCACATCCTCGTGAATATGAGCACCTCAGAGGCAGACAGAGGCAGCAAGCCAATGCCACCATGGATCCAGATATATCCACCCAAACCAGTTTTTTTGATGTTTTCTCCTTTCTCCCCCTCATTCCAAACTCCCATGAAATCCTGCCCTGCTATGGATTCCAAGGTGGACAAAAGTAGCAGGTCAACAACTCTGCAGATGCAAGCACAACCATTCAAACCAGGTTTTTCACTATTGTTTTCCTTTCTCCTTCTAACCAGCTCCTCCCATCGGCCTGACTTCTAGTGGTTTCCTGGGCATCTGAAACAGAGGCAGCACAGGTAGATAGCACCACCACCACAGATGCAGGCACACAGGTTTTTTGTTTTGTTCCAGTTTTCTCTGCCCCTCCCAAGTTTTCCTTATATATGTCCCTGAGGGGCCCTAGCCAACTGCATCAACAGTGCCATGCCAATAGAACTCTACTTCCACCTCCAAGTCACAGCCTTGTCTTTCCCCCACTTATCTTCTCTGCTTCTTTATGCTTTTCCCCCATCTTCCTTTTCTTTTTCCTTCTTTCTCTTCTCTTTCTTTCCTTCCTTCTCTTGTTTCTTTTGAAATTATAATTCTTCTTCTAAAAGAAACCAAACCAAACTGACAGCCCTCAAGGAGATGCCCACTGAAGGCAACCCTGTAAAAGAGGGTAAACTTCCCCTGTGGGTTTCAGAGACTGTCATTGCTTGGGGAGTAGAAAGCCTTGTCTGTCTCCTGAGGAGTGGCTGGTAGTTTTAAATGGGTGACCTTGCTGTTAGCAGTCCAATGCATAACCACTATGCTACAAGGGCTCCTCTCTTTTTCTAAACATATACATATAAATAAATCATTTTATTCTTGTCTGATTAGTACTTTCTCCTTTCTCCTTCACCACCCACTATCTCTTTCTGCTCTCCCTTTCTTTGTGAAATATATTTATGTCTTAAAGTCCAATAATTTGATTTTGTTACCTCCCGTTTTTAACATGTATTTTGCCATGTTCTCTGGGTCTGTAATATAGGGAATTCTCATAAAAAAGGGAATTAAAAATTGTACCCAAAAATGTATATAAAAATGGGCAAAAAGGAAAATCAAATCATTCAACTCTAAGACATGTACCCTGACTACCACCAACAAGAGAAACAATTGACAGCAACAAAAATAAATTTGAAGAATTCCTGAGAATGAAGTGGGATACTATGAAGAGAAAAAATCTGGAGCAAAAAGAAATAATTTTTTAAAAAGTCTACAGAGAAAACACTTCAAGAAATCATGGAGAAAATAATTTCCCCACCTTCACAAAGGAGGAGAAACTATTCATGCAGCTAAAGAGGACTTCAAACCAGAAAGATTTCAATAGAAAAAAAATTGTAACATCTTGTAGAGAACGCTCCAGTTTCAAGGAAAAGGATAGAGTCATTAGTGCAATTAGGGAAACAGGAACAATCACCTACTGTATTAGGCAGAGTTCTCTAGAGAAGCAAGACCAGGACATTTATGATTATATATATGCGAAAGTATATATATGTGTGTATATGTGTGTGTATAAAAATATGTAAAAGAATAAGTTTATAGAGCAAAAGGAATATAACAGTAAATTAATCCACACAACAGTGCAGAGAGCTTGGTCCAGCTCACTTTGATGGGACAGTTAATGCTGAAGTCTTTACAACTCATGTTGTCATTAGCCCAAGGGCAAGGAAGCAACATTAGGAAAACAAAGAGGTGAGGTGTAGGAGAGGCCAGTGGTGCAGCTAGCAAAGCAGGTCACAGGTAGCTTCACAGCGTAGTGATGCAAAGTGGCTGGCAGGGGTTTCTGCATCTGGAGACATCCCAAAGGCAGCAAACAGCACAGTGATGTGGTCCACCATAGCACAGAACATGTGTTGAATCAGACAATGTGCTAGTTTGACCACCAGGGAGAGAGGGAGGGCAAGCCATTTATCTCAGTCACAATGCCAATGGAGGTTATGAAGCTGTGCCTGATTAACATGCTAAACTCCACCAACATCTTACAGGTGCCATGATGACACATAAAACCTAACTATCACAGCTACAATGAAAAAATAATAAAGAAAAGCACAAATTTCTCAGCAAAAAACATGCAGGTAAGAAGACATATACCAAATTCTGGAAGAAAAAATATGTTAGGCAAGGGTTCTCTAGAGAAACAAAACCAGGATACTTATAATGATTATATATTATATAATATAATATATAACAAAACCAGGATACTTATAATGATTATATATTATATACAATATATAATATATATATATATGGAATATAATATATAAATATATATATATGGAATATAACAGCTAATTAGTCCACACAGCAGTACAGAGGGCTTATTTCAACTCCCTTTTATGGAACAGTTAATATACTGAAGGTCCTTCAATTCATGCCAGCTGCTGGTCTCAGGTCCAGGAAGCAGACAGGGGAATCTGCCCGCAGGAAACACAAGCAGAGTCAGCCACAGGCAGCAGATGCCATGGTGGGGCAGCAGCAACAGTAGGAAGATGAGAAGTTGAGGCTTAACAGAGACCAGTAGTTCGGGAGGGTAGCAAAGCAGGACCTGAAGGAATCTCAAGCTCTAGTGATGTATGCAAACACCAGCAGCAGCATGGCCAAACAGGTCTAGATGAAGCCTCAAGCTCTAGTGATGCATGACAAGGCAACATGATCTGTGCATTGGTTTGTCCCATAGGTGGCACAGGTCACAGTTAAGACAAAGCTCTGGCTCAGGCAGCAGCACACCGGTCAGATCACCAGGAAGAAAGAGAGAAGGGGCCGGCCTCAGAAAGTCATTTTTCTGGGTCACTCTACAGTCAAGCTGCAATCTAATTAAACATCACCCACATGTTCCTACAGAAGCCTAGTTGGCACAATATACATAACTATCACACAAAAAACTACCAATCAAGAATCTTATATCTATCAAAAGTATCCCTCAAATGTGAGAGAGAAATAAAGATATTTCCAGTTGAGGAAAATTTCAAATAATTCATAAAACAAGACCAGCACTACAAATTATATTAACACAGTGGTTCTCAACCTTCCTAATGCTATGACCCTTTTAAACAGTTCCTCATGTTGTGGTGACCCCCAACCACAAAATTATTTTCATTGCTACTTCATAACTGTAATTTTGATACTATTGTGAATTGTAATGTAAATATCTGATATGCAGGATGTATTTTCATTATTACAAATTGAACATAAAACATAGTGATTAATCACAAAAAATATGTAATTATATATTGTGAAATATTTATTTCTAATTACAAATAAATGAAATGGTGTCCTGAAGCATGGTGCAGCACAGGTAACAATCTTTACGTCGGTACTCCTACATGGGCATATCTGCACATGGGTGGACCCTGGAGACAGATAGAGAAATGGTGTCATCAGAAAAATGGTTTTCCAATAGTCTTAGGCAGTGGTTCTCAAACTTCCTAATGCTGAGATCCTTTTAATACAGCTCCTCATGTTGTGGTGACCCGCCCATCCATAAAATTATTTTCATTGCTACATCATAGCTGTAAGTTTGCTACTGTTATGCATTGAGTGACACCTGTGAAAGGGTCGTTTGACCCCCAAAGGCATTGTGACCCAAAGGTTGAGAACCACTGAATTAGCAGAATCATTATGAACAGAGAAGCAATAACAAAAGCATACAAATCTGAGAACAACAAACAGTACACCATCCAAAAACCAATACAACAGAATAAGCACTAAAAAAATCACATAATTAGAGAAGAAACAAAGACACCAAAAATATCACGTAATAGAAAACTCACACATATCACACAACAAAAGGATAGCAACCAATCCATATATGTAAATGAAAAAGAAGAATTTACACCACATAATGAACAAATTAATAATAAAGCAGAAGACATAACCATAATAAACATATTTATCTTCAGCAAAAGATGCTCCAAATACACCCATCAAACCTTCACAAAGTTGAAGACAGAAATAGATAGCTCAATAATAATAGGAGGCTTCAATACACTCCTCTCATGGAAAGAGAGATCATTAGGAAAGAAATTATTGGAAAAAAAACCCAGAAGATCTAAACAACATAATCAACTAGCTCAAACTCCAAAACATGTACAGAGCACCCAGCATGGTATACAGACTTCTCCAATACCAACAGTATATACTGTACAATAGACTACATGTTAAACTACAAAGCAAGGTTATATATATATATATATTTTTTTTTTAATTGAGATCCCACAATCAATTTTCTTAGACCACGGTGCTACTGAAGTAGGAATTGAGAATAGAAAGAAAGAGAACATAAAGCCAAACACATAGAGGCTTGTGTTAGGCAGGGTTCTCAAAAACAAAACCAGGACATTTATGAATATATATATATATATATATGTTTATACAGTGAGAAGGAATATAACAGCTAATTTGTACACACAGCAGTACAGAGGGCTCAGTTCAACTCACTTTCGTGGAACAGTTAATATACTGGAAGTCCTTCAACTCACACAGACAGCAGGGTGGGTCAGCTTAGTGAATCAGGCCCCAATGGGATCTCAACCTCAAGCACTGATAACAGGATCTCCAGCCTCAAGCTCAAGTAATGTACAAACTAGCAGTGTGGTGAAGCAGGCATAATCCATGGAATGGGTTCTCCCACCAGTAGTGTAGCCCACAGGTTGGGGCAGAGAACTAGCTAAAGCAGCAGCACTCTGGACTGTTCACCAGGGAGCAAGAAGGAGATGGGATGCTGGCTGTCTTTATTTATTTTGGTTGTCCTCTAATCAAGCTGCGACCTGATTAAACTCTGCCTATGTGTTCCTATTGACCTAGTTGGCACAATAAACCTAACTATCACAAGACTGAAAAATGTACAACTTAAAAACCACTCAGGAATAGATCACATAAGGGATGGATGAAATTAAGAAATTCTTTGAAAGAAATGAGAATAATAACGTAACATACCAAAATCATGTGGAACACAGTAAAAACAGTTATGAAAAAGCAATTTTTAGCAATCAATACACACACGGAAAAAGAGGAGAAATCCAAAATCAGCACCTTAAAACAGGACCTCTAACAACTAAAACAAGAGTAAGAATATAAACTTTGAACCAATAGTAGATAATAAATTATAAATATTTGAGCAGCAGTAAATGAACATGAAAAAAACAATGAGAAAAAAAATCACAAAGTCAAGAAATTATTTCTTTGAAAAGATTAATAAAATTGATGAACTATTACCAAAATTGACAAAAAGGAAGAGAAAGAAGATGTAAACATCTAGAATTAGAGATGAAAAGGGTAACAACTCAAATGATCCAATGAAATGAAAAAATAACAAACTATTACAAAAGTCTGCACAACAAGTTTCATAACCTAGAAGAAATGGAGAAATACTTAGAAATATGCCATCTACTAAAGTTAAGGCAGGTATATGTGCAAAACCTGAACTCATCCTTAATAAATAGAGAAGACTAGCAAGAAACTTTTAACCAAAAAAAAAACACAGGACCAGATGACTTAATGGGAATTTTTCCAAGTATTTGATGAAGAACTGTCAATAATTGTATACAGACTATTCTAGAGTATAGAAATGGACAGAGAGAATTGTCATTCTATGAATCTAGCATAACCTTTGTTCCAAACCCAGGCAAAGACTCCATAAACAGAAAACTACAGATCAATATCCCTCATGAACATAGACACAAAATTTCTCAACAAAATTCTAACAAAAATAATCCAACAACATACAAAATTAATTAATCATGATCAAATGGATTCATTCCTGGGACAGAAGAATGGCTCATAGTTCGGTAAACAATCAGTGTACTCTACTACATAAACAAGACAAAAAAATCAGAACCCTCTGATCTTATCATTAGATACAGAAAGGTTGTGAGGGCAAAGTTGTTTGCTCTTTAGGCAAATGGGACAGAACCACCACCTTTCAGGGTTCAGGCAAAGCTCAGTGTCCATTGCTTTAAGAGTCCTCACACCTCGACTGTATTGTACCTTTTATCGATAAGTTTTCTCATTGCAGATAATGCCCCTCTCAAAACCGTTTGATGTGTAAGATAAGAGCTAGTTTCAGTTAATCTTACAAGTGGTGTCCAGAATGTGGGGAGATGAGAAAGGCTCTGTAAAAAGGGGTTAAAAAGCCCAGGTGACACTAAAACAAGGAAACTGAAACAAGAATTGGGCTCAGTCTGCAAGTCCCCAGGAAGGAGCTATGTGAATAGTAGGGGGGAACTTTGGGGGCATATCCTGGGGCTTGGGGGCAAAGCAGTAGCAGGATTGCAGTTTACAGTCACATGTTCTTTCTTAATCAGGAAATGTGGTGCAACAGTGCCAAGATAAAAAATTTACTTTAAATTCTAAATATAGTTAAGAAGTATAATATTTGATTCCTGGAAGGAGGAGCATACAGTGAAAATACTTAAAAGAGTCTTTGGTTCCCAGAGGAGGGGACGTTAGACTTAGAAATTTGGTATAAAGTAAAGTAAAAAGCTTAAAAGTGTCTCTGGCTATAAGCCATAACAAAGGAATGAGTCTGCTGATAAGCTAACTTAGCAGACACTGCAGTTTCTATATAATAATACAGGAACAGTTGATTTTAAAAAGAGCAGAAAGCAGCTTTCACTCATAAGAAAGCTGCATATTTAAAAGGAAAACTTGTACCTGTGACATTTGCTCTTATGGGCTTTAAGGTAGTTTTAGAGCCATGCACGTAAGTGAAGAAAAGTGTGGAGGTAAATTTGTACACAGCTCTGTGATGAGTTCGAGGATAATAGTCTTGAAAACGCTAAATAAGGACAGTAATTGTTCTGAGGAGGGCGCATCCTCCCCTCCCCAAACCCCCAACACACACACATTTTTTTTTTCTCCTCCATCAAAATTGGCTATAGCTCCACTTTTGGAGGACATTGAGATTGAAAAGCTAACGTTGAATCTTGCGAGCTAGACCTTATGTGATAGTGAGGAAGAAACATTAAAGGTGAAGTCTGTGCCGAAAAGATATACACCCAAGCCAAAAGGAACAGCGTTATTTAGAGTTGAACAAGGAATTTTTGATGAAGGGGACTTGGGAACCCATCTGGCCTGGCCTGTCACTTATTAATCATTCACCAGATGTAAATAATCCACAAGGGATGAGAGAAGTTAGACATAATACTTTTCCTTTTAAATTGTTGAAAGAAATGAAACAGGCAGTAGCTAGTTTGCCGTCATATTTCTCTTTGAAATAATACGATGAAATCCTTGGCTGAAAGGGAATGATTTGGATGGCATTAACTAAAGCCTATCTCTCTCCCTCGACTATCTGCAACACTGAACTTAGAAGACAGACGGACCTGAGGCATAGGAGGGAAGAAGAAATTTAGAAAATTGAATTTCCATGGATTTGCAGATAATACAGGAAGTAGTCCTGGCTTCAGTCATTATAAATTTATGCAGATGCTAATTTGATTTATTTTCTTGTTTCAAAAAAGGCAAAATGTTGATGATGGAAAACCTCAATGTGGACATCCGTCAATTTCCCAAATGGACAAAAATATTGACAAAATTCATGCATCTGTGCTTGAAGACCAACAACAAACCATTGCAGAGATGGGAAAGTTATCTGGACCAACTTGGAGCTGGGTTCAGCAAATTTTAATGGAAGATTTGGGAATGAGAAGGGTTGCTGTGAAATTTGTGCCTCGGATTCTAACTGACCAGGGAAAAGCGTATCCAGTGAAACATTCTGTGCTTTGAAAGAACCGATTACATGGAACTGTGTGTGACCTCCTCCCTGGGGGACAGACAACCAAAAAGTGGATGAAGGGAGACGTCGGACAGGGCAAGATATGACAAAA
>NW_022103906.1:6292624-6304794 GCF_000313985.2 Echinops telfairi
CTAAATAAGATAGGCTGGATGAACAATCTGGAGGAGAAAACAACAGGACCGACATTTCCAGGGGGACATGGGAGAGGGGAAGGTGAGGGGAAAGGTAGTGGTGTTAACAAACCCAGGGACGAGGGAACAACAAGTGATCCAAATCGGTAATGAGGAGGGTGTAGGAGGCCTGGTAAGGCATGATCAAGGGTAATGTAACCAAGAGGAATTGCTGAAACCCAGGTGAGGACTGAGCATTATAGTGGGACAGGAGGAAAGTCAAAGGAAATAGAGGAAAGAGTTGGGAGGCAAAGGGTATTTATAGAGGTCTAGATAAAAGTATGTACATTGGCAAATATATTTATATATGAGGTTGGGGAAATAGATCTATGTGCGTATATTTATAGGTTGAGTATTAAGATAGCAGATGGGCATTGGATCTCCACTCAAATACTCACTCAATGCAAGAATACTATCTTCTATTAAATTGACATTCTATGGTGTTCACCTTCCTGACACAACCGCTGAAGACAAATGTGTACATGAGCAAATGTGGCGAAGAAAGCTGATGGTGGCTGGCTATCAAAAGATATAGAGTCTGGGGTCTTAAATGCTTGAAGTTAAATAAACAGCCATCTAGCTCAGAAGCAGCAAAGCACACATGCAAGAAGCACACCAGCCTGTGCGATCAAGAGGTGCTAAAGGGATCAGGTATTAGGCATCATCAGAACAAAAAATCTTATCATAGTGAATGAGGGGGGGAGTGTGGAGTGGAGACCAAAGCCCATTTGTAGGCCACTGAACATCCTCTTACAGAAGGGTCTCGGGAAGGAGACAAACAAGTCAGGATGCGATGTAGCAACAATGAAAAATACAATTTTCCTCTAGTTCCTAAATGCTCCCCACCTATCATGATTCCAATTCTACATTGAAAGTCTGGCTAGACCAGAGGATGTACTCTGGTACAGATAGGAACTGGAAGCACAGGGAATCCAGGGCGGATGAAACCATCAGGACCAGTGGTGTGAGTGGCGATACTGGGAGGGTTAGAAAGGGGGAACCAATGATCTACATGTGACCTCCTCCCTGGGGGATGGACAACAGAAAAGTGGGTGAAGGGGGACGTCAGACAGAGCAAGATATGACAAAATAATAATTTATATTTAATTATCAAGGGGTCATGAGGGAGGGGGGAGGGGGGAGGGAGGGGAAAAATGAGGAGCTGATGCCAGGGGCTTAGGTGGAGAGCAAATGTTTTGAGAATGATGAGGGCAATGAATGTACAAATGTGCTTTACACAACTGATGTATGTATGGATTGTGGTAAGAGTTGTATGAGCCCCTAATAAAATGATTTTTTTTTAAATAAAGAAAGAAAGAATAGCTCCGAATCAACACAAATTATTTTCCAAGGTCATTACTGGTGATGAGACATGGCGCTATTGTTATAACCACAAAAACAAACATCAATCAAGCCAGTGGAAGATGCCATCATCACCTTGCCCAATCACCTTGATCTGTGATTTCACTTGATGATAATGCTCATTTATTTTTTTTTATGTGAGTGGGATATGCCTTTGGATCTCATTCCACCAGGTCAGAGTGTTAATCAACCTTTCTTTTTAAAGCTTATGAAAAGATTGTGTAACAGTGTGCAACAAAAAAGGCCTGATTAGACAATGTACCTGTTCATGCAGCCATCTCATATATATATATGCAATAGAGAGAGACACACACAGAGAGAGGAAGGTTTATATTAGGGAACATATCACACTTTTGTAGAAGTAGGCAAATTCCAAGATATCAGTCTACAGGCTTCTCCTGACTCAGGAGGCTGCATGGACTAAAGAACTCAAGATCAGCTCATCAGATTCAGACTTCTGGCTGCAAAAATGAATGAACTCAAAGTCCACAAGTAAGATAGCAAGCTGAGGTTTACTTTCAGAATAAGTTGGCAATACATCAGGCTGCAGGCTCAAGTTTATAGAACAAGAGTTTAGATAATGAGCCAGATGTAGATTCCTGGCCCACTAGAGAGCAAGCATGCTTTTCTATAGGGTCCATATGTGTTAAAAGCAGTCCAAAACCAGAGGAATGTTCATCATGAGGGAGTTTTAGTTCCTAACGGCCAAACCAGTGAGAATTGTTATCAAGTCAATTTGACAAAAAGACATAACTATCACTGTGGGAAACGGAGAGATTTCTCTCAACTTGTCTCCCCCAAATATATGCCAAATTTAGCTGCTTGCTATAGGTGGCAAATGACTGTTCACTTGGAAGTCAAAAAAAGTAGGTCAGAGGTTATTCTCCCTAAGGGTTATCAGCCATCCAGAGCAAGCAGACACCATTGTTTATCCCACAACAAGTAGGGCCCACTCCTTTCTGAAAAGGATAGTAGTAAATTGCTTCCCTGAAAGACAGCCCAGGGACCCACTCAATGGTGACCAAGGTTAGGCCGCCATCACGAATCTAGGGTCCGCCCTTCTTGTCACATGTATACCTCTGGTTCCACCCCTTCCTATCATGTGTACACCCCTAGCTCATCCCTTTTCTGTTATGCCTATGCCCATTGTATATCCCCCTGCTATTGCTTGTATTGCCTATTTTACAGCCCCTTCCTGTGAGTGGTTACCTGTAATCACAACCCCTAAGTAGATATAAGTCTTGGTTAGCAATCAATCTCTCTCCTGCTCTCTCCTGCCCTGTACCATCAAGAGGAGCTGTGGTGAGCATGCTACTATGAAATATGTCCGACTTCATTATTTTACTCTCTCTTCTATCTCTACTCATTCTTTATGACTTTAGTATAATCTTTATATTTCTTAGTCGTACAATTGTGCTTATTGAACTCGTGATTACTTTTGGGGGGCTGGCCTTTCCCCACATATCCTAAGAGCAAGAATAAAATATTTGTTATTCTGGTATATACTGGAATTATAACAAATAAAACAGAAGCATACATAAAAATAGATGTAATTTAAGGAAATGAAGGCTAATATTAATGATATAAAATTGGCAGTTATAATTTTTCCTCTGAATTTCGTGATCACAGCTTAAAAATAATGAAGATTGGAATCAAGAACTTGGTATGTGGTGCCCTTCAACAGTATTGTCAGTTCATGGTGCCCACACATGGTTTAGATATTTCCAGTGCTTAAAATTCATTATGGTAAGCATTTATTTCAACTAGACATACTAGGTGAGGGTACGGGTGGAGCCCAAACTTTAATTAGGTCACAGCCTGATGATGCCTTCTGCCTTTTTGGGGGTGTGGCCTTTTGAGAAAGATCATGAGCAGAGCTGAGCTTTTTTATTGCCCCGTTACCTTCTGCTGGATCTGGATCCTGCATCCAGTTCATAGATCTCCTGTTATGTAGTTTTCTGATCCAAGGAGCATCAATGGATTGCCATCCTGGAATTCATTTAGCTGACCTTGGAGTCATTTATTTCTGTATCCAACAGCCTGTGACCCTCTAGATACTTCATCCTGCTTGCTGTTCATCCGTTTCTACAGCTCTAGGGGTCAGAGACATAGAGTAAAACAAAAATAAGATACATCCATAAATTTAAAATACATCAAAAGTAATAACCCACAAGTTGTTTTCCCTCAAAATGTATATAGTATTTGTAGTAATATAAGCGAGTTTTACTTTGAAACTATTACAGTCAATGTAGAATGGTATTGTGTTAACATCACTTCATGGAATGTAGCCAAGTCTTTTGTCAGACATCCAAAGTAAAATTTAAAAAAAGGATGTTGTAGGATTTTTCTAATATAAAAGAAAATGAACTTAATTAATGGCACTTTACTCTGTGTACATGGTTCCTTCTTTGAATGTCTTACAATTTTTAGGGAATGAAAGCGACATTAATTTTCTATTCACTGCTATATTCCCAGCACATGGAAAATGGTCAGTGTTCAATAAATATTGGCTAATCGAGAACAAATAGTACTGAAGGAAGAAGTTCAAACTGCACTGAAGGCATTAGTCAAATCTCTTAGATGGAATAAACATGGAAAGATGTCAACGTGCCAATGAAGTACTAGAGCACTCCCTGGTCTAGGCCAAAAAAATTAAGGTGAGAACTATCTGACCAACCAGCTGGAAGAGATTCATATTTGTATTCAACCCAAAGACAGATGACCTCATTGAATGAGGAAATTATTCAAAAGTATCATTAATATCACATGCTAGTAAATGTTTGCTGAAGGTCATTAAACAGTGATCAGTACTTTGAGGAGTACTTTGACAGGGAGCGATGAGAAATCTAAGCTGGATTCAGAAAGAGGGCTTGAAATAATTATTGATATCTGATGGATCTTGACTCAAAGATAGGGATACCATAAACATGTTTACTTGTATTTCATTGCTTATAAAAAGACATTCAACTGTGTGGATCATAAACAACTATGGATAGTATTGAGAAGAATGGGAAATACATTCCATTTCAATGAGCACACGTGGGACCTGTACATGCATCAAGAAGCAGTCATTGGAAAGCACGAGGGAGTACTGCTTGGTTTAAAATGAGGAAAGAAATTGTCAGTGTCATATCTTTTCATCAAGCTTATACAATCTGCATGCTGAGCATATAATGAAAAGAGCTGGAATATATGAAGAAGAATCCCACAACAGTATTGGTGGTATGCTCACTAGGAACCTGAATATACTTAAGACACAACGTTGTACAGTACTGAAAGTGAGGAGAACTTGACGCACTTGCTGATGAAAATCAAGGATTACAGGCTTCAGTATGGACTTCAATTCGATCTAAAGAAAAGAAAAATCTTCATACCTGGACCAATAGGTAACATTATAATAAGTAGCAAAACACTGAATTTGTCAAGGATTTTACCTTTTGGATTTACAAGCAGCAGTCAAACATAAGATCTCTTTAAAGTGTTGAAGAGCAAAGGTGTCAATTTGAAAAATAAGTGTGCCTGACCCAAATCATGGTATTTGCAATCGCCTCTTATGCATATAAGAAAGAACAGAGAGGAATTGGTGTATTTGAATCATTGTGCTGGTGAAGAATATTGACAGTACCATGGCTTGACAAAGGAATGAATAGATCTGTTTTGGAAGAAGTGCAGCCAGAATGCCTCTGAGAGGCAAGGACTTCCTATCACATACTTTTGAGAAGACATCCTTTCACGTACTTTGAACATGTTGTCAGGAGAGACCAGTCCCTGGAGAAGGACATTGTTCTTGTTAAGTGGAGGGGCAGTAAAAAAGAGGAAGACCTTCGAGAAGATAAATTGACACAGTGACTGCATCAATGGGCCCAAACGTAAGCACCATTGTGAGGCTGGCATAGGATTGGGCAGCATTTTGTTCTGGAGTACATAGGGTGGCTATGAGTGGGAACGCACTCAATGGCACCTAGCAACCACAAATAAATTATTTCGTTAAATTTAATAGATACGTGTGCATTTTTATTTATTAAAATAAGAATCTGGGACATCTAAATCAGCACCCCATCCCTTCAAAAAACTCTAATAAGCTACAAACCACAACAAAATCTGGCAGTTGTTCATGTATAAAATATTTCAATTCTAAGCAAAGCAATGTGAACAAGGACTAGATGGAAAATTCCACTATTTAGATAACAACTACTGAAATTGTTTATCAAAATGCACCTGCACATTGTCATGAAATGCAAATAGAAAAACAAAGTATTAAAATACTTTTTTCCATATCATTCCAACTTATTTTTATTCCAAGGAAAGTGGCTTTTACTTTGAGTATGTTGGATGATTAAACAAAGTTCTAGGTTAGGTAATTACCCATTTTTTTCAAGGAATGCCCTATGGTATAAGGCTAACTGAAAAGGCAGAAAGAAGGATGGCATTTATTAACCATTGGACAGGCTTTTCTTTTCCATTTTTAGGTTTTAGTTGCCAAAGATTAGTGCCATATTGCTTTGTTTCAATGACGCATTTCAATGAACTGCATAAAATGGGAAAGAAAAAAAAAGGAATACACTTAACAGTCACACTTACATGGATCTCAAAAATAACATTGAGCTAGAAGAACCTTCAGTCCAAACTAGAGAAACAAATATTCTAAATAAGATCCAAAAGTAAAATCTGTACTAAGCACAACTCTAGCACAAAGATTAGCACATGTGCTAATAACATTTGGCTACATCGCTCTACTTTCACTCAAGTGTGAAAATAGACACAATACTAGTGTTTACAATAAACTGTAAATTGTAAACTATCATGATAAATGATAAACTATTTTGTAAAAAATCATACACAGAATGTGAATGTTGAATGAGACATGGGGGATATGTAACAAAGCTGCTGTTTATACTTTCCATAGAAATTTGAAATTTTAAGTTTTAAGTGTCCTTGATGCATGGTGATTATTGTGATCCCTGGTGATTGTTCTGTGTGAACAAATATAGTTTGCTTCTTACCATTTTTGTTTCAGAAAACATTTGTTTGAACACTTGGAGTTATTACAACTTTCTTTACTTGTTTATATTAATTTCCTAACAGATGGGCAAGATACATTTTACATAGCATATACTTTATTTCTGTAAAAGCATGACTTTTAGCTAAGCATGACCTATATTCTGAATACTAAATCCAACATTATAGGAAGGCAAAGGGTTTACTATTACTCACTAGGACAGGTTTAACCAAGTATATGTATTCTGTGTTCTGAAATTTTTCACAGTATCTAATATAATATTCGGAGATAGCCTGAGACAGAATATTTAACGTCTGATTTATTAAAATAGATTGATTTAAGTAGACACATTCATGGTTTCAGAAAGCTAAAATAGTTTCCAAGAATTCTATTATTTGTTCCATATCCTAAAATCATTTGAGTGTAATTTCAGAAATCTGCATTGTAGGAATAAGTTTATTTAGAGAATTAGTCAACTGAGAGGAAGAAATGTTTTGTTTTATGCAATCTGTGAAATACTAAAGAATAAAATGTAAGCAAGGGGAATCAGAGGGCCAGAGAAAAACATAAGTTAGTGGGATGGGTGAGAAAACAAATCAACCCTCAGTGGAAAAATGAACTAATAAATATTGATCAGAGTTTTTAAGCACTTAGTCAAAATGTTCAGAGATTAGTCCCAAATTACAACCTAATTTTTTTTTTGTAATTGTAGAACTCAGATGACATTTTTCTTAGACTTTAAGGGTTGCATTTCTGTGTACATTTAATTTCATATTTGTTTTGAATCAAATTATAACCTCTTTCTGACTTTGGGATAGTGAACATCTCTGTAAGAATCATGGAGCCACAGTTTTGTAATTTGAAAAACTGTGTTATATAAGAGACAATTTCAGATATAAGGTCAGGGTACTTCAGTCAGGTATGTCTACTAGTGCTGCTCAACTTATTCCTGCATTAATAATTTTCTTTCAGTTAACAAGTAATCGTTCTAATAATACTAACCTTGTGGATTTTTATAGTTAAATTTACAAATCTCTTATTGAAATTTTACTTTCAAGCAAACTTATGATTGATATTATTATTTTCTTTTCAGAGGATGAAAAAGTTAGGCTAAAACATTTAATGAATTTACTAAAAACAAATAAATTTTACATGATTAACTCTAATCACTCAAAATATTGTGACATATAGAGAAAATATAAAACTAGTGCTCATAGATAATCTGTGTAAAATCATATTAATTCAATAGTGTCATCTCAAAACTCAAATCATTGTTTAGAATTCCAATGCCTTTCTTTTTGGGTGAAAATGTGTTGAAGGGAAGACACAATGTAAACATAATCTCATACTATTTGGTGATAACAACACAATGGATCAATCACATTGCTCATTGTTTCCAGAAAAAAAGTATATTGTATTCTATAATGAGTACATTAGTGAATATTAAATGACATTAGAATGCACCTTAAACATGTTCCATATGAACACTTAAATAGCACATCAATGACAGAATTATCTATAATATATCTTATACATTTGTATTTGTGAATATAAACTTTTTGAAGGGTAAAAGTAATGCTTATATAAATAGTAGGTGGAATTTTCTCTTTCTTAGGGAATTTTTTTTTGGTGGTGGGGAGCAGTCCAAAATAAGTAATGTCCGTTATAGCAGAAAAGATAAAAGTAAGCAATTTACCTCAATTGAATGGAAAATATATATTATTCATCACCATAATTGGTAATATAAGATCAATTTACTCTTTTATGGGACCAACTTCTTTCATTTAGGCTGGATGTTTGAATATTTCAGTACTAAGGAAATTTAATGAAAGTATTATACAAGATATAAAAATAGCCCAAAGTAAAAGGGGTTTGTCAGCCAGTGTTTCTCTGAATTAATAGTCAGTGCTGCAAACCAGCTTTCAACCACCCACTCATTATGAATCTATATGAAAGATGCACATAGACAGTAATAGAAATCCCATTGACAGATTTTTCCAAGAATAACTATGATTTCCTCACTTCTATGAGGAAATTGAATAGTCTAAGTTAAGACAACATCCTTGGCAAGCTAAAATGAATAGTTTACAGTATGTACATATACTTTCTAAATTATCAATGGTTTGAAACTGATAGATATTTCTTTTTTGAAAAGCATTGTAAATGTATGTATATAATACTTATATATAATCTCTTTTATACTGCTGTTTAGCAAAGAATTATTATTATAAGAATAATTATCTTCTCAAATGACTAGCAGACACACGAGGAAATGCCCATGATCACTAGCCATTAGTCATCCAAGTGAGGTAAATCAAAACAATGCTGAGTTATCACCTTACAGTCACACAGCCCAATTAAACAAAGCAAAACAAAACAAAGAACAACAAAGTCCACAAAGGGTATGGAAAGACTGGAGCACTTATACACTGCTGGTGGGCTTGTAAACATGTATACCCATTGTGGAAAGCATGAAACCAAACTCACTGCCATTGAGTTGATGCTGACTCTTGGTGACACTGTTGGATAGAGTAGTATGCTCCTGTGAGTTTATGAGATGAGAACTCTTCATGGGTATAGAAAGCCCCTTCTTACACCCACAAAGCAGCTGGTGGTTTTCAACTGCTGACCATATGTTTAGCAGCCCAACATGTAACCACTATGCCACCAGGGATCCTTATGGAAAGCAATATGGTGCTACCTAAAATAACTGGAATAGAAATACCATACAACTCCCAAATACTTTTGCTGGGTATAGACTCCAAAGAGACAGAACACAGATACATGGTTCCCCCATGTTCATTTTCACAATAGCAAGAAGTTAGAAACAGCCCAAATGCCCATCAGTAGAAAAATGGAGAAAGAAAGTCTGGTATATATACACACAATGAAATACAATGTACGCCTGAAAAATGGGTGATGGGACCATGACACAGATGGACTTAGAAATAATCATGCTGAGTGAAGTCAGCCAGTCACCAAATGATGAGTAATTTAGGGCTCTACTACTGGATAAACACCAGGACAAAGCCAAGCTTTTGCTCTCAAGGCATGTAACCTAATCTGATTTCTCTAGCAATGAGGTTGATAGTCTCCCTGTTGCCCGTTAAGCAAATATCGCCCCTTTATACGTACATATTAAAAACTACTTTGACCAAGGATACCTCATCTCAGCTGGGTTTGGTTGCACAAAATGGAGAGGAAGGGACAAGACCATTCAGTTGCTTCAATACAACTTTATGCTAATGCCAACGCAAATCAACAGATACTCTTACAAAGTGATAAGTGAAATTTACTGGAATTCAAGTCAAGATTTATGGAAAGGGCTATGTATGTCTCAGAGAAGGCAATTATACTTCTGTTGGTGGTTAAACTGGGTGGAACAAGCTCTGGTTGGTAAGAGCAAACAAACAAGCTGCTTACCAATTCTTATGGAGAGCTCAAGAGGAGACTATGCCCTGTTCTATGTTCCTAGTTTCTATTCAGTCCTTGGTGACTCAGGCTGTGGCGATAGACACTGAGATTTTAGACTTTGTTCTTTTAGGGACTGTTTGAAGACCAATAAATAAATGTATTTTAGATTTATTCTAAAGTCTAAACAGAAAAATATGACTATGTGGTGTATTATATATGAATATTATTCAGTCTCTAGAAATTTTGATAGTAGGTAAGAGAATTGCATACACTTTCAATGAAAGCTGCTCTGCTTATATATGTTAAAAATTCTAGAAATATATCTCATTTAGTTTAAATAAGATTCATTTAGTTTAAATAAGATATATTTAAGTAAGTATATTCAAAGAGAGAATACTATCTCATAGCTGCAACTCCATACTCATTGGATCAAATTAATATGGACTCTTAGTGTCCTCCTGTGGGTTTCAGAGACTGTAGGAGTCGAAAGCCTAGGCTTTTTCCCTTAGAGCTAATAGTGGTTTCAAACTGTGACCATGAGGATCACAGTCCCAAACATAACCAGGACACCACCAGGGCTCCTCATTGTTGCAACACACAGGATGAAATTGAGACTGTTGATTTAATATGAATAATAAATAACACTGAACAGAGAACAAAAATATATTTCATTATGAAGAATATGTATGCACAGATAAAGGACACTTTTAAAAATTCTACTTTATTTCACTTACTTCTATACACTTGTCATTATTTTTCTATCAAGAAATTTTTTCTACACCATTTACACGATTTTGTACACTATTGTCTCTTAATTCGTTACACTGTGGTAACTTGTGTGTTGCTGTGATGGTGTAAGCTATGCAATTTTGATATTGGGATTTCAAATGCTAGCAGGCCCACCCAAAGTGAGCAGGTTTCAGAAGAGTTTCCAGACTAAGAATTGACTTAGAAGAAGAAATAGACTGTCCAAAAATCCTTATGGATGGAATCAAAACATTGTCAAATACTGAAAACATCACAAAAAGAAGCAAAACATTGTCGAAGATAGTACCAGAAGATGAGTTACTCAGGTTGGAATGCACTTAAAATATTCCCTAAGAAATGCTGCCTTATCAAAGCAGTGTGTAATATAATTACCTGGGTAGAGGAAACAAGCATTGTTTAAGTAAAGCCTTCAGGATCTTCATTTGCTAATGGGGCACAACTCAAAATGAGAGGAACAGCTGCAAATATTAGTTAATAATCAGCACTTAAAATGCACAAAGTAAGAATCTAGAAAAATCCAAAGTTGTAAAAAAATCAATCGAATGCTAAAAACCAACATTCTAGACATTAGTGATCTGCAACACACTGGTTTTGGGCATATTGAATCAGAAAATAATCTGGCTTATTATGACAAGAATGACACATCCATTGTCAAAAAGGATAGTTTAAGTTCTAAAAGTACAATGCTGTCTGGGACAGGATTATATCTCTCTGATTTCAAAGAAATTCAACCAATACAGTTATCATTCAAATTTATGCACCTACCATGAAACTTTCAAACAAAACTCACTTCCACCAAGTCAACGCTGACACTCTGGGTTTCCGAGACTGTTGCTGTTTACAGGGGTGACCACTCTCCCATGGAGCTGTTGGCAGTTTCTAACTGCTCACCATACTGATCACATCTTAGCACATACCCACCACACCACCAGGACTCCACCGTGAAAGATAGAGATGAAGAAATTTAAGAATGAGGCCAATGTTTTCAGTCTGAAATCAATCAAACATGCAACCAGGATGCATTGATAATGATTGGCGATTTTGGAATGCAAAAGTTGGAATCAAAGAGAAAGGAACAGTAGTTGGAAACTCAGTCTTGGTGGTAGAAATGAACCTGGAGATTATATGATAGAATTTTGCAAGATCAACGATATTTTTATAGTAAATATCTTTTTTTGTTAACAAATATCTTTTTTTCCAATAAAGTCATAAACAGTGACTTTATAGGAGGACTTCTCCAGAGAGAAACATAGAAATCAAATCGGCTAGATCTATGGGAAGAGATGATGGAGAAGCTCTATATTAACAGCTAAAACCAGACCAGGGCTAACTGTGAAACATACCATAAATTGTAAGTTCAGGTTAAATGAAAACACGTCCATGAGACCCAAAATATAAGCTTGAGTCTCTCCCACCTGAATCTTTAGAACATCTCAAGAACATTTTTGGCATGCTGAACACTAATGACAGAAGACCCAATGAGGTGTGGAAGGAAAGAAATTCACAAAGAAAGCAATGGGCCTTTAAATAGATGAAAGAAAGAAAGGAAGGAAGGAAGGAAGGAAGGAAGGAAGGAAGGAAGGAAGGA
>NW_022103906.1:6305900-6313942 GCF_000313985.2 Echinops telfairi
TTTGAGAAACGATGTACAAATGTGCTTTACACATTGATGTGTGTATGGATTGGGATAACAGTTGTATGAGCCCCTAATAAAATGTTAAAAAAAAAAAAGAAAGAAATTAGCACAGCCAAAAATCACAAAGGTATAACATACTCAGCTCATCTTAAATAAAAAGAACTCAATAGAACATTCAAGCCTTATTCTGCAAAGATTCTATGGGCAAAATATTGAATGATGCAGGAAGCATTCAAAAATGATGGAAAGCATACACAGAGTAACTGTATCAAAAAAGAACTATTCAAATAATTCACTAGTTCAGGAGGTGGCATATGAACAAGATTCAACGGTATGGAAGAAAGAAATTCAAACTGCACAGAAACATTAGCCCCAAACAAGGCTTCAAACAGTGATGGAATGCGAATTGAAATGTTCAACAAGTTGATGAAACAATCGAACCGCTCTTTCAGGAAATTTTGAATATACTACTTAGCCAACTGACTGGAACAGACCTATATTTGTACCGATCTCAAAAAAGTAACCCAACAGAATGCACAAATTATAGAATACAATTTTGCATATGGGTGACCGAAGAAGAATCAATGAATTATGGTGCTGGCAAAGAATAGTGAAGTACCTTGAACTGCCAAATAACAAGTATGTCCAGAATGCTCCTTAAGAGCAAGTATGGTAAGACTTTGTCTCACCTATTTTAGACATGTTGTCAGGAGAGACCAGTGCCTGGAGAAGAGCCTATTTGGTAACATAGAGGGCAGCCACAAAGAGGAAGCCCCTCAAAAACTATTTGACCCAGTGGATGCAGCAATGGGCCCAGGCATGGGAACAACTGTGAGGAAGGTCAGCACTGGGCAGTGTTAAGTTCTGTCATGAATTGGGTCACTATGGACCAGAACTGACTGGATGGCATCTCTCACAATAACCCATATAGCATAGTATTTTTACAGAGAAAGTCCATGGATTTTACTGTGCTCTAATGTACTTCTCATTATCTATATGTTAACAGTTACTTTTTTACAATTACCACTTCTATCTTAAATTCCAATCACTGCATTAAAAATGACATAAATATCTTTGCCTTCTGTTAGTGTTTTCTCAATTAATAAAATAAATGAATAGATGTATTAATAAATTAATCAATTCTGAATTCATGGAAAATGGTTACCCGATAGGACGCACCCGTCCAGAGCTCCTGCTGCCAGGCCAGAAAATTGGGAGGTAAGGCGAAGGGAAAGGTGAAGCGCTCTAGCTTCTGCTAGCCAGCTGTAGCTTTGCTGGAGCCGCAGTTTCTTCCGGCTGCTGCCTTAAAGGGACAGGACCGCCAGACACAGGAGAACACACCGGAGCTCTCCGCGCTGTTGGCTGCCCTGAGCTCACTGCCTGGGGAGGGGCAGGGGCAGGTAGCCATAATTTAGAATAGAAGAAAAAGCAGATTATTACCTGAAGTAGATCGTGGTGTGGGAGAAAATAAGCAGAATCCAGGAAGCGGTATCAATTCCAATCAGCTGAGAAGCAAACAACCCCCCATAAGCTGGATCTACCTCTCTGGGGACGAGCCTGACAGCTGCCAATCCAGAACACATCACAAGTATTGAAAAATAAAAATAAAAAAGGTGAAATATATATTATTGGTTAATAACCCAAACCACAGGCTGGTTCTTCAGTGCCAAAGAGCACATAGGTGGGGGGTCCTTAACATAAATCAGCATATGAATTAACCTAGCTAAGGATTTCCCAAATCCAGGGGCAGGGCCTGGAGGCTTTTGGCATAACAAAGACCTGCAGAACCAAGCTTCAGTTTTAAACCGCACTGGAGATTGTGTGTGAAAAGTTCATTTGATTTTAGTCTAGCGGACTAGGGGGACAAAAAAATAAATAAAAATAAAAACCTCCGATCTAGAAGTAGGACACCAGAAGCCTAGATAAGACAACAAGCCCAGCTTCCCTTTCAGTGATTCTACACATAGCTGGGGAGGTCCTGCCGGCCCTGCTGCGGTGCTACATACAGCACAAGGCAGGCATAACAGTGAAAGCCAGAGCTCAATGGGCGCCTGGTCACAGTTGTGATCTAGCCTTTGCAAATAATCCTACACAGCATCTGTGGAACCCTACATAAAGCGGGTACAGCACCCCACTACATGGAGGAAGAGTTGGAACTCCTCCAGCCTCATGGACAGGCGAGCAAGCCTCAGTTATCACCTTATCTACTACTCTATTTCTTCCCCTCTGCATTCACTAACATCTCCATCCTTCCCACCGCAGTCAGCCTCAACAAACTCAGCCAGTCTCAACGAGCTGGGGTTCTTATTTTCTCTCTTTCTTCTTTCTCCCTCATTTTCCTCCTCTCCCCCACACTCTCCTATCATAAACCACTACTGACTTCCAGATCACTACCCTCCATTTAGGGCAAATCAACCCAAATAGCAGGAGGACCTCCAGCCTACCCTCCGTGGGACTGTGGAAAACCACACAAGGCAGCTGGGACAAGCACCTACACCGCACTACGCTGCTGAGGAAACACCTGTTGGACCTCTAGGCGAGTTCATCAACTAGAGCTATACTGCCCAGCACCACTGGGTCCCTGAATCAAAAGAGCCCACCAACCTGCCATTGTGAGACAGGTTCTAAACCATTTTGGCCCCACATACAAGTAATTAGGGATCAGCTATCTCTTTATCCATTATTTCCCCCTTCTCACTCTCCCCCCTCTTTGCCATCACAGACAATATTAGAGAACACAGTTAGGATTTTTTTGCCCTTTCCCGTTCCTCCTCCTTTTTCTCTTTCTCTCTTTATTCTCTTCACTGCTCTCACTTCTTGTGTGATTCTCTCTTCTCCCTTTCATTCCTTTTACATACCACTGCTTGATCTCAGACCCCTACACTCTGCCTAGGGCAACCCTGTCCTCTCAGGGGGCAGCCTGACTCCTAAGACAGGGCCCCACACAGGACAAGTCAGTGTTACACAGCACAGCACAGCAAGAGGTCAGCTATTTGTCTATCAATTTTGTCAGTTCTGTCTCCCTCTCCTTCCTGTTTTCTTCTTTTTTAAAACTTTATTTGTGTTCTTTTTTCACTTTTTCTTCATCCCTCCTCTTATTAAAACACCTCTCTCTATCCTACCACAACCTCAGCAGATTAAGTTATCCTTTCTTATTGTTTTCTTCCATTCTTTCTTTTCTTTATATTCCTTTTTTTCCCCACTGTTTACTTTTGTTTACTCTGTGAAATCTAGTTGAGTGTGAGTGAGGGGGTGTCAGTTTGCTAGACATTGTTGTTCCAGCCTGTGTCTTCCTCTTTCTCTCTTTCTCCTCTTCTTTCACTCTCTTTCCTGTCACAAGCCACTAGCGGCCACCAGGCTACTCCCCTCTGCCTACGGAAACTCTGAAGGCCCAAGTGGGGGAACTCCCACCCCCATTTGTAGGCCTCACAAACAGCTGGGGAATTCAAGCTGGTCCTCTTCAACACACCAAGCAGCAGGGGGTTCTCCCCTACAAAAAGTGGGGGCATTCCCAGCCTAAAACCCGAGCCCCTACAAGTGACTGGGGGAAACGCCTGGCCACCACTAGTGGGGCTCCACGCTACTGCGGGAACACCCACCCAATCTCCAAGGTGATCTCTCTGTCTACAGTAATTCTTCTACCAGCTACAGAGCTCTACATCAACGTGGGTATACCCACACGCCCTCCTCAGCACTCCAGTAGCAGAGGAAAATACCACCAGCCAGCCAAGAACCGTGAAGGCTACTTAGAGATCAGCCAGGGAAGCAAGGCGCTCATGGGCCCACAACAACCTGACCAGTGTCACACAAGAGGAACATCAAACATACATTCCAAGTAACAGAATACTGGATGGCCAGGACAAGAGTGAAACCACAGGAAGATATAATGACAGCCGGACCCCTTAGTACAGTTACCAGCGGGTAGTTCATAGAAGATCTCATACGAATCCCCCAAGAGAGAGCCCAGGACTCTTTGACTCAGGAAGATGGCTCCAGGCTCCTCTAAACATCACATAAAGAGCAACCAGTTCTAACAGCTTCAATGAGAAATGAGGAGACACCAAAGACAATACCAGAAGAAGTCATGAACCTAACAATGGGCATAGAAGAAGCAGATATTGATCTGCCACAAAAAGAAATTTTCAAAATGCTGCTTGAAGTCATAAAGGATATGAGGGAAGCAATGCAGAAAAAAGATGAGATGATAGAGGAGATAAAGGCAATGCACCAAAGGGAAATACAAGAGTTAAGGGATGAAATAACAAAACCCAGTGACAAATTGACAGATCTTGCCAATAGGCTTGAGGAAGCAGAAAATTGCACCAGTGACCTAGAGCATAACGAAGCAGACCTAAGCAAATGGGAAAAGCAGTCAAATAAGACAATCAAATTAGCCAAAGGAAACTTGAGAGCCATGTCTGATGCTATGAAAAGAAACAATATTAGAATAATTGGATTACTGGAACAAGATACAACAAAGAAATCAACATCAAAAATAGCAAGGGAATTCTAAGAGGAAAACTTCCCCAGCTTAATAAAGGAAAATCAGGCAACCATTCAAGAGGCTGAAAGAACACCAGCCAGACTGAATCCCAAGAAGAAGTCACCAAGACACATAATTGTCAAATTATCCAACTTTGAGGATAAGGAGAATATCATAAAAGCAGTTAGGGAAAAGCACACAGTTATGTATAAAGGTACCCCAATAAGAGTATGTTCAGACCTATCAGCAGAAACGATGCAGAATGGGAGGGAATGGAGTAACATATTCCAAAAATTGAAGGAAAACAATGCAAACCCAAGAATACTTTACCCAGCCAAGTTATCTATTAAGCTAGATGGTGAAGTAAGAGTCTTCTCAGACAAGGACAACCTCAAAGAATACACAAAAATAAACCCAGCCCTACAAAAGATCCTTAATGGTCCAGTATGGGCAGAAGATAAACACTCACTGAAGGCAAATAAGAGACCAACAGATAGACCAACTCCACCCATAGGACGAGAAAGAGGAAACATCCCACAGGATAGCATCAACTCAACAGTGTAAATAAGGCAAACATAAACCACACACACAACACAAGCGGAAAAGATAGGTAGATAGGAAAATACCCAACACAAAAGGTAAAAGATGACACCACAGAGTCCACAGATAGATATAATAACACTGAATGTCAATGGCCTGAATTCAGGCATTAAAAGGCAGAGGCTAACAGACTGGCTGAGGAAACATAAAGCATCGATCTGCTGCCTCCAGAAGACTCATCTCAAGCTTGCGGACAAAAACAAGTTGAGAATTAAGGGATGGAGAAAAATATACCAAGCAAATGGTAATGCAAAAAAAAAACAGGGGTAGAGATCTTAATATCAGACCAAATTGACCTCAAGATACAGGCCATAACAAGAAACAAGGAGGGGCACTATATAATGCTCAAGGGAACAATAGACCAAGAACCAGTGAGCATAATAAACATATATGCACCTAACGAGAGACCAGCGAAACTCGTGAATCAAACACTCAAAAAGATGAAAAAAGATATCACAGGCTCAACAATTACAGTTGGTGACTTTAATACACCATTCTGTGAAAAAGAGAGATCGTTGGGAAAGAAACTCAACAAAGAGACTAGAGATCTAAATAGCACACTTGGACGACTTGACTTGATTTGATATCTTCAGAGCGTCCCACCCACAAGCAAAAAATTTACATTCTTTTCAAGTCCACATGGCACATATCCGAAAATAGACCACATGCTGGGACACAAGTCAAACTTGAGTAAATTCAAGCACATCGAGGTTATACAGACATCTCTCTCTGATCACTGTGCCATAAGGCTGGAAATTAACAAAAGGACGGTGAAGAAAACTAGGGCAAACAATTGGAGGATGAATAATTTCCTATTGCAAAAGGAGTGAGTATTAACCCAGATCACAGATGAAATCAGAAAGTTTCTAGAAACCAACGAAAAAGTATGACGTACCAACACCTGTGGGATACAGCAAAGGCATTTCTCAGAGGAAGGCTGATAGCAGTAAATGCACACATTAAAAAAGAAGAGAGACTAGTGGATGACATGCTGACACAAAACTTACACCAATTAGAGCAGAGTCAACAGAACAACCCTACTAATAGCAAGAGGATAGATATAATACAAATCAGAGCCGAGATGCAGGAGAGGGAAAACAAGAAAACTATGGAAAAATTAATGCTGCTAAAAGTTGGTTCTTTGAAAGAATTAACAGAATTGATAGACCTCTGGAAAACCTAACCAAAGAAAGGAAAGAACAAACCACATTTCCAAGGATGAGGGATGAAACAGGGGACATTACAACGGACCCTAATGAAACTAAAACGATAATTACACAGTACTATGAACGTCTATAATAAATTCAACAATTTGGAAGACATGGACAAATATTTGGAAACACAATCCCTCCCTAGACTATCCCATATGGATTTCAAGTACCTCAACAGACCCATAGCAATGGAAGAAATAGACAATGTAATCAACAGATTACCATCAAAAAAACTCCCCTGGGCCAGATGGATTCCCAGGAGAATGCTACCAAGCATTCAGGGAAGAACTGACACCAATCCTATACAAACTCTTCCAGAACATAGAAAAAGACAGAAAACTCCCAAACTCTTTCTATGAAGCTAGCATAACTTTGATACCTAAGGCGGGCAAAGATGTCACAAGAATCGAGAACTATAGACCAATATCCCTAATGAACATTGATGCAAAAATCTTTAACAAAATACTGGCCAATAGAATACAAAAGCATATTAAAAAAATAATTCACTATGACCAAGTGGGATTCATACCAGGGATGCAGGGATGGTTTAACATACGAAAGACCATCAACATTATTCGCCACATAGGCAGAAAGACAGATAAGAATCACATGATGATATCGATAGATGCGGGAAAAGCATTTGACAATATCCAATACGCATTCCTGTTTAAGACACTCAAGAAGATAGGAAAAGAAGGAAAATTCCTCAATATTATACAAGCCATATATGAAAAACCTGTAGCTAACGTTGTGGTTAATGGAGAAAAGACAAAAACAATTACACTGAAAAAGGGGACCAGACAAGGATGCCCCTTGTCCCCACTCCCATTTAACATTGTACTGGAGGTCCTAGCTAACAACATAAGACAAAGGAAAGATATTAAAGGTATTCGGCTGGGGAAGGAAGAGGTGAAATTATCATTATTCGCAGATGATGTAATTCTATATATTGAAGATCCCTTAAACTCCACAAGTGCAGTGTTGGAAGCAATAGAGGAATATGGCAGAGGGTCAGGGTACAAAATCAACAAACAGAAGTCTATTGGATTGCTCTTCACATCAGATAAGGTCAAAGAAGAGGCGATTAAAAGGTAGTACCCTTTACAATAGCCAAGCACAAATTGAAATACTTAGAGATATACCTGACTAAAAAAATGAAAGATCTGTATGAGGAAAATTATAAAACACTACTTCAAGAAATCAGGAGGGACCACAACAAATGGAAGAATATCCCATGCTCGTGGATTGGTAGACTCAATATAGTAAAGATGTCAGTTCTGCTCAAGGCACTACATAGGTTCAAGGCGATCCCAATACGAATACCACCATCCTTCTTCAAAGAATTGGAAAAACAGATTACCCACTTCATATGGAGGGGGAAGAAGTCCAGAATTAGCAGAGAAATCCTCAAGAAGAAGGACAAAGTGGGAGGGCTTGCCCTACCTGACTTTAACATGTACTATACGGCCACAGTAGTCAAAACTGTGTGGTATTGGCACAATGACAGACACTCAGACCAATGGAAAAGAGCTAGACCCAGAAATAAAAACATCAGCATACAGGCAACTGATCTTTGATAAGGGACCTAAAATATTAAATGGGAAGCAGATTCCATCTTCAATAGATGGTGCTGGAAAAAATGGATATCTACCCGTAGAAAATTGAAGCAAAACCCTTACCTCACACCATGCACAAGAATAAACTTAAGGTGGATCACAGACCTCGAGATAAAACCCCAAACAATT
>NW_022103906.1:6314736-6331585 GCF_000313985.2 Echinops telfairi
CTATGCATCACTAAAAAGCAGCGATGAATGCATGAAGCATATCGCCGCATGGGAAGAACTGGAGGAAATAATGCTAAGCGAAGTAAGCCAAGCACAATAGAGCAAGTAAAACATGAATCCGTTGAGGTAAGTTTATATATATTATATATAAAAGAAAGAACAGAAAGGTAAAGGCAAAAGGGGAACAGGGAAAAAGCTACTGTACACAAACTCTCTAGGGTTAAGGTCTAGGTAGTATGGCAGGTGCCAGATGAAATCCAGGGGTACATAAGGTAGCCAACCCCAAAGGGGGGAGTGGGGAACGGGGTAAGGAAAAAAAACAGGGATGTGTGACGGGGGAATAGGGCACTGACCACCCAAGGGAAGGGGAAGGGTATTGTTTGTGTCTCCACAGGGAAGGAGGGACCAGATTTAAAGCCAATGCCAGATGAATGCAGATTGTTGGCAAGGAGTGGGGAGCCAGTGGAGGGGCCTGAGGGCTTGGCTCCCATGCCAGCTATGAGGACAACAGCTCCTCCCCCCAGAAGAAGCTACTTGAGAGGAAGGCAATGAAGCTGCAGTTAGGTGAGAGGGGTATGTCCGATGAGAGCAAATGGGAGCATTTAGGGGGAGGAATAGAGAGTGGAGCACATCCTGGCCCACCAGGCCTGGGGGATAACATCCCCACTCTGAACAGCCTGTGGACAGAGTGGACAATATGGCTGATCCCACCATGAGACATGGCCCCGGGCTCTAAGGCAGACAACGCTGGAGACTCAGTGTTGGGACTGGCCAGATGGACCTGAGACACCGAGGCAAACCACAAAAAAGAGTGTGGTAAAGCAACTGTGGGAGCAGAGCAGAGAGCCCCCGAGGTAGTACAAAGGACAGACTTGGGGGCCAGAGCATGGTACCCCATCGGTCTTGACTGAAAGCCACGCCTAGAGATAAAAAATCAGACCTTGATCTATTTACAGGTTTTTCTTTCTGCTTAATTTGTTTTTCGTTTAATTAACTTATTCTGCTATGGGTAATTTGTTTCCTCTTTTGTTGCCATCGCTGTGCTCTCACTGATTGCCTTTCTTGCTATGGCCTGGTTTTTTATGCATATTAGTATCTCTACAGATCTATCTTGATAAGATAGACTAGAAGAATAGTCCAGAGGAGTAAACAACGGGACCAATGGTTCTGGAGGGACATGGGAGAGGGGGAGTCGGGGGTAAGGAGGTGGTGCTGACCAACCCAGGGACAGGGGAGCAACAAATGATCGAAAAACAGTGGCAAGGATGGTGAGAGAGGCCTGGCAGGGATTCAGCAAGGGCATTGTAACCGAGAGAAATCACTGAAACCCCCATGAAGGCTGTCCATGATAGTGGGACAAGAGGAAAGTAAAGGGAAATAGAGGAAAGAACTATGGGACAAAGGGTATGTATAGAGGTTTTAAGACTGGAATGTACATATGTAAATATATTTATATAAGAGTGTGGGGAAAAAGATCTATGTGCATATATTTATAGGTTTAGTATTAAGTCAGCAGATGGACACTAGGTCTCCACTCAAGCACTAACTCATTGCAAGAACACATTGTTCTATTAAATTGGCATTTTAAATTGGCATTCCAGGATGCACACCTTCCTGAATCAATTGCTGAAGAAAAATGCGAACATAAGCAAAGGTGGTGAAGAAAGCTGAGGGTGCCCGGCTACCATAAGATATAGCGTCCAGGGTCTTAAAGGCTTGAAGACATACAAGCGGCCATCTAGCTGAGAAGCATCAAAGCCCATATGGAAGAAGCACACCAGCCTTACTGACCACCAGGTGTAGAAGGGATCAGTTATCAGACATCAAAGAATTTAAAATCATATCAGTGGGCGCCCGCTGTACTGATACAATCACTGAAGACAAATGTGTGCATAAGCAAATTTGGTGAAGAGAGCTAACAGTGCCTGGCTATCAAAAGATAGAGCATCTGGGGTCTTAAAGGCTGGAAGATAAACAAACGGCCATCCAGCTGAGAAGCATCAAAGCCCACATGGAAGAAGCACACCAGCCTGTCGGACCACGAGGTGCATAAGGGACCAGTTATCAGACATCAAAGAACTAAAAATCAGATCAGTGGGTGCCCACCTTCCTGATAGGATCACTGAAGACAAAGGTGTGCATAAGCAAAGGTGGTGAAGAAAGCTGATGGTGCCTGGCTATCAAAAGATAGAGCATCTGGGGTCTTAAAGGCTGGAAGATAAACAAGCGGCCAACTAGCTCAGAAGCAACAAAGCCCACATGGAAGAAGCACACCAGTATGTGTGACCCCGAGCTGTCGAAGGGATCGGGTGTGAGGCATCAAGGAACAAGAAATCATATCATTTTCAAGGTGGGTGAGTGCAGAGTGGAGACTCAGAGTCCATCAGAGTCCAACAGAGGGGTTTTGGGCAGGAGAGGAGCCAATCAGGGTGCAAGGTAGCAACGATGAAACATATAACTTTCCTCTAGCTCTTTAATGCTTCCTCCCCCTCAATATCATGATCCCAATTCTGCCTTGCAAATCTGGCTAGATCAGAGGATGTACATTGGTATAGATGACAACTTGAAACACAGGGAATCCAGGATAGATGACTTCATCAGGACCAGTGGTGAGAGGGGTGAGGCCTGGAGGGTGAAGGGAATGCGGGGTAGAAGGGGGGAACCAATTACAAGAATCTAAGTATAGACTCCTCCCTGGGGAATGGAAAGCAGAGAAGAGGGCGGAGGGAGACGTCAGACAGTGTAACTTATGACAAAACTATAATAATTTATGAATTATGAAGGGTTCAGAGGGGGGGGAGGGAGGGGAAAAATGAGCAAATGATATTGAGGGCTAAAGTAGAGGGCAAATGTTGTGAGATTGATGAGGGCAACAGGTGTACATATGTGCTTGACTCAATGGATGTATGTATGGACTGTGATAAGAATTGTACGAGCCCTCATAAAAACAATTAAAAAAAAGAATAATGAGGGTAACAAATGTACACATGTACAAATGTGCTTTATACAATTGATGTATATATGGATTGTGATGAGTTGTATGAGCTCCCAATAAAATGACTATAAAAAAAATAATCAATTCTAAGAAACATGTCCTCCTCCTGGAATGCAATCTTACAATATTAATAAACAGCATTCAAGAATATTCCAGAAAATAAAACTACCATTTCTGTTCTCAAAGAGGAAAAAAGGATCTTACAACAGGAAAGAAAATAATTATGTTCTATGTTCTGTAATTTATAAAATATTATTTTTAAAGTTAGGTAGATCTTCTAACAAATAATTTCATCATTTAAATATGATTAACTTTTCAGTATTTTCACCGTTTATCTTCTTAATTTGCTCTATAATATTAAGTGTTATCCCAAGTAAATTTATGTCTGGAAATTTCTATATGTAAAGAGATTAATCAAACAGTTAGGCTTTGAAAGAAAATAGATGATATAGACATGTAGATACAGCCTGATTATAGAGTTGAAAAGCAAGAAAGCTCCAGTTATACAAGAAAATGTTGAATCATTATTCAAAGTCACGTTACTTCATACTTCATAGCTCAGTGCTTACCCATTTCTCAAATGCTTAAAAAATATCTTATATAATGAGGTACTGTCTGATTTTCTTCTGTGTAGGTTCAATTTACATTTTATGAAGTTTTGTTTCCTTGTTTTTTCTGAAATATATAAACTTTCATCACACATTTATCATTTTTCTTTCTTCATCTTTCACTCTTTCTTAGTTTTCAACTATTTTACACTGAGCTATGAAAAGCCTATTATTTCATTTTTTCTAAGGTTGAATAATTAGCATTGTTTCATGAATTCTTTCCTTAAATTCTTGTGCATTACATTCTATAATCATTTTCCCAATTAAAGTTTTCTCTATAGAATTATCTTTTGGAAACAAACCTTATGATGTCATTTAAGAGTGAATCAAATTAATTACATTCATGAAAGAGTACAATGAATAAGCTTAATATCATCAGTCAGAACAAGGCCAGGAGCCAGTTGTGGACCAGAACAACAATTGCTCATATGCAAATTAAGTTGTAAGCGAGGGAAATGAAAATATATCCACAAAAGTAATAATAAACTGTGGCAATGATTTTATCACTTTTGAATTTATGGATCATTTCAAGAATATATTTGACACTTCAAACACTAATGACTAGAGACTACATGAGATATAAGCACACTCATGTTCATCCCAGCATTATTCACAATAATAGAAAATGCATAAAAGATAGGTGATCCACCTCTTCAGCACCCTGCAGCATGCTTCCAGTGCCAGTGGCCCTGAGTGCTGCATCCTGGCTTCCCCAGCCCGTTTTGGCCAGCACGGGAGTGTCGCTGCTGCCATGCTTGTCCCACTGGCGCTGCTTCTCCCTACCTGCACAACACCTCAGGTCCGCAGGGACAGGGGGAGTGCATGCTTGATCTGAAGAGCATACATTCCCCACACGAAGCCAGGCTTCGGAGCTCTAGATCAGCACCAACTCCCATGGCAATGAGGCCTTCTCCACCATTCCCTTCTATTAGGCATCTTTAAGAACTAAAGATAACTTTTTTTTCTTTTTAAAAAATTAAACAAGAAAAAAGGCTGCTGAGATAGTTAGTTTATTGTGCCAACCTGGCTGATAAACACATGTGGGGTTAATTGAAGGGGAGAGTAATAAATGGCTCAATGAGCCTTGCCTTTCTACTTCTCGGGTCTCTTGCTTTTTGATGCTTGCACCAGGGTGCAGCTTCCTTAGCCAGTTCCCTGCTTCAGCTGGCAAGGCTTACTTCCTGCAAGACATCCCTGAGGAGAAGCCACATGGACTTACCCCAATGCAGCCCTGGGTGCTGGAGCAATCGTGTGGAGACCCCTGTCAACACTGAGATGCTTACACATTCACTGACTCAGATTTCCTCCTGCAGTCGGCATCATTGGGGCTGTTTTATAAGCTGGAAGAGGACTTTGTGGATTGATGTCAGACATATGGGTTAATGGGTTAATGTTGCACTTGTGGGCTTTGGCAGCACTGGGTTGGGATGTTTTCTTGATTTGATTTAATCTATATAAAAAACTCTCTCTTATACATGAGTTTTGGTGGATTTGTTTCTCTAAAGTACCCAGACTAAGACAGCTGCTAAGCATGGCCTGACAGACCAGGTCAAAGCATCCCAGGAGCATACATATAGGCTTCTGCCCTCACTCCAGTCACTAAAACTCCTCACCACTGTTTGTCATTGAACCATTGAGTAACTCTGTCTACACAGCAGTCTGACCCAACTCTATAGTAGGTCACAGACAGATAGCTGAAAGCATCCTTAACAGCAACACAGAGAAAGAACTAAGGGTACCCTAGTCTCCCAGAAACAGGGCCTAAAAAATGATCGAGGAAAAATCAACAGACCACATCACTCACAACAACAAAAGACAGAGACAAAACACAGTAGCAGAGTTAATGACGCTCATAGAAGAATCAGACATGGATCTTCCACAGAATGAAATCTTCAGAAGTCTGCTTGGAGTAATACAGGAGCTGAGGGAAGCAACGCAGAATAAGGATGCATTGATAGAGGAGATGAAGTCCACAATAGATGTGATGAAGTTCATGCACCGAAGGGAAATTCAGTTGCTAATGGATGAGGCAGCAGAAGCCACAAACAAGGTTACAGAATTTATGATTAGACTTGAGGCGGCAGAGAACCTTATCAGTGATCTTGAAGACACTCAAACAGACCTCAGCAAGCGAGAAAGACAGTCAGATAGGAAAATTAAAGAAGCAGAAGTTAACCATAAATCAATGACAGATGCTATGAAGAGGAATAATATTCAAATAATTGGCTTACTGGAGCAGGATACACCACACAAGTCAACAGCCAAGATAGTGAAGGAATTGTTGAAAGCAAACTTTCCAACCTTAATGAGTGAGCATCAGGCATTCATACAGGAAGCAGAGAGGACACCAACTAGACTAAACTGCAAGAAGAACTCACCAAGACATACAATAGTAAAAATATCCAACTTCGAGGTAAAGAGAAAATTTTAAGAGCAGCAAGAGAATGGAAGACAGTCACATACAAAGCAGCTCGAGTAAGAATATTCTCAGACCTATCAGCAGACACTATGACGAGGAAAGAGTGGAGCAACATCTTCCAAAATCTGAAAGAAAAATACACCTGCCCAAGAATCCTTTACACCACCAAATTATCCATTAAGATAGATAGGGCGATAAGGGTCTTCCAGGATGAGGAAAGAATCAAAGAATATTCAGAAAGACACCCAACCCTGTGGAAGATACTGGCTGACTAACTATAGCCAGAGGATCAGAAGACAAGAACGAAGCCGCCCCCAACACCCCCCCACACACACACACACAAACAAACACAGCCTACTTGTATAAAGGGAGATAGGAAAACACCCAAAATGCAAGACATGATATGACAGAAATGAATCCACAGATTGTGATAATAACTCTGAATCCCAGTGGCCTCAATTCATATATTAAAAGTAAAAAGCTTGAGGACTGGCTAAGAAAAAACACAACCCAATAATCTGTTGCCTGCAAGAGGCACATCTTAAGCACACAAATAAAAATAAACAAAGAATAAAAGGCTGGCAGAAAGTATATGACGCAAATGGCAACTTACAAAAAGGGGGAGTGGCAATCCTAATCTCTGACAAAATGGACCTTAAGGCTCAAACCATAAAAAGAGACACGGAGGGGCATATTGAATATTTACTTTCATAGTGAATATTTACTTGCCCAACAATGGAGTGGTGAATTTCACCAAACTATTAAAAAGGTAAAAAAAAGAAATCACAAATTCAACAATGACTAATACTCAAAGAAAAGACAGATTACAAGGAAAGAAGCTCAGAAAAGAGGCTATAGAGCTCAACAATGCAATTAGGAAACTGGACCTGATAGACATTTATAGAGCTTTCCCTCCAAACACAAAAATTCACATTCTTCTCAAGTGCACACGGCTCATTTTCAAGAACAGAGCACATGCTGGGACACAAGTGAAGCCTGAGTAAATTCAAACACAGAGATTATTTGGACATCTTTTTTGGATCACCATGCCATAAAGCTGGATATTAATAAAAGAATGACCAGAAAAGCAAGGGCAATCAATTGGAGGATGAACAGTGATCTGGGACAGGAATGGATACAGGCCCAGATTAGAGGTTAAAAAGTTTCTAGAAACTAATGAGAATGAGAATATAGCGTATCAAACTTATGGGATACTGTGAAGGCAGTTATCAGAGGTAGCTTGATATCAATAAATGCATATATGAAAAAAGAAGAGAGGCTTATGACTGATACATTATCACGAAACCTCCAACAACTAAAACAGAGCCACAGAACAACCCCTCCAATAGCAAAAGAAATGAAATCATAAAAATCAGGGCAGAGTTAAACAAGTAGGAAGACAAGAGAACGATGCAAAAGATAAATGCAGCAAAAAGCTGGTTCTATGAAAGGATCAACAGAATTGACAGACCGCTGGTGAACCCAACGAAGGAAAGGAAGGAGCAAACATTAATAGCCAGAATGAGGGATGAAACAGGGGTAATTACAGCAGACCCCAATGATATTAAAAGGATAATCACAAAGTACCATGAAGGACTGTGCTCTAATGAATTCAGAAACATGGGAAACATAGATAAATATTTAGAAAAACAGTCCCTCCCTAGATTACCTCAGACAGAGGTCAGGAGCCTCAATAAACCCTTGCAAAAGTAGAAATAGAGAGGGTTATCAAGAAGCTACCAACAAACAAAGTCCCTGGGCCAGATGGCTTCACATCGGAATTCTCCCAAGGATTCAGGGGAGAGTTGACACCAATCCTCCACAAAGTATTCCAGAGAATAGAAAAGGATGCCATACTCCCAAACTCATTCTATGAAGCCAGTGTAACTTTGACATGCAAATAGGGCAAAGACCCCACAGGTATAGAGCACTACAGACTGATATGTCTAATGAACATAGATGCAAAAATCCTTAACAAAATATTGGACAATAGAATGCAAAACTATCTAGAATACATTATCCACCACGACTAGGTAAGATTCATCCCAGGGATGCCGGAATGGTTTAACATTACACACCACATCAATAAGAAAATGTATAAGAAGCACATTATAATATCCATGGAAGCAGAAAAAGCATTGGAAAACACCCAACAACCATTCCTAATTAAGACACTCATAAAGATAGGAATGGAAGGTAAGTTCCTCAAGCTGATACAAGCTACCTACGAAAAGTCAACAGCTAACATTATAGTCAATGGAGAAAAGATGAAAACATTCCCACTGAAAAATGGTACAAGACAAGGATGCCCCTTTTCCCCACTTCTATTCAATATAATACTGGAGGTCCCAGCTAACAACAGGAGAGAGCAGAAGGACATTAAAGGTATCCAAATGGGAGAGGAGGAAGTGAAACTATTGCTATTTGCTGATGACATTATCCTGTATATTGAAAACCCCAAAAGCTCCACAATGGGAGTACTTACCATGACAGAGGAATGTGGAAGAGTGGCAGGATACAAGAACAACGAACAGAAGTCAATAGGTTTGCTATATACATTAGACAGGACCATGGAATAGGAGATCTAGAAGGCAGTACCCTTCACAGTAGCCAAGAACAAACTTAAATACCTAGGAATATATTTAACAAAAAACTTAAAGATCTATACAAGTAAAATTAGAAGACCCTACTACAGGCAATCAAAAGCAACCTTCACAAATGGAAGAACATCCCATGCTCATGGGTTGGAAGGCTCAATATAGTAAATATGTCAATCTTACTCAAAGCACTTTATAAGCTTAATGCCATTCCAATTCAAATACCAACAACCTTCTTCAAAGAATTGGAAAAACTGACCACCAATTTCATATGGAGAGGGAAGAAGCCCAGAATTAACAGATAACTCCTCAAGAAGAAGGACAAAGTCAGAGGATTCGCTTTACCCGACTATAACACCTACTGTACAGTCACAATGTTCAAAACAGCGTGGTACTGGCATAATGACAGAAACTCAGACCAGTGGAAAAGATCAGCATACAGACAACTGATCTTTGCTAATGGTCCCAAAAACATCAAGTAGGAAGCAGATGCCCTGTTTAACAAGTGGTGCTGGAAACAATGGATATCCACATGTAGAATAATGAAACAAGATGTTTACCCTACCCCATGCACAAGAACAAACTCAAGGTGGATCACAGACGTAGAAGTAAAATGCCAAACCATTAGGACCCTCAAGGAAGGAATGGGACTAACCTAAGATCATTGGCCCAGGGAATTCATAGGCCCACCGCAATAGGAAAAGGTTCACACACAGGTGATCTGGAAATCAACAAATGGGATTTAATAAGAATAAAACACCTGTGCACCTCAAAAGACTTCATCAAGAGGGTAACAAAGCAACCCACAGACTGGGAGAGGATTTTCAGTAATTACACACCTCAGACAAAGGACTTATTTCTAAAATCTACAACACCCTCACAGCCTGAAAAAAGAGGAAAACTGTTAACCCCCTAAGGAAGTGGACAAAAGAACTGAAAAGAAATTTCACTAGGGAGGAGACCTGTATGGGCAACAAACACACGAGAAGGTATTCCCGTTCATTATCCATAAGAGAAATTCAAGTTAAAACAACACCGAGATACCATATAACACCACTGAGGTTAGCCCAAATCAGAAAATCAGAGAGTTGGAGGAGATGTGGTGAGATAGGAACCCTCCACCATTCCTGTGTGGTCATGTAGATATGTATAGCCACTATGGAAAGCGATCTGGAGGTATTTAAAGATGATGGAAATTGATCTACTTATGATCCAGCCGTCCCTCTATGGCTGGATTCATTATTCTCTTTTATTTCTTACCCAGAGGAGGTAAGAAATAAAACACGACCAGTCATTTGTACTCCAATGTTTGTTGCAGTGTAATTCACAATCGCAGAGTTGGAAACAACCTAAATTTCCGTTGATAGATGAATGGATTAGTAAACTCTGGCCCATACACAATGGAGTACTATGCTCACACGAAACACATTGTTTCATGGGAAGAGTTGAAAAGAATTATGTTAAGCGAAGAAGGCCACTCTCAAAAGGACAAATATAACATGAGTCCCCTGAGGTACGTATAATCATCATAGTAGGAATAGAAGAAAAGATTCTTATCTCACAATATATGGGTGGAGGTATAGGCAGGGGGATGTCAGACCAAACCCAGGAGTTACATGTGAATTCAACATAAAGAAGGGGAAAGAGGGAAGGAGGAGGGAGAACATGGGTGGGGAGAAACTGAGATGATGACATGGGGGTAACAGGGCACTAACCCACCAAGGGGGTGGGTACTGGTTGTGTCTCCACAGAATTGGAATGTGCATACAGACCCCACCATGGTGTGCTAAACCAAGAAGGCAACGGAACACATGGAGGAATCCATGAAATGGCTGGACTACCGGCCGGCCCCAACCAGAACCAGCCTGACCCCCATGCTGGAAGTGTGTGCCGCAGAGAACGACACTAGACCTTTTGATGGGGGAAAGGAACTGAGCTACCATACACAGACCGAAGGAAACCAAGAAGGAAAAAGAGAAAGAGGCAGTTGGCCTATACTCCATATAGGCACACCAAGCCCAGAGGATGAAGTCCCTGCATGGAGCTGCTAAGGACTATGAACACTCGACATGTTGTCCCCTAACTGGAGCATACGGAGACAGGAGACAATAGAGGGGACACATGGCAGGGAGACAGTAGGGGAATGGAGCATAACAGATCAGCAATTAGAGTACAGTTGAGCCACAGAGCTCCTGAGTAGCCCCAAGATTAGACTTCGGGCTAGGAGGCGCAGCCCCCGGATCTCCCCCAGGACCAGGGGGGAGGGAGTAATGGGGACCAGCAAACAGACTTGAACCTATATATGTTTTTTTTTTCTTATTTTTCCTTTAAATTTCCTTCTTCTTTTTCTTCTTCTTCTTCTTCTTCTTCTTCTTCTTTTCCTCTCATCTTTTTCTTTTCCCTTATCTTTCTTCAGCGGTATGTTTTCTTATTGCTTGGACTAGGATATGGCTGGTTTACCTAATTAAATGGGTGGATCATGGGAGGGAAGCCTGGGGAGAATGCAATGGGGTCAATGGCCCCGGAAGTTAGAGGAGGAAGAAGGAGGTGGGGAGAAATGTGTGGTGAGCAGACAGTGTCATGGACAGGGGAACAATGAGGGATGCAGGACCAGCATCTAGGAGAGGGTAGAGATCCTGTGAGTATTAGAGCAACACCAACCTAGTGGAGAGGAAGCACTAAGAGGGGGAAGAAGGGGGAAAGTGATGGTGGGGCAGGAGGTGGCAAAAGGAAACAGAGGCAAGCTCTAGGAAGCAAAGGCATAGATAGAGAAATTAACAGAGGTGTCCCCTTATGTAAATACAATAATCCATAACAATAGTGACATGGGCCTATGTACATATATTTATAAGGCAATACACTGAAGATGCATATGGGCCTTGGGCCTCAGCTCATACCTTCCCTCAATACAAGAACACTTTGTTCTAACAAACTGGCATTCTGTGATGCTCCCCCACTTCCCCCACCTACACGATCGCTGAAGACAAAATGAGTGCTAAGCAGATGTGGTGAAAACAGAGGATGGTGCCCGGCTATCAAAAGATATAGAGTCTGGGGTCTTAAAGGCTTGAAGTTAAACAAGCGGCCACCCAACAGTAAAGCAACAAGCCAACATGGAAGAAGCACACCAGCCAGTGTGATCGTGAAGTGTCATTGAGTCTGGGCAACGGGCATCAGAAGACCCACAACAAACAGTAAACAAACAAACAAAAATGCATTCGTGAGAATGGAGGGGGGTTGGAGCTGAGACCCAAAGCCCGTCTGTGGACAATGGAACATCCCCCCCACCCCAGAGGGGTCACAGGGAGGGGTTGAGTCAATCAGCATGCAGTAGAGCACTGATGGGTCACACAACATACCTCTGATCCCTTGAGACCTCTTCACTTCCCGCTATCACGACCCCAGTGCCACTTCCCAATCTGGACTAGATGGGAGCATGTACATAGGAATAGGGAAGAGATAAAACTCACAAAACATAGAACCCAGGAACACGAATGGGAATAGAGGTAGCAAAAGGGTAGGAGGAAGAAGGAGAAGTGGAGAGGGAGGGGGGCACCGATCGCAATGAATGGCACATAACCACACATCCCCAGCCAGGGGGAAGAGAAACAGAAACCAGAGGGAAAGGGAGATAGGGGTCGATGTGAGATTTGAAAATAATTAACAATCTACAATCTCTCAAGGAATCATGAGGGTAGGGTTGTGTTGGGGGGTGGGGGGAGCTGATCCCAAGGGCTTGATGGAAAGTAAATGTCTAGAAAAGAATGATGGAATATATGTATGAATGTGTCATATACTATTGATGTATGGATTGTAACAAGAGTTAATAAATAAACTGATTTTAAAATGATTATTGAAAAAAGATAGGTGATTATTAAGAGATGAATGGATAAAGAACCTGGGTATATACACCCAGTGGATTATTTTCAACATTAAAAGATAATGATAAATACATGAAACACCTTTAAAATGGATGAATTTGAAGTTTATTATGTTGAGTAAAATAAATCAAACAAAAAAAGGACAAGTATTACATGACATCAATATTACAAAAAGGTCAAGAAAACATTAAGACACAGGAAAGATAAAACTAAAATAGTCTTTGATGCTAACCAGGGATTTGAGGGGAGGTAAAGGGAAAAACACTTGTATTTAGTTATTAGTGTTCAATGAATCAAATCTGTTGATGAGATGTTCCCTAAATTCAAGTAGGATATATTCAAGATCATATTCTAGTTCTCATGGACTTACATATTTTCATTTTCTTCAACTTCAACCTAAACTTAAATATGAATAATCGATGACCAATTTGTTTGGATTTGAACTTATTTTGGCTGATGATATTGAGATTCTTGATCATATCCCCTCCCACCCCACCACCCCACTCCAAAGCAAAGCAGAGCAAAGCAAAGCAACTCACTGACATGAAATCAATACTGATTCACAATGACCCTATAGCACAGGGTAGAACTTCCCCTGTGAATTTCCAAGACTAGAATTTTTTTACAGGAATAGAAAGCCCTGACTTTCTCCCGTGGAGCTGCTGCTGCTTTCAAACTGCCGAACTTATGGACTGCAGTCCAGTGCATAAACACTATCTAATGTACCAGTAGGGCTTCTTCAACCAACCAACCAACCAACCAACCAACCAACCAACCAACCAACCAACCAAACAAACAAACAAACAAACAAACACCACACTAAACTTTCTGCCATCAAGTCTATTGTGACTCATAGCGATCCTATAAGACAGGGTAGAACTGCTCCTGTAGATTTCCGAGCCTGCAACTCATTAATGGAGCAGAAAGCCCTGCTGTCTTCCATCGAGGGACTGGTGGTTTCAAACTGCTAACCTTATGAATCAAAGCCCAATGCATAACCAGTACCCCGCAGAGCTTCCTGTTTGTTTGTTTGTTTGTTTGCTTACCCTTAGATGTAGCTAACTTGATTTCTGTGTATTTCATCTAGAAAAATCCATGTATATAGTCATCTCTTTTGTTTTTGAAAAATATTATTTGCTACAAAGAAATTATTGGTTTGCAAAAGTCTGTAGGAGCAGTAATTGGATTAATGGTTCCTTGGAAATATGACAGGGGATGTTGGGGATGGGGTGGGGAAAAGGGGAGCAAATAATGATGAGTATAAGAATGAAGAAAATGTTCTGAAACTAATTGTGGTGATGATGTTATACAACTCTTCTTGATGTGATTGACCTAATGAATTGTATGTGCATTATATGCCAGTAAAACTGTTGAAAAAAATCAATCATGTGATTGTCCAGTTTTATTTCTATAACTATTTCCATATATTCCAACTACTGATGCTTCTTTTTGGTTTCCCACTTTCATTATGAATGGATCTTGACTATATTGGATCAATTTCAGACAATAAAATTTTTTGATTTCTTCATTGTCAGTTTTAGTAGTTCATGTATAAATTTGAATAATAGATATGTTAGCTGGACGTCCTTTTGGTATTTAGATATTTTATCACCGACAGAATTGTACTTCAAGTTATATTTGGAAATTTTTTTTTACTATAAAATAGTCTAGTTTTCCAGTAATGCCTTTTCCAGTATAATATATTCATATGATTGTCCAACTCAAAATGGCCAATACCAGTCCCTTTATACTCACTAATGGAGAGGATGCAAATCTTCAAGTGCTTCATTTTATTTTTGAAAATTTCCAATTTTCCTTTACCCATATTTCTTGCATTTCTTGAACTGATTATTAACGGATGTCTACAGATGTTTCTTCTCATTCTGACTCAGGCCCCATTAGTAAATGAAGGCTCTGAAACTTCTCTCCAACCATGCCATCAATGTCAACTTTACTTTGAGGATGGAGCTATTATCTAGTCATATTTAAGTGGCTTCCAACTTTAGGATTTCATTTTACAGAACTCTCTCAGACAATGTTCTGCTGATATTCATAAGCTCTCCTGGCCTGTTGTTTATGTTCTTTTCTTTTAGAAGTAGATCTCCTGCTCCTTCCTCCTTTTTCTTAGTTTGTCTTAATATGGGAACTCCATTGATACATGCACACCATAATTGGCCCTGCCGGTATTTGAAATACTAGAAGCATATCTGGAATCACAGTAACAGCAAGCTATGATATGAGAAGATTAAGGATGGAAATTAGCAATAGCTTCCCACAATCCTGAAATTGTATACATGGTAAAAGGAAGTCTGTTTTTATCTCACTTTCCTGACCCAGAGAAGCACTAAGGAAGAAGTAAAAATATATTGGGGGTGGGTGGGGGGGTGTCATGCTGGATTATAGATACCATTGGGAAAAACCTAATTTAATCCTAAAAGTAACTGTCCTTCAAAGCTATAACTTAGATATGTTATGAGTACAAGAGAATACCAAGAGGCATTTAATATAATTAATTTCTTACACCACTCAGATTTGCTGTTTCCATACATTAAATTCAAACAATTTCTGGATTTTCAAGGTGGTGCTCAACTATAGTTTCTTTAAAATTGACATAATACCTCAAACTTATTGCTACATGCTTTGCTCTCAAGTTCCACTCTTGTTTTCTAAGAGGAAGTATTCATCATATCCCTCTTCTATAATCCTTTCTCAACTTCATTAGTAGCAATTTTAGATACGCCAGATAATCATCTTCCCTGCAAGTATAGTAAACATCTTTCATTGCATGAGGTCCCATCTTTAACTGCTTTGCCTCCCAAACTCTAATCATGTATTTTTTCAAATATAAAATAGCTACAAAATGTCTGGTCTTGATTAGGAATGCTACCAGTACATTCTTCATCTCTTTATTGGATCTTGTCAGAGATACTCCACAGATTCCCAATCTACCGTGGACACTCTTATAACTATTGGATCTGATGAATTACATAGCCAAATCTAGAAATTTGCATTAGAACACAGACCTGTCCAAGATTCTTTCTTGTTCTAAATCCTATTAAAAGATGGCAGCATGACCAGTTGCCTGATAAATTAGAGCAATAATTTATATGAGATGTAGGCCTGCTCTAAAACGAGATATGGAAGTGCGACATGCAATTCTTATTCCTTTATTGTAACCAATGTGATTGTAGGTCACATTCATTGAACTACTAAAAACTTCATTATGGGGAAACTGTAAAATGTGTATAGCTCCCTGTCTGGCATATACTTTTATGTCTAAATAGGAATTCAGAACCCAATTCTTGCTCACTATGATGTCATTTGGACAGTGGACCACCTTTATTTTCTGCAAATATCAAGGAAATGTATTGTAGTGGAAATCCATGAGAGCAAAATGTAAGTTGATTAGAGAAATATATCTCTATCATTTAAGTATTTTAGGTGCTGACCAAAGAGGAAATGATGTTTGAATTGAGCTGCTGGATAAGAAAATTGAAAATACCAAGGACTGCTAAAAGGACAAACTCATTTGTTTTGGAAGAAGTACTGCCAGTGGGCTCTTTAGAGGCAAGGATGGGGAGATTTCATCTTACATCTTATACCTTTCTTCTTGGAGATGTTGTCTAGAGAAACCAAACGTGGAGAAGGACATTATGCTTGGTAAAGTAGAGGGGCTATGAAAAAGAGGAAGACTTTCTACCGGGTGGATTGACATAGAGATTGCATCATTGGGCTGAAACATAAGAACAAGTGTGATGATGGCACAGGACCACGCAGTACTTCATTCTCTTATGCATAGAGGGTCACTATGAGTCAGAACTGGCTCCATAGCACCTAACACAAACAACAACACATGAGAGATGCTGCTCTCTGCAACTTCGGCACAGTGTTTTAATGGAAGGTTGGAGGTTAGAGTCCACCCAGAAGTCCATGAATTCAGAGAACCAACCTTTCTGTGAGATGTCAAGCATATGCATTCAAATCAAACATTTTAAATCAGGGAAATAACCATAGGTCCAAGAACATGGGTCAAATACCCCAACCCCCTCGCCCCCTAAAAACAAACTCACAGCCATTGAATCAGTGCTGATCCAGCAAAATTAGAGACAGCAGAGAATGGCCTCTGTGCTTTTTTTTTTTTTTAAATCATTTTATTAGGGGCTCATACAACACTTACCACAATCCATACATACATCAATTGTGTAAAGCACATCTGTACATTCATTACCCTCATCATTCTCAAAACATTTGCTCTCCACTTAAGCCTCTGGCATCAGCTCCTCATTTTCCCCCTTCCTCCCCCTTCCCCCCTCCCTCATGAACCCTTGATAATTTAGAAATTATTATTT
>NW_022103906.1:6333463-6345811 GCF_000313985.2 Echinops telfairi
TGCTCTGATCAGATATGTCCCTCTCCTGGAGCTGCAGATTCAATGCCATCCTTTGAAATAAATTCTTCTGGGGGGAGGGGCAGGTGTCCACGTACTAGTTGGGATTGGGGCCTGGCCCCCAGACCTCTCCACTGGTTCCCTACTCCACTCCGGCATGTTACATTCACACCTTGGAGCACTGGGTTCAAGTCTGGTACCTCTTTCCCTTTGAAGATATAAAAATACCCTCCCCTTGGGTGGGTTAGTGCCCTGTGCCCCCACTAACCATTTCTTTATTATTATTATTTCCTTTCGTGACCTCCTTATTCATTGTCTACCATGTGTATCCTTGTATTTGGTCTGGTCCCTGCCATATGACCTGGTCGTCACCCCAGGAATGTTTGTATAAAGTAGTATTTTCCCTATGCCCTTTTTGCATTTTTTTTTAAAGCTTACCTCAGCGGGCACATGTTGTACTTGTCCTTTTTTGCTTGACTTACTTCGCTTAGCATGATTTCCTCCAGTTCTTCCCATTCAGCGATGTGCCTCACATGCTCATCACTGCTTTTTAGCGATATGTAGTACTCCATTGTATGTATGTACCATAGCTTTTTAATCCACTCATCAGTTGATGGAAATTTGGGTTGTTTCCAACTCCTTGCAATTGTGAACTGTGCCGCAGTGAACATTGGAGCACAGATGTCTGGCCTTGGTTTGTTTCTTACCTCTTCTGGGTATATGCCCAGTAGGGGGCTGGCTGGGTCGTATGGTAACTCAATTTCCATGTGTTTTAGATATCGCCAGATTGATTTCCATAGTGGCTGTACATACTTACAGATCCACCAACAGTGGATGAGTGTTCCTGTCTCCCCACAGCCCCTCCAACACATTTTACTTTCTGATTTTTTGAATTGGGCTATCTTTGAAGGTGTTAGATGGTACCTCATTGTTTTAATTTGCATTTCTCTCATGGCTAAAGATCGGGAACATTTTTTCGTATGTTTGTTGGCCATTCGGCTTTCTTCCCCTGTGAAACTTCTGTTCAGGTCCTTTGCCCACCTCCTCAGTGGGCAAATAGTTTTTTTCTTTTTGGAAGCTAACAGAGTATTGTAGATTTTAGTAATAAGGCCCATGTCTGATGTGTCATTACTGAAGATGTTTTCCCAGACTGTGGACTCTCTTATTGCTCTCTTGAATTCTTTTGATACACACACGTGTTTTTTCTTCAGTATATCCCATCTGTCAATTTGTGCCTTCTCTGTGTTTGTGTCCTTCCCTATTTCTGATAGCCTATGTACTCCCTGTGCCAAAGTTCCCAAGTTGGTCCCGATTCCCTCACTGATGGCCCTAATCGTTTGGGGTTTAACTTCAAGGTCTGTGATCCACCTTGAATTTATTCTTGTGCATGGAGTGAGATAAGGGTCTTGCTTCATTTTTCTGCAGGTCAATATCCATTTTTTCCAGCACCACTTGTTAAAGAGGGCATCTGCTTCCCATTGGATAATTTTTGGGCCCTAATCAAAGATCAGTTGTCTGTATGCTTATGATTTTATTTCTGGGTTTTCAGTTTTTTTCCATTGGTCTGAGTATCTGTCATTGTACCAATACCATGTGGTTTTGGCAATTGTGGATGTATATTATGTGCTAAAGTCAGGTGAAGCAAGCCCTCCCACTGTGTCCTTCTTTTTGAGGAGTTCTCTGCTAATTCTGGGCTTCTCCCCTCTCCATATGATGTTGGTAATCAGTTTTTCCATTTATTTGAAGAAAGATGAGGGTAATTGTATCGGGAATGCATTAAATTTATAGAGTACCTTTGACAGAACTTGACTATATTGAGTCTTCCAATCCATGAGCATGGGATATCCTTCCATTTGTTGAGGTCGTTCTTGGTTTCTTGTAATAGTAGCTCTGTAGTTTTCCCCAGATAGATCTTATGATCTTTTTGTCAGGTATATCCCTAGATATTTCTATTTGTGTTTGGCTATTGTGAAGGGTATCACTTTTTTATTTCCTCTTCTGTGGTCTTATCTGATGTGTGTAACAGTCGATGGACTTCTGTTTGTTGATCTTGTATCCTGGCATTCTGCCAAACTCCTCTATTTCTTCCAGTACTCCCCTTGTGGAACTTTTGGGATTTTCCATATATAAAATCATATCATCTGCAAATAACAATACATTCACCTCTTATTTCCCCAGCCGAATACCTTTGATGTCTTTTGTTTGCCTCATGCTGTTAGCTAAAACCTTCAGCATGATATTAAATAAATTTGCGGACATCCTTGCCTGGTCCCCTTTTTCAGTGGGATTGTGTGAGTCTTTTCTCCCTTGACTACCATGTTGGCTGTTGGTTTTTCATATATAGCTTGTAATGTCTTGAGGAATTTTCCTTCCGTTCCTGTCTTCTCAAGTGTCTTAAACAGGAATTGGTGTTGGATGTTGTCGAATGCTTTTTCTGCACCTATCAATATTATCATGTGGTTTTTATAGTTTTTCATGTCAATGTGATGAATAATATTAATGGTCTTTCGTATGCTGAACCATCCCTGCATCCCTGGTCTGAATCCCACTTTGTCATGGTGATTACTTTGTTTTATATACTTTTGTATTCTGTTGGCTAGTATTTTGTTAAGGATTTTTGCATCAATGTTCATTAGGGATTTTTGTCTATAGTTCTCGATTCTTGTGGGATCCTTGCCCGGTTTTGGTATCAGAGTTATACTAGCTTCATAGAAGGCGTTTGGGAGTGCCATCTTTTTCTATATTCTGGAAGAATTTGAGTAGGACTGGTGTTAGTTTTTCCCTAAATACTTGATAGAATTCTCTAGTGAAGCCATCTGGTGCAGAAATAGGCAGGAGAACAACACTCACCAACCATAAGTAAGAGACCACCACATAGGACAACTTCACCCAGAGGGCAACAAAGGGAAAACAGACCCCAAGATAGCATTGGCTTAAGGATGGAAAGAAGTCAAGAATGATACACACACACACACACACACACACACACACACACATACACAACACACTAATGAGAAAGGAAAGTAGGAAAACACCCAACACAAAATGTATAAGATGACATCACAGAGTCTGCAGATGGAGATAATAACCCTGAATATCAATGGCCTGAACTCGGGCATTAAAAGACTGAGACTAGCAGACTGGCATAGAAAACAACCCATCAATCTGCTGCCTACAGGAGACACATCTCAAGGGTACAGAAAAAAAAATAGGCTGAGAACAAAAGCTTAGAGAAAGGCATACTAAGCAAACAGCAATTCAAAAAAATCAGGGGTTTCAATCCTAATCTCAGATAAAATTGACCTCAAAGTGCAACCCATAAAAAGAGATAAGGAGGGACCCTATATAATGCTCAAGGGAATGGTAGACAAAGAACCACTAAGCATTGTAAACATATATTCTTCGAATGAGAGACCCACTGAATGCGTCAACCAAACACTCTAAAAGATGAAAAAAGAAATCACAGCCTCAACAATTATAGTAGGTGACTTCAATACACTGCTATCTGAAAAAGATAGATCACAGAAAGAGAAACTCAACAAGGAGGCTAGCGATCGAAACACTACAATTAGACCATTTGACCTGATAGATATTTACAGAGCTTTTCATCCAAATATAAAAAAATTCACATTCTTCTCAAGCTCACATGGCACATATTCGAATATAGACCACATGTTGGGGTATAAGGCGAGTCTACATAAATTTAAGCACATTGATATCATACAGAACTCTCTCTCTCTGACCACTGTGCCATAAGGTTGGAAATCAACGAAAGGAAGACGACGAAAACAAGAGCAAACAATTGGAGGATGAATAACTCTCTACTGCAAAAGGAGCGTCTACAGGCACATATCTGAGATGAAATTAGGAAATTTCTAGAAACCAATGAGAATGAGCACGCGGCATACCAAAACTTATGGGACACAGCAAAGGCAATTATCAGAGGAAGTTTTATAGCAACATATGCACACCTGAGAAAGGAAGAGAGACTCATGATTGATGTGCTGACGCAAAATGTACAACAACTAGAGCAGAGTCAGCAGGACAATCCTACAAATAGCAAAATAAAAGAAATTATGAAAACCAGGGCTGAGATTCAGGAGAGGGAAAATAAGAAAACTATGGAAAAAATTAATGCTGCTAAATGTTGGTTCTTTGAAAGGATAAGCAGACTCAACAGACAGCTGGCAAACCTAACCAAAGAAAGAAGGGAACAAATTTCAATAGCCTCTGTGCTTTTATGAGACTGTATCTCTTTTTACGTGTAGAAAACCCTGCCTTAGACCAGGCATCCGTTTATTCCCTAACCTAGGAAAGCTCCCACCCTGAGAAGTCATTGTATTTGACTTCTATGGTCACTGTCAGCTCAGAATCAATATTTGATTATTTTACAAAGACTTAAATATGCAATTGTTTTGCTACACTGATGACAGATCACTTTGGTGGAAAGTTTGAGTTAATATATGTCATATACACTCACAGTTGCATTACCTTTTTAAGACACGCAGTTTCCCCTTCTCAAACTATTTGGTCAGCATACAATTGACTAAGCATGGTGAAAGGATCCAATCCTAACACACACCTTCCTGATTGTATATGGCACAGTATTCCCTTGTTCTGTTTGAACAACTGCCTTTTAGCTCACGTACAAATTCCTCATGGGAACATCTGAAATTCCCATTCTCCTCTGTGATTCACAGTTTTTTATAGCCCACACAGTCAAATGTGGGTTTGGATTATATGAAGAACACAGCATCAGGATTGGAAGACCTGCAATACGCCACAGTTGACAAAATCTTGCTTACTGCAAGCATGGAGAACTTGAAACACTTGCTGATGACGATCAAGTGTTACAGCCTTCAGTGTGGATTACAACTTGCTGCACAGGAAATTAAACTTCATAACTAAACCAATAGATAACATCATGATAAATGGAGAAAAGTTGTCAAGGATTTCATTTGCTTGGATCCCCAATCAGTGCTCATATAAGCAGCAGTCAAGAAATCAAACAACATTTTTCATTTGGGTAAATTTGCTGCACTTGACTTCTTTAAAAGTGGGAAAGGATGGATCTCATTGTGGGGACTAAGGTGTGCCTGATCCACAGCATGGTATTTTCATTCACTTCAAATGTATGTATATGACTAAGGAAGACCACAGAGGAATTGATACCTTTGAATCACAGTGTTGATGAAGAATTTTGTTTAAGTACCATGGATTGGCTAAAGAACAGACAAATCAATGTTGAGTATAGCCTGTGTGTGCTTTAAAATGTAGGATGGTGAAACTTCACCTCTCGTACTTTGGGCATGTTATTAGGAGAGACCTGCTTTGGAAAAAGGACATAATACTTGTTAAGTGAATATCAGCAAAAAGAGGAAGACCCTCCATGAGTTGAACTGACCCAGTAACTAGTGAACAATGGACTCAAAGTGCAGCAATAGTGAGGATGTGGAAGATCAAGTAGTGTTTTACTCTTTTGAACATAAAGTTGACAATGCTTATTCAATAGCACTGAATAAGAGTCTCCTCTTCAATGAATGGATTCTAAGTTCTCAAACTGATGTTAATTGGACACAGATTTACTATCCTTTTATTGCAAAAGTAGTATCAACCTTAAGGTCAATAGCTTTTACTTTTCTCTGATTATGTAAGTAAAATAACACCCCTGTTAAACCAGCATTTATTTCACCCTTGCAAATATGGTCCACCATTCCCTAGATCTTTGGCTCACTCATTAAGAATTTTACCTTGCCCTTTACTACGGAACTTATACCAACTTTGCCTCTGTCAGTTGAATGGTGCCAATTAGTCTTCGCGAGTCTGTAATTTTCGCATGCATATTGCAACTAAAGGGTCTCTTTCCTTAGCAGATTCTTCTGCTTAGAATCCTGTTTTACAGGGGTTGTATATCACTGAGATTCTCATGATTGGCTATGTTGTATATCACTGAGATTCTCATGAATGGCAATGACTCCTGAGCAATGAAGTATTTATTGCCTCATTGAATGGAACAACTCTTGGCCTTTCTACAGAACATTGTAAGATGACAGGTTCTTAGGTTTCTTCAATGATCTATACTTCTCTAAGTCTTCTTAGTCCTTAAAGTGCCAATATTTCCATTTATCTAGTCTGTCACCCCCAGTAGTTATGGCGTTGCCTCGGAACATCAAGTACCCCTAGACATTAGGGTATATGTGTATATATATGTTATTTGTTTCTATGTATATTCATGTATGTGTGCTCATGTGTCAAATATCACACAATCCAGAATACAGAAGGCCCAAACTGAAAGAAGCAAGAATTATAATTGAGGTGCGTAAATGTTAAGTGAAAGTGAATTTAAGCCAGAATGTACTTGTTCTACCTGAAATCAAAGATTAAGTCAAGAGGCCACAAGGAGTATGTAATAACATTTTTCATCTCCATTTGTTTAATTAGAGACTTCTGATACAATTTCCAGTTTAATTTTTAGCTATCTCACTCTGTAGTTAAAAAGATATTTTAATATAGTTATAAAAATTCCATGATTTTCTGGCTTCATTTTGGTTTAAAAATCTCTAGGGCAATGAACGTGTATTTATATTTCAACTTTCCACAACATTTAAAACTATCTGGCCTAGTCTTTATATTATACTAAGCCTCTTTTCCCTTTACATTATACTAAGATAGCTTTCATAGAGCTTCTAGATTTTTCTGTTAGCCTTTTGTTCTAGAAAACTATATTTAGATGATTATGTGATCAACTATCCTACCACTCTAGAGGTGGATTAGAATACATCTTAATATTATTTGATTACAATGGGTATTCATATTTAACCTGGTCCAATATACTTTTTTTTATTTCTGTAATGAGTTATTGCCTTAATTGCACCACTTTTTGGATCAGTGGGAATCTTGATACAAATTTAAAGTGACAGTGAATTATGAATCTATATTAGTTCACAGAATCACCAGGAAAGTCCATTTTTCAAACTTTGAAATTTCCTAATAGCCAAATCACAGGATCATACATTCCTTACAGAGATTGTTTCTGAGAAGAGATAAATGCTCCTGCTAACTCTGGACACTGAAAATCGTTAACCCTGAAATAGACCACCTCTGTCATCATACATAGTAAAGAAAATGGTCCCTGGTATGTTCTTCCAACATTACTGTCTTCTGAATTAGAACTGAAGATACTTCTGAATCATTGGACAGATCACATTGGGTTTGTGATTTTTATTTGCCAAAGTAGAATGCATAATGTGGTAATTTCCCTAATGCATGGGGGATTCAAAATGTTCATGGAATGATTCCATTATCTGTTAATACCATTTTTTCACAAACTTTTAAAAATATAAAAAGGATACTTTAAAAATGCACAAGGGCCCTCTCACAAGATAGGAACTAGTAGAAACTGCCACAGGGACAATTTCACATGAAAGAAAATAATAGAAATTGCTGTTTCTTATTTTGCCAGGACATACCCAATACACATTGTAATGTGAGGAGGGAAACTCTCCCCACCCCCACCCCCAAATATCCCACTTGCTACAAATATATGCCCACTAGGACATCAGGAGAAGTTCTAGTGGCATAGTGGATTAAATACTGAACTAAGAAATGCAAGGTTTTCAGTTAAAATCCACCATCTACATTGTGGGGGAAAGATGAGGCTTATTCACCCATAAAGATTCATATTATGAGAAAACCTGTGGCATATTTCTATTCTGTCACATAGCATTGCTATGAGATAAAATGAACCAGACATCAGTATTATTATATTGACAAAGTTGGACCATACATTTTCAAAATGTATAGTATTATAATGTATGTACCTTGTTAAGTACTTATATATGTCCTAAATTCTTACTATATAAAACGCTTTTAAAAACGCCATTAATGCTAGTAGATAGCTGTAATCTGTCTTTGTCACACGCTGGCATTTTTGTTGGCATCTTTATTTATCTTATTATATTTTGGCTGAAGTATTCATTCTTCCATGCCCTCCCCTGCTTTCTCCAGGAATTTTCAAGTCTCAAGGAATAAAATTTTTATAAGGAGCACTATTAAATTGATTTCCATGAAGTGAAGGTTAAAGATATCTCACACGTCTAATTTTTCCCATTTGCCATTCCAGTTCACTTTCTCTAATAGCAACTAGTTCTCCTAGTTCTCTAATAGCAACTAGCTCTCCTCTCCTTAGTGCTCTTCCTTGTGTCATTTACAACAGGCTGCTATCAAAGAGAGGTCAGATGATAGATTACTGGGTGAAGAATGGGAGAGCAGATAATAATTAGTTGGCTGTGACATCCAGGAAAAAGGGGGGAATTTTGTCAGAATATTCACATATATGCAAGCCATACAATATAGGAAACTCTTCTTACTGGTGCAATGGAGTGCAGGATGTGACTTGAATAAGGATTTTAAGGATAGTGATTTGAGTCACATCTGCTAGTACTGTGGTGAGTTGAGTTATATTCCATCCTCATATTGCCTCATTCACATAGTTGACAATTCACTCCTAAATGGGACTGTAAACACAGGCAGAGGCAAAAATGTATAATATATCAGAAAATGGAGGATAACTGTAACATTATGTAATTGCCAAATTGTACCCAAAATACTAAACCACTAAAAATTTTGAGACAGACAAATTGACCCATAACCTTTATCATTGTAGATCCCATACGCCTTATTTGCATTACCAGAAAGCTGCCCAATATCCATTGTGGGCCATAAACGCCAACCAGTTCACACAGTATGTAAGTCAGATGACTAGCTAAAAAGGATCTATTAAGTCATTGACTGCACTGCAAAGTCATTTAAATTTCCTTTTCAAATCTCTTTGGACTCCAACCATTATTTTAATTGCAACATCTCCATTCTATCCAGACTGCTACTTAATGACATGATTTGAAGGCTGCTTTCACAGTATACTTTCCCTTGGATATACAATGAATTTACAAAAAAGTCATAAATATGGTTGCTTTAAGCAATAACACTTTCATAATTCTTCCCAATCCTTAAATACATTGCATCACCTTTTTTTCTAAATGATAAACTCGTTCTCTCATTTTCAACTTTTCCACAATCTAGTTTTAACCAGGCTCAACATTTTTCCCCCTTTCTCCATCACAAATGATTTCACGCCCCCCAAAAGTATGCTCATTTTCTAAAAAATAAACATTTGCTTCTATAGCAACAGCCCTTGTTAGATGTCTTCAGGTCTGCTCAGACTTCCAGTCCCCTAGGCACAGCAGAAGGGAACACTGCTTCGTCCTGTCACAACACCGACACCTATGATCCTGATCATGTAGATTCTGCACACTTGGAAGATCGTCTTGGTTTTCTTTCTACTGGAAATGGTACGAATGATTACCATTTATGTAAAAAAGCCTTTCTGCTAATGCCAGCCATGCTTATTTGTACAAAAATAAGTAATAGCCATGTCTGTGCTATTCATCTTGTTATGAATAACATTGTTAATTATATTATCTATATGCATAAGCCATAACCTTTCATTAGGTTAGGGGTTTAACAAGACTAGAGAATATTCTAAAATTTTGAAAAATCATGAATTCTTTAAGTCAGGAGCTTGATAAAAAAAAAGTTTATATAGATTCGTTTCATGCATCTTTTTATTTACCACTTAATCTCAAAACTTAAATCTCTAAACACACTGTGTTTTGTTCATAAAGTTTATGACTTGTACAATATCTTCCAAAGGTCAAATATCAACATTAATCTGTATAGTTAAATCACCTCATAAAAATAAATGGGGTAAATTATAATGGACCCTAAAATGTTTTTATAACCTAAGGATAAATAATGGCTTGGCATAACCTACTATCTTAGTTTCTTAAGTAGCATATGGTACATTTATTAGTGCTAAAATTATGTACAAAAGCTTTATGTACTGAATTCTAATTTACAGCTGGCTTCTTTTGATTAACATTATATCTGAGAATGGTGTCTATATAAATAGTTTATTATTTTAATTTGTAGTATTTCATTGTGTGTATATAAAACAAATTATTTTTTTCTCCTTTTGGTGGGATTTATTTATTTATGTTTGCAGTATTATGCATAAAGTGGCTTGAATCTACTTTTACATGTCTTTTATAAAATTATGCAGTCATTTATTTCAGATATATGTCTAGTAATAGAGTTATTAGATCATAGGTAAGGCTTACTGTTACTTTAACCATACTGCCTAACAAGTTTTCAGAGTAATTTTCCAGGTTACTGTAATATATGAGTTCTATTTGATCCATATTTTTACCAATAGATGGAATTGAGTGTTTTGCTTGGTTTATGATTTGTTGCAATGTTTGTCTTTCATATGAGTCTATAGAAGTAAATAATTCTGATTTTAAATGACATATCCCTGATAAGCAATGGTGCTCAACATTTAAAAAAATGCTTAGTAGACATTTGGATAATTTTAATTTAGTTGTTCCGGTATTTTGCCCATTTCCGTATAGTTAACAAAAATCTTTTTCTTATTGATTTGTGGAAATTCTTTAAATTTGAAATATAAACTTTTCTTTAAAACTTGAAAAAACCCTGCATTTGTGAATGAGTTATCTCAGAATCTGAGGTAATCCTTAGCTGACAAGTTGAATGAGTACCTGGAGTCATATCCTCTAGGACAGAGGTGAGTCGAGTTTTATCACACCCTAACCCTGACTCATTACCGTAGTGGACAATTCACTCCCAAATGAGAACAGAAACAGAGTCAGAGAGGCTAAAATTGACAACATATCAGAAAATGGAGGATGACTAGTTCACAAGGTTGCTCGGGTTTTAGATTGTGATGAAAGTAACATCTTGGGTCCTAACTAAGTTTATTTCTTCCTCTTTTCCTTCTACCTCATAAAGAAAATAGTGCAAATTTTTCTATACTTTGATTTAAGTGACCCATTTTAATCCTTAAGCTGTCCTTCGGCTATTGCTTGGTGTGTCAGCCTGTATGGGAAATTTTGACAGCCTGTAAGAGGAGAGATAAATATTAAAACACAGGCCCTAGAGCTATGAGTTTCCTGCCTTAATACAGTTCAGAGTGGAGAAGGAGACGCATAATTTCTAATAGCTGAGGAAATCAGCAGTTAAAGTTACAACTCAATAACACAGGATTCCATGAGTTTATCAACTTTATCAACTCTATTTATGCTACCTTATCTATATTACCGCTCGTCTGTCAGTTTGTCGTACTATGATAGTTTCAATGTTGCCATGATGCTGGAAAATATGCCACCAGTATTTTAAATATTAGCCACCCATGGTGGAGAGTTTTCAGCAGGGCTTCCAGGCTAAGAATAAGTAGGAAGAAGCAATAGGTTGTCCATTTTTGAGAGCTTAGCCACTGAAAGCCTTATGGATAGCAATGGGACATTATCTGCTTTAATGCCAGAAGATAAGCACTACAGGTTGGACCAAGCCCACTGCCATTGAGTCTATTCAAAGTTACAAAGAGTTCTCAGGCTAAATGTTTCAGGAGATGAAAGTCAAATCTTTCCCTCACAGAGCATCTGGTGGGTTTAATGTTGTGGCGATCGGTGGCAAACAGTCCAATGTCAAAGCTACAATTCTACTAGGACTCCTGCTTCAGATTGGAAGACATGCCATAGAGGACATGGAGCAAAGCCTTTAAGACTTCATTTCCTCATGGGACACAACCTAAATGAGAAGAAACAGCTGCAAACATTTATTAATAACCTGAATTTGGAATATGCAATAGACAGAATGAGTAAATTAAAAGTCATCAAAATGTAATGTGAAACATACAGATCAATAATCTAGGCATTACTGATATAAAATAGATGACTTTGAATCAACCACGTTGTTTATGATAAGGGGAATGACTACTTCAAGTGGAATAGAGGTTCATTCATCCTCAAAAAGAACCTTTCAAGATCTGCCTTGATGATAACTAATATGCCTACTGGAAAGGCCATTTCATGCAATTATTATTCAACTGTACTCATCAACCAGTAAAGACAATGGTGACGAAAGTAAATAATTCTATCAACATCTTCAGTCCGAAATAAATAAAAAATATATAATCAATATGCATTGATAATTACTAGTAATTTAAACATGAAAGTTAGAAACAAAGAAGAATAATTAGTAGTTGGAAAACAAGACCATGGTAACAGAAAGGAAACAGAAGATTATATGATATAATTTTGCAAGACCAATGGCTTCATTGAAAAACAAAATTATGCATGCCGGCGCGGAGTAGGGAATCAGTGGAGAGGTCTAGGGGACTGGTCCCAGCCCCAAATACTAAGTGGATGCCTGCCCCTCCCCTGAGAAGAATGTATCTCAAACAATGGCACTGAATCTGCAGCTTCGGGAGAAGGA
>NW_022103906.1:6347770-6366763 GCF_000313985.2 Echinops telfairi
ACTTTGCTGAAAAAAAAAAAAAGAACTAGAAAAAAACAAACAAAAAAAGAAAAAAAAGAAAAACAAAATTATTTTGTTTTCAACAACATAAACAGTAACTATAGATAGGGAACTTGACAGAGGAAATACGTAGGAGTTAAATATGAATCCACATTTACTTGACGGCAGTGAGTTTGTTTTTTTGGTTTGGTGAGATGGTAAAATTCAACACTGTCAGCCAAAACAAGGACAAGAGACAAATCTGCAACTAGCAATTAATAATAAATTCATATTTAAGTTAAAGCTGAAGAAAATTATAACAAATTCTCAAATGTCAAAATTCTACTTTGAGAATATCCCACCTGAATTTAGAAATCCTAAAAAGAAATATGATTCATTAGACACTAATTACTTAAAGTCTGAAATGCTTTATTATTATTATTATTTTTAATCATTTTATTTGGCGCTCATAAAACTCTTATCACAATCCATACATACATCAATTGTGTAAAGCACATTTGTACTTTCATTGCTCTCATCATCTCAAAACAGTTGCTCTCCACTTAAGCCTCTGCCATCAGGTCCTCATTTTTCCCCTCCCTCCTAGCTCCCCCCTCCCTCATGAGCCCTCGATACTTTATAAATTCGTCCCGGGAAACGGGGCGCGGCCGGAAAGGCGGCCGCCCCCTCGCCCGTCACGCACCGCACGTTCGTGGGGAGCCTGGTGCTAAACCATTCGTGGACGACCTGCTTCTGGGTCGGGGTTTCGTACGTAGCAGAGCAGCTCCCTCGCTGCGATCTATTGAAAGTCAGCCCTAGACACAAGGGTTTGTAAAAAAAAAAAATAAATAATGACAATAAAACGAAAAAAAAAGAAAAAAAAGAAAAAAAAGGAAAAACTAAAAATAAATAAATAAATAAATAAATTATTATTTTGTCATATCTTGCCCTGTCCGACGTCTCCCTTCACCCACTTTTCTGTTGTCCGTGCCCCAGGGAGGAGGTCATGTGTAGATCCTTGTAATTTTGAAGACAACAAGAGCACCATAAATGAAAGAAGCAAACGGTTATTAAAAAGACAAGAATGAAAAAGAAAGTGGCTATTAGAAGAGACTCCATCTTGCTCGTGAACATAGTCATTAAAACAGATAGAAGAAATGAAGCAGTAATAGAGTTGGACAGGAAATTTTAGAAAGCAGCTCAAGAATACAAAGTTAAAGTAGTATAATAATATGCACCGGGACCTGAAGTTAGAAAACTGACAGGGAGGAAAGCACTCAGCGTCTCTCAAGCTGAAAGAACCGAAGGAAACCCCACAAACCTTGAGTTCCAATCATAAAGATTCTGTGGGAAAAATACAGAATGATGGAGAAGCATCAAAAGAAAATGGAAGGTAGAAAATAATAAAAAAGAAAGGAATGGAGGGAACCGAGTGCTATTACAAAAAAGGAACATATTGACATCCAACCATTCAAGAGGTAGCATATGATCAAGAATTGGTGGCTTTGAAGGTAGAAGCTCCTCCAGGAATTGGCATAATAACAATTTAAATGTTGAATCAAACTGATGCAGCACTGGAAGCACTCACTGTTATTAGGTGCCATCTAGACCCTTTGTACAGCAGAATGAAAATTCACCCGGACCTGTGCCATCCTCACAATTGTTATGTTCAAATCCACTGTTGAAGCCACTGTGCAATCCATCTCCTCGGGGGTCTTCGTTTTCACTGCTTTTCTGATTTACTATACATGACATCATTTTCTAGGGACTGGTCTCTCCTGATAACCTATTCAAAGTACATGAAAGTAAGTCTCACCATCCTCACTTCCAAGGTGCATCCTGGCTCTACTTCTAAGATAGATCTGTTTGTTCTTCTGGTAGTTTGTTCTTTTGGCAATCTAAGGATTACTCAAAAATTGGTTCATCACTGCATTGAGAGCAAACTTCCAGAAATTCAAATCCGATTCAGAAGACACCATGAAACAAGGCATATCATTCCTGACATCAGATGAATCTTGAATAAAAGCAGAGCATACTAGAAGTATGTTTGCCTGTGTTTTAGTAACTATGCTAACATATTCCATTGAGTAGATCATAAAAAAATAAATACCATTACAAAGATTGAGAGCTTCAGAATACTAAATTGTGTCCATGAGGAATCTGTACACAGACCAGAAGAAGAAGGTCAGAGAAAGAAAAAAAAGACGCTCAATGAGATAGATTGACACATTTGCTCCGAAAATGGGCTCAAATATAACAACTGCAATGATGTCTGAGGAGCAGGCAGTACTCCATCAGGGGTTTGTATATAATGTCACTATGAATGGGAACAGAGTTGATAGCACCTAACAACCAAATATATATCCTTCATATGATGAAATCAAGTATAACACTAACAATATAATTCTATCCTTAACATGCGGGAGAAGAGAATATATTTATATCTGCAAAGAAAATTGTACAGTTTATAAGGTGTGCATATGTGTGCATATATGTATGTGATGACGCAATTGTTCAGATGGATCAAATGACTATCGTTACTCCCCTCCTAGCTTCCTTAGGCATCAGGAACAAACTGCTACTTTGGAGTTTCAAAAGGACTCCAATAAAGATCAAATTTTCTTGTTTATGTTGCCAGGAGGGATCATGCATCACAGAATTTTCAAATCCATCTATCTGGTTCACTGAACTAGGGGTTATTGGATTATTAAGGAAGACTTTTTCAGTCCTTTGACTAGAGCAGTGGTCATCAAACTTTTGAGATGGATAAGCCAATCCTGTTGCTCACAAAATTTAAAAATTATTTGAGTCATAAAGATATTTTTACAAATGCAAGCACCATTATCTGAACGTCATTAAAAAATATTCTAGCTTTTGGCCTAAACGCTATGTCCTTTGGAGCCCAGCTATGAAAAGACATAGCATTCACAGTCTTAAAGGCTTGAAGGTAAACAAGTGGCCATCTAGCTCAGAAGCAACAAAGCGCACATGGAAGAAGCACACCAGCCTGTGTGATCACGAGGTGTCGAAGGGATCAGGTATCAGGCATCAAAGTACAAAAAATCATATTGTGAAGGAGGGGGAGTGCTGAGTGGGGACCCAAAGCCCATCTGTAGGCAATTGGGCATCCCCTTACGGAAGAGTCGTGGGGAGGAGACGAGCCAGTCAGGGTTCAGTATAGCAACGATGAAACATACAACTTTCCTCTAGTTCCTAAATACTTCCTCCCCCCTTCCCCCACCCCCATTATCATGATCCCAATTCTACCTTCCAAATCCGGCTAGACCAGAGGATGTACACTGGTACAGAAGGAACTGGAAACACAGGGAATCCAGGACAGATTATCCCTTCAGGACCATTGCTGAGAGTGGCGATACCTGGAGGGTGGAGGGAAGATGGGGTAGAAAGGGGGAACCGATTACAAGAATCTACATATAACCTCCTTCCTGGGGGATGGACAACAGAAAAGTGGGTGAAGGGAGATGTCGGACAGTGTAAGATATGACAAAATAATAATTTATAAATTATCAAGGGTTTATGAGGGAGGGGGGAGCTGGGAGGGAGGGGGGAAAATGAGGAGCTTATGTGGAGAGCAAATGTTTTGAGAATGCTGAGGGTAACGAATGTACAAATGTGCTTTATACAATTGATATATGTATGGATTGTGATGAGTTGTATGAGCCCCCAATAAAATGATTTTTAAAGAAAGAAAAAATATTTTAAATGAAAACATGAGTTTTATTTTTACTGTCAATTTTACTTCAGAGCCACATGTGTGTACCAATAGAGTTGCATAAGGCTCAAGAGCTGTTATTTGCCAAATCCTGGACTAGAGTATAAAGTTGGAATTGTCATCTACATCTTTTTTATTAGTTGGGCATGGGGTTGAAATGGGAAGGGGGTCCTGTAATCTCATAAATATTTCCAATATGTCCTGATGTGCTGTTTCTTTTTCTAATAAAGGCTACTTTCCACATGTTTGTGTCTTATTTGTTTAAGAAATGTTTGGCCGGATAATGTATTCATGAAGAGATTATTATTTTTGATGGATGTCCGGTTCCTAATGGCCTAGCAGTTTAGGACCCAGAGATTACCAGTGAGCTAGCCTCATCAGTCTCTCTCTCTCTCTCTCTCTTATCTATCTATCTATCTATCTATCTATCTATCTATCTATCTATCTATCTATCTATCTATCTATCATCTATCTATCATCTCTCTCTGTCACAGTGAATATTAATCAAATTGAATACTTACTTCCAGGGATTTAACACTTGAATAAAATTCCATGAAAACACATCAGTTAAATTTGTTAAAGTATCTTTATATCTGGGTTGTAAATATCATTTCATGAACATATTAGAATTGCCTGCATTTTTAAAAGATAACAGATACAGTGTAGTGTTTGCATTGATTTGAATATTTGTATCTCAAATTGAAAGCAGACAATAATTACATTTAATGAAGTAAATTTATAGGTTTAAGATTTCCCATATGGACTTTGTTAGAATTTGACCAAAATAGTATAATATCACTAAAGATTAAGTTACTTATATAATTTCAGGAAGACTTAGTCCTCGATGTCATTTTGACTTCTTAGTATAGTTTCAAAAGTGTGTATATATATCATTGTTGCATGACTGAATGGAAATCTAAATCCTCTGGAGGTCACAACAGGTAAGCTTGATGTGAATTGCTTTTTTATGACTTTTTACCTCCAAGCTAGTGCATCCTTTATGCTGCTGTCTTTTCAAGGTCACAACACATATTCTAATGGGCCTTGGAGGATTTTATAAAGATGAAAGTTGGTAGAAATATCTACCTAGTAGGACTATAGCCCCCACATCTTCTATAGATTTGGCCATTTGATCTGATTTTTTTACAAACCATTTTTGTGATTTTTAATACATTCAATTTCTTATTATCATTTCATTCAATTTTTAAATGAGAAAAAATATCAGGCCTGAATTTTTGGATGTTTTAATATAGAATGGTTTCTTAAAAGAAAATTTCATGATTCCAATTCATTAGAGAGAAAAAAAAGTGCAGACAGTGCAGACCAAAGCAGTGTCTGATTTGTGGAGAGGAGAGGCACAACTGCAGGAGCCAAGGGAGCCCAAACCGTATTTGGGTCATGGTCCATCTGTCCCGTAACCACCGTGTCCACCCCAACCAATCTGGCCTTGGTATATCCTCCATGGCCTAGAGGCGGGCCCTCCCCACCTCCTAAAGAACATCCTACTAAAAATATCCACAGTGTTGATGGCACGGTGGCCAAGAGCCTCCCGAAACCACAATGAATGTGGGAAGACTAACACCTGGGATGATTCACCTGTCTCGTGCCTGTAGTTCTGCTCTCTGTTGCTGCTGTCTCTGGGACATGCTTCCCTCACCAGACCTGCCCCTTTCATCCTGTCAGTGCTACCACAGCCTCTCATGAGTACATCTACCACAATTCTTCTGATTGCTGTAATACATTCTGGACAGGCACCTCTAGCTTCCACACAATGCGATTTTAGATTCATGGGAGCTGTTGCTAATTCAATGACTTGATCATTTTAATATCCGCAATATAGTTCTTATAGGTTTTTAACAATTATGCTAAATGTCTGGTTCATTTTTCTTGGTCAAAGATTCTGAAATGGATATTTAGAGTTTTGAAATTATACAGTCAAGGCAGTGGCACAATGTACCACATCACTGAATGATTTCTCGGCTAGCACCTGCATGTTTCCATAAATATGTTCAAATCTCCACTTACCCCCGCCCCCCAAATGAACATATAGCTCTTGTTCTGTTTCACTTGATATGGGAGACCTAGCCTGGGTGTCTTCCTCCCCTCTTAACACAGTCACAAAACCCAGAAGGAATTATTTTAAATCACTTGGACTAGATGATGTCAATGAGTTCTCCCCATGCTCTTATTGATGCTTGCACCATGGTGTGGTAATTTTGAGTTCACAGGCTTAATCACACAGCACCAAGTTACCATCATTTGAAGCTACACCTAGTAACATCTGTTCAGTAATGACTAGCTTTTGATATCCTTCCTGGCAGTTAGAGGTTGCTCAAATATGCAGTATCTTAAACTGGATATAAATAGACCATAACTCATTTACTGCCACCAAGTCGATTCCAGCTCACAGTTACCCTACAGGGCAGAGTAGAGCTCCCTCCATGGATTTCATTTGTTTTTGTTGTTGTTGTTTTTGTTTTGTTTTGTTTTCTTGAGATTAACTCATTTGTCACTGAAGACTCCAAGTCCATTTTAATATTGCTTTTCCTCCCCCTCCTTTCTTTTTAAAGCTACTCAAACCATTATTTAAGTTTAAGGGAAAAGGAGTCTGGAGGGGTTTTTCTTTCTTTCTTTTTTTTAAAGAAACATATGCTATATATTACACAGCCAATCTCTAGAAATGAAATTAGCAATAATATCCTGTCAAGCTTTCCATTGCCCTCTGTGTCCCACTCCACTGGCCCCATTCTCCTCCTTTCCGTGTTTCTGGCCTCCTCATAGTCACTGTGGTTTCCTGAGGTTGTAATTCTTTATGGAAGCAGAAGGACTGATGTGTTTGAACTACTGATAATTGTGCTTATTGTGATGGAGTGAAATTTCTTAATATGGCTCTTCTATCCAACTCTGTAACTCCCACCAAATTATTGGGTAGGAATTTGCAAACAGGGCATGTTTTCATTATCACACTGTTGGCTATAAGGATGAGCCATCTTTGAAGCAGGGGCGGGGGAAAACCCGGAAGTCCTTGGAAGAGCATGTTTACGATCTCTGTCTGAAGTAATGGAGGCCACCAAGACTATGCATCAAAGACTGCCACAGGGACTCAGAGGAGCAGTGCTGAGACTTTGGGGTACCTTCCCCTCATGTGGTCCAAGACTACAGAGCTATGGAACAGAGGGATAGGCAGGTTGGCTCCCTGCCCCATGGAGGCAATGGCCAAGGGACCTTATGGCTGAGAAACTTAGGATCAGTGAGAGACTTGACAAACACAGGACTGAGAGGCTAAGAAACAGAGACTTGGCTGAATGGTTCAATGGTTTGAACTATTAAATGCTGAAATGTAAGCCACTTACCTAATTCACAATAAAGATTCATCTTTGAAAATTAATGAGTAATAAGACAGTACACAAAAGATGGAAAGAGAACTTTTCATAGGTCTACTAGAGTTACCAAGAAAAGGAAAACTTGGAAGGGGCTTGAAATCTTGCTGGATAATGGGATATTTTCCAGCACTGGTTGGCCCAGCACTTATTCACTGGCATGAGGCAAGCAGAAAGTACCCGAAGGGCTAAGAGGAACCACTGTTGACAAATGGACATGCTGAGTAAACCAGACAGCAAAAGGAGTCTGGGTGCTGCAATGAACACATGAGTTCTGGATCAGAAGAGCCACTGGAAACACCCTTCCCCCATGTCCCACCCCCCAGTGGGTAGGCAAACTAAGGCTATTGGAAAAGTTCACCGGAGGACTGGGAGAGTCAATCCAGATAGTGCTTGACCCAGGAGCTGGTGTGGTCTCCCTTTGCTGAAACACACTGCTCTATATGACCTGGGTTGCAGCATCTCCTACTAACTTAGCAGGATGAACGTTATGCATGTAGGACTCAGGAGAGGGTTTGGGGGCAGCCAACGGGGCTTAGCTATAGGCCCACACTCTCTACATCTCCCAGGAATGTCAATGATGCCTAAGTATAACTGGATAAAACACATAGTAAGCAAATGATGTACACAGTGAAACTCCTTAAAACACCAAACCAAATCAAACCTCACTGCCGTCAAGTTGATGCTCTCTCTTGGTGACCCCCCTCTGGGTTTCCCAGACTGTAACTGGTAATGGAAGTAGAAAGCCCCATCTTCCTCCCACTGAGGGACTGTTGGTTTTGAAACTCCAACCAGGTTGGTCACAGCCCAGCACATAACTACCATGCCATTAGGGCTCCTCCTGATAAAACACAGAGTAGTCAAATGCTATGTAAAAATTCACCCTGCAGATAATTAGTACTAGATGTTAAATCTAAAGAGTAAGACAAAATAGTATACTTTAAAAAGTAAAAAAATGAACCATTAGAAGCAGCTAAAAATGTAAGGGAACTTCAAAACGTTCATGGAAAAATAAAGTGTAAAGACAATGGAATTATTTCATGAATAGTTTGAAGCCTCCCTCATATTCTTTATTGCAACAATGTTTTTTTTATCTTGATCTCATGAAAGATGAATTGTATTAAAGTGGAGCAAATTGAGGGGCTCTATTTCATTTTCTGGATCAGCTAATGAATACACTTGAAGCAGAGAGGTGATGCATGATGACAAGTAGAAGCTCTGTGACCAAGTCTCGGTTCAGCGAAAGTTGGTGGAGATTTCATCTTGAGTGTCTTGCTTTTAATTTTTCTCTTTATAGTTTTTTTTCTCCATATACTTCTAAATGATATTATACACTTGTAGATCAGAGAGAAATATTAAAAAGTTGTAGCTGGCTTTAGCTTTAGACCCTCACATCTCAGAAAAGAATGAATTACCATTCTAAAATTTTTATTTATCAGATAGTCATATGGTCTATTAGGTTTTCTTGAGAAGTTAAACTCAAATTAAGTGTAATTAACTTATTTCCATTATTATTGAAATTTACTTACACTATTAGAATGCGAAAGCACTGTTCTGGTTGTAGTAATGAAAGAAACCAAATGAACTTTTACAGGAAAACATTAACGTATTAACCTTAATTAAATTAAACAATAAAAAACAGGCAGGATAGAAAAGCAATGACAACTAGATTCAGGTACATAAACATTAATAGCCCACTCTCTGTCTCTGAAAACCAATTTTTATGTCTTTTCACTGTTGACAGATCTCTTTCATATAGCAGAGTCCATAGTTACTGGTAGCTACTAGATGTGTGATTCTCCAGTTTCCATCACTGGAAATAGAATTTTTTCAAGTCTGTATTAGTATTATAATTAGTACAATTTGGATCATAATATTTCAAATAAACATCAGAGTTACTCATGGTGGACAGGTGGACAGGCTTCTTTGGACCTTCCAGCTAAGACAAGCTAGGGATAAAGTCCTGGCAATCCACTTCTGAAAATTAGCTAATAAAAACCTGACAAATCACAATCAAACACCGGGTATGGGGGTATATTAACAGGTGGACTCTATCACCACAGGAGGACATTATGTTTGGGAAGTGAGGACCGCGATGAGGAGTGAGACCTTCACTTAGATCAATTGGGACAAGAGTTGTAATGATGGACTTCGACACACTTGTGACCATGTGACTGACTCAGGATCAGGCTCCATTTTATTGTTCTACGTAAGGTCATCATCAGTCAGAGTAGATGACTCTGTAGACAGCTATCTATCTATCTATCTACTGAATTATAACTTGACGTTGATTGACTTATATACATATTTTGTAGACTATTTCCAAAGAAGAGCTAAACAATACCTGTGAGTCAGGTAATCACAACAGAGATCTACCAATCAATATTCATTAACCTTTCCGGAACATAGCTTTTGTAATACTACAGTCAGACATTAATTTATATATTCATTTATATTATAATTAATTGTGCAGTCCTATGAAAATCATACCTGCTTTGTTACCTCATAGTACACTTAAATATGTGATGTGCATTTCTGACATGGAATACACTAACAGGACTAACATCGCTGGGTAGTATAAACACACTCAGCTGATAACTGAAAGGCTGTATGTACATGAACACCTAGCAGTGGATTAAAGACCTAGTGATCTTCTTCTGAAAAATAGCCATTGAAAACCTGATGGAGCACAGTGAAACCACCTTCACTACAAATCTTTGTTTATTTGCTTATAAAAGAACTACCAGAGGCTAAAGGAGTCATGTAATGCAGTGATTAAAGCACTCAGCTTCAAACTGAACAGTCAGCAATTACAACCCAGCAGTGGCTAGGTGGCAGAAAGCTGTGACAGTATTCTTATATAAATAGTACAGGCTCAGAAACATGGGGCATTTCTACTCTTTCCTATAGAGTCACTAGGAATCACAATTGAACAAATGGCAAAGGATATGTCTTTTGGTCTACCAGACAATACCAATCAAAGTGAGACAGGATGATCCTAAGAGCAATGGCAAAAGTAAATGGTAGAGTTTCAGCTACAAGAGATTGTAATCAGATGCTGCAACCAACCAAGAAAAAAAAACCAAGAGAAGTTGTTTGAATAAAAGATATATTTGAATATTGAAAAATGACAGAGTCAACGCAAATGTATTGGAAAACCTTTGGGACCAAATATTATAGGGAAGTTGGGTTGGAGAATTCACTCTGTAAAGGATAGTCTTTTGCAAAGCTACCTAGGGTTTCTTCAGGCCCTTGTGATCCTTAATATAAAGCTCCCTGTTCGAGATTTCATGCTGACTCTTTAAGAATCTCTTTTGTTCGTTTCTTTTCCCCAGGTAGCATTTAGAAAGGAGCAATGAAGGGCTAAGCTATTCAATTTTAAGACACATTGACAAAACCCTTTCCAGTTACACTATTGTCCAGGACATGACCACAAGGCTTCTAACCACTGTAAGTGGGCGGGGAATTCTATAACCACCACAGATAACCATGTGGTCAGGCTGAAAGGGGGGCTCTATATGGAGGATTGGTTGCATAGTGTTTAAGTGCTGGGCGGCTAACCACAAAGCCAAGTGTTTAAACCCATCAGCCATTTTGCAGAAGGAAGTTGAGACAGTCCACTCTGTAAAGATTACAGCCCTGGAAATCTCATAGGTGCAGTTCTACGCTGTACTATTTGGCAACAATGGGCTTTGGTTTCTTCCTGGAGAAACATTACCCTGAGAATTAACTCAAAATCTAACTTCAATTTCCAAGAATTAGAATGATCCTTAGTTGGTTTTCCCTAGCTCTAATATGAGAGAGATAAAGACTAGCAATAGTTTGTACAGACCTGTCCTAAAACCCTTTTTGATTATACCTAATTTTGATTAATTTATAGAGAATGAAATGAATAAGTCAAATAGGTATCTTGGATTTTGCAATGCTAGGATGTCAGCTTTCAAGAAAGGTTGGAGGAATAAATAACTTTTCATTAAATGTATATGCTAATTACAATTATATGTCTATACGAATAACAATTTACTCATTATAACTTATAAACCAATGAAAGCATGGCTTTATAATTTTATTTTATTATTTGAAACCTGTCTATAACATTTTTTAAGGAGCTTTGATGGAATAATCAGATTGAGTGTCAGGCTGCTATCTGTAAGGTCAGTGGTTCAAATATATGAGAGAAAGGGTGGTTGTCTGTTCCCTTAATGACTTAGCATCTCAGAAACCCACATGATCTATTTTACTTGTCCTAGATTGCCGATAAAACTTGGAATCTAATTGATGGTAGAAGGTTTGGCTGGGGTTTTTTGATGTTGGTCTAGGGTAGACCATGTGAATATCAGAATAATTATCTTAATATGCTATTTGAGAAATTTCTTGGAAAACTCTGTTTCTCATTTGTTATATAGTTCTAATAAATGCAAACCAACATTGTATAGATGTGTTGAAGCAGAGAGTTAATAAATTCAAAGCAGGTTGGGAAGAAAAATGATATAAATCCAAGAAGGCGTCTTTGACAAGAAGACTGAGTATAGATGAAAAATGGGTGTAGGAAGGAAAAATATAAGGTAAAGGGTCGAGAAGGTGATAACTTTCCAAGGAGACTAAAGCTATGCATGTGTGACAATTGCAGAAATTAAATCCCACTGGGAAAAAGAAAATAAGACAGAAAAGGGTTTTTTTGTGATAAATTTAAATTTGACAATTGTGAATCAGTTTTCATGCAACACTTTCCTTCTTTAGCTTCCACTACAAATTTGACATCAAAGTAATGACCCTAGATAATTTGTCAACCATTAAAACTACAGGAAATTTAGAGTAGAAACATTTGTGATTATCAGAAAGAAAGAAATGTACAGATTTAATTTAACATTTTTTGACTTGCATCTGTACTTATTGGAGAGCCACCAAAATTGTATATAAAAAACATATCAGCACATTTTCAAAGAAGGATCTATGAAAACTCCCTATTCCTGGGTGTAGTATGGTTGTATTTCTTCTTTAGTACAATTAATTAACAGTTAATTTTAGCTTGTTTCCCCCCTTTATTCTAGTGTCAAGTTTGCAAATGGAAAAGGGGAAAAATTCAGAGAATTTTGGTACAGAAAATTTTGACTATAATTAACTGGATGGTTTAGAAATTAACAGATTTTGCAATTGTAGATATGTTTTCAAGGAGCTATTAAATATGCCCCTGACATGCCTAAATAGTTAGCTTATTAATTTAGCAAATATCCAATGAACTCCTACTATATTCAAGGCTACCAGGGATGAAGAAAGCGGAGAAGCTCAGGCTGATGCAGCTCTGCCACTTTGTGAGTCACATTCTATTGGAGGAATGGAAAATTAAACAAATAATTATGCATGAACTGACTTCTTAAATGCATCCTCAGTGCCATTTATGGTATACACAAGCCTTAAATATTTTATAGACTATCTTTAAACCTCACAGTAATGACAGTCTATCCACCAAATCCAAGAGCTCTGCTGGCACAGTGGGTTACACTTTGAGCTGCTCATGGCAAGGTCAGCAGTTTGCACCCATCAGCTCTATGGGGTAAAGATGAGATGAGGCTTTCTCTTTCCATTCAAATTTATAGCTCTGGAAACTTCCAGGGGCCATCCTACTCTGCTATGTAGGCTCTCTCTGAATCAGAACCAAGCCTGTCACCAAACCCATTGCCATTGAGCTGATTCTGACTCAGGAAGATGACACAGGCCAGAGTAGAACTGCCTCTTGGCCTCTCCAAAGCTGGAATCTATAAGAAACAGACTGCCATGCATGTTTTCTATGGAGTGCTTGGATTCTAGAGATTCAAACCACAACCATTCAGCTAACATTTGAATGTTTAACCACTTGGACACAGAGCTTCATAAGCTAGCCACAAAAAAACAAGAGCAAAAATAAAACACCTCAACTCACTGCCGTCAAGTCAATTCAGCTTCTTCCTGAGCCTATGTAGGGTTTCTAAGAATGAAAACTTTCATGGAGCAGATAGACTTATCTTTATCCTACCAAGCAGATAATGGGTTTGAACCACCAGATTGGCAGTTAGCAACTCAACCCCACCAAGGTCCCTTCGGCTATCCACTCAATAAACAAACAAACAAAGCATCAAACCTACTGCCATTGTGTAGATTACAACTTATATGACCCGATATTGGGTTTATGAGGCTGGACATCTGCTTGGGGACCAAACAGCCTCACTTTTCTGCTATTGATTAGGCAGTGAACTTCTCCGACAGTGCCACCGGAGCTTCTATAATCAGGGATGAGATAGTTACCATGTAGTCTACCTTACAGCAAGCCTACATAGAGTTTCTGAGAGAGCGATTCTTTTCAAGAACAGATGAGTTCATCCTTCCCCTGAGGAACAGTGTTGGGTTTGAAGGACTGACCTTGAGGTTTGGGTGGTCCAGTGCTCACCCCTCATGCCGTCAGAGCGGTACAGTCACTCCAAATGATATGTTTATTGAGGTAAACCTAAGCTCACATATCAGGGGCGGAGAGAAACAGGATTGTTACCATAAAGGAAGGATGACACAACATGTTTTATCAATACTAAGAAACCTCTCACTTAAATGACTATTTACTGACTGATTTATTTTTTTCTGGTCTCAGGGATATTTTTACACTTATTTTAACAACTACAAATGTTAGATAATCACACAGGGACAGCGGTTGTCCCTCTCATGCCTGCATAAGCCCCCTGCAGGAGGTTGGGAAGGAAAATCAGGGAAGACTTAGCCAGCGATAAAGACTTTAACTGGGTCTGCTCCAATTCAGCTCTCCCCACTCCCACCCCACAAGCCCGTCAGGCATTACACCTGAGCAGCCCAAACTAGGCCCAGGCTCCTGACCCCACCCAGGTGGGCTTAATTCAGCTAATGGGGTTGACCAGTATCATAACCACACCTCTCCAGCCAGGGGCTTAAAACCTTCAGGCTGCAGGTGGATGACTCCCTTTTCATTCTGCTCCTGGTCAGAGCACTTAGGAGGTTCACACTGGCTTCCTGGGTGGGGCCTGCTCAGGGTGCCCAGGCACTCTCTCCAGGCCTAGTCAGGCCCACAGCCTCTCTTCTCACTTACTCTCTTTGACCCGCTCCAGGTGCCTGCCTGGGCCGCTCACCTTCCAGCCTCAGGTCACCACTTGTGGGTGTGCAGTCCCACGAGGTTGCCCCGTGTTCAGTTGTGAGGCCCACCACAGGTTTCATGCAATTTGGCATGCTTCCCTGAAACAGCATGTACTCTGGAGACTGTAGAACCTGAAACTTCTTCCATCCTTTGTAACAACCCACTTGGATCACAAACCAGGCTTCAGTGTGAAGTCTTCCTTGTGCGATCCCAAGAACCGAGGTATTACCTACCTGAGAAACCCAACACAAAGAATAATAACAATTTAAATGATTCTAAACAGTGTTTGGCATAGAATGTAATAAGGAACTAATTTTGTTGACTGTACAAACATTTTGGAAAGAAATCCTGCATAGTAGAGTCTGGCTAGAACATAAATTTCCAGTACTTGCTTGTTTCAAGATTTCAGTGTGGGTGGAGGGAGGTGCCGGGGGTGAGGAGGTGGGGGATTCTGGCAGAATTAACTGTCTGGTTTAAAAAGATGTATGTGTTTGTCATTTTATTCTGTTGAACAATGAAAAATGGATAAAGAAAATATTAGTGGAAATCAATAGGCTTTTTGAGATAAATCAGGAAAATATATCTCAGGATGTATCAGGAATATAGGGCTGAAACTCTTCTGATTGAAAACCATTTATAATCACAAGTAGATGTAAAAATTAGAAGAAGCAAGCAATTATTCCCAAGACTTGGAATTTAGAAGTTAAAGTTGGTAAATAATTGAATATTATCTTAACTGCATGAAGATAGCAAGCTAAATAATCTAAGCACTATTTAGGTTAATTTGTGTGATATTTTAAAATAATGTAAAGCATTTGTTCATAGTTTGTTCAGTTGGAAATGCAGTTTAGAAAATGAAATATAACCTCACATTTACAATAACTCAAAGTTTAGACAACCAATTGAGAGAAAATAGGTTGGATTAGGTTGGTCAAGCAGAAAGTAATGATGGAACATTTAGATTGACAGTCAGAACAGGACCTGAATTTTATAAAGGGAGACATTTTTACCAGCTTAAATTCAACATGCAGTAGATATTGTTTATGTAGCTCCAAGATTTGAAAATATCTCCTGTAATCTGTTATTACTGTTTCTCAAAGTAAATGCAATTCAATAAATATTCTTTGTACTAAAAAATGTGTGGATATTTGAATAAATATAACTTTATATATGACATATGTTGACATATATATGTCAGCATATATATGACATATATGTCAGCACTAATAGATTTTATACTAATATGTGATGAATTATTATACTGCTCTAAAAGGAATCCTAATATTATCACACAACCTATGGGTCTTTGTACTACTTTATTAGCCAAATGAAATGAAATAGATGTCATGTGCAAGAGAAACAAAAAATAGTTTTTAATGTCTATGCAGAAAAGGGGCAGCTCATAGTCTCTTAAAAAATACTTTATGGTCCCTGAATTGTGGGGACCTGGGTATCTTCTGAGTAATCTGTGATCTGGCCTTTTTCCTCCTCCTGCTTTTGAACTGGCCTCTGTCCGTAAATAGCGACCTGGTTGTTGAGGTATGCTTTCCCCTGTGTTCTCTGGACAGAGCACTCTCTTGAAAAATGAGCTCAGCAAAAACAGGGGGCCACATAATGTGTTCCTTTAAGTGATTCTTGGATCTTGGGTTAGTTGGAAAGCCCTGATGTATGAATTACACATGACCACTGACCTAGAGGTCATTTTTTGCAGAAGCACCTTGGGATAGAACTCTGATAACCAGGATGAGAAAGATGGAAGGTTTAATAATAGAAGGATGTGTAAAAGACCAACTGGACTCAGAGAAAATGGCTAAATGGAAGATTTATATAGAAGAAGGGTAGGTCACTGATGAAATAGGAAATTATAAAAAGGGGGATATTGGTATAAGGTTTTCACTTACAAGTCATTAGAGAATACAGTCAATGTAATATAAAATATGCATGACAAGGATGGCAATCAATTGTAAAAGGACATAACTGCTGAATTTCAGTTCAAATTATATGTTTAGTATATGCAAGTTGATATACTTTTATCAAAAGGATAATTTGTATCTGAAATTCACATTTAAGTACTGTCCTTATTTTAATCTGGCCACCCAATTAGATGACAAGAAGAGAAGCCATAATGAGGAAAATGGAACTGGATGGAGAGCAGACAGGAGAGAGAGAGTTTATGATAAACGAAATGGAGAGGACAGAGAGTCCTGCCAGGGTTTCTAGAAGAATGCTGCTGTTGTTGGTCAGTTCCACCCATAGCAAGCCTTCATACAACAGACTGAAACACTGATTGGTCCTGCGCCCCCCTCACAATTGTTCCTCTGCTGGAGCCCCTTGTTGCAGCCACTGTCTCCATCCATCTCACTGGGAACCTTCCTCTCTCACAGCCACTCTACTTTACCAAGCGTGTGGTCGGTCTGCAGGGACGGAGCCACCATTACAACGTAAGGAATGGAGAAATAGACAAAGAACATTCAATTAAGAAAAGTAAAGACTACTTATCCAGCGCTTGCTATAGCACTATTTGCATTTTTTTTGAAACTCAAGAAAGTGAAAAGAGAGTGGGAAATCTTTGTGATAGAAAAAGGGAAGGAGTCAAATATATCCTCATGGGAGGGTCTTGGGATGAAGACGGTCATTAGGAGAGCATATTTTGCTTTCTCTGTTGGGGACAACAGCCAATCCACTGTCTTGAAGTTGATGCTGACACGATAGGTCAGAGTAGAACTTCCTCATAGCAGTTTCCAGGTTACATTATTTACAGATTGCAACCTCCTCCTCTCACAGACTGGTAGATGACTTTCAGCCGTGGTGCTCTTGCTTAGCTACGGAGTACTTACCTACGGCACTGGCAGGAGAGTAGCACAAATTAGGGAAACATTTTATTCATCTAGTACTGCGTTAGCAGAGACACGACCAGTGGATGGCTTTAACAAAGAAATTTATTTTCTTACCATTTAGGAAGCCAGAATTCTCAAATTCAAAGCACTCACTCCAAGGGAAAGGTTTCTCTCTCCTTGGGCTCTGGGGGAAGATTATTTTTTCCTTTCAACACCCGTGAGCCCAGTATGCCTCTGTTGGGTGCCCTTGACACAGTTCTACCCCCAGCGAACTTTGCACAGCAGAGCTAAAAACTACCCAGTCCCACGCCATACTCAGAATGTTTGAGCCCATTATTGCTGTCACTGTGCACCTACCTCATTAAGAGTCTTTCTCTAGTTCACTATCGCTCTACTTTACCAAGCTGGTATCCTGCTTTAGGGATGATCTCTCTTGACAACAGGTGCAAAATATTTAACACAAAGTGTTGCCATCCTTGCCTCCAAGGAGCAATCTGGTTCTACTTCTTCCAAGACAGATTACTTGTCCTTTGGGCAGTCTGTGGTACTTTCAATATTCTTCGCCAGCACCATAATTCAAATAAATTGATTCTACTTCCTTCTTCCTTCTTAAATGTCCAACTTTCACATGCCTATGAGACAATTGAAAATACTATGGTTTAGCTCGGGCACATCTTGTCCTCAGCGTAATCTCCCTGCTGTTCAACACTCCAAAGCAATCATGTGCAGCATATTTGCCCATCACAACTTGTCTTTGATCTTGTGACTGCTGCTTCCATGAGCATTGACTGTGGATAAAAGCAAGACAAAATTCTTGACAACTTCTATCTTTTTTTATGATATTACATATTGGTTTAGTTGTGAGGATATTTTCTTCCTTATATTGTGCTGTAATTCATATTGAAGGCTGCAAACCTTGATCCTCATCAGGAAATACGTCAAGTCCACCTCACTTTTAGTAAGCAAGACTGTGCTTCCTACATACTGTAGCATTCCTTAGAGATCTACGTACGTATATCTTGACATCAATCTTCCTCTGGTTCTAGGACATTCTCAGCACAGGGTCCCTGGGTTTACATGACCTTTCAGCTCCTGATTCTTCTTTCTTGGTTGTAGGCAAATATCTTTCTTTATGCTGATTTCTCTTTCCTTTCATTTTTTTGGAAGATAAAAGATTCTATAGGTCCCAGCCAAGTAAATCCCCCTACAAATCTTGTACAAGTTATGACCCGAGTAAGAGGATTGCACAGCCCCCCAATCCTAGCTCATTTGTATAAAAAATATAGTCTAACCATTAAAAAAACTAAGTCTTACTACTTTAACCTATGGCCATGAGGATTCACATCACAGCACACAAATGGTGGCTCACAACCTCAGGACCTGAAATGAGTATAATGGTACAGCACCCGGAGTCATGGCTTGTCAAGTTGGCACAAATCTTGGGGAGATACAACTCAGTCCAAGAAATTGTCCATTACCCAATCACATCAAGTTTCTTTTTTTCTCGCCTTTATAATTTGGCTTTGTAGTTTAGTTATGGATTTATGATCAATTAATTTCCCAGGTTTCCTTTCAGAAGGTAGAGATTAAGGTAATATTTAGTGAAATGATTTAAGTAAAAGGGAATATTAACTATATCCATAGTAAAATAAGTAAAGATTAGTTAAAGAATTATAACCCTGAATGATAATATTCTTACAGTTAAAACAGATGTTTAGTTTGTAATTTTAGGCCAGGAACAAAAATGTTTCTTAAAAAGTAGCGATCCTTGAACTAACTACAAGCTTTTCTTTCTTGGTATATTTTAATTTGTTCTTTGTCAGTGGCTTGATGTTGTTGCTCTTTTGTTGTACATTGTTGCCTGGTTTTGCTCTGTCTTATTTTTGTGCATGTTGTTGTCTCCGCAGGTCTGTCTGGATAGGACAGGCTGGA
>NW_022103906.1:6368201-6370061 GCF_000313985.2 Echinops telfairi
ATGATGAGGGCAATGAATGTACAAATGCGCTTTACCCAATTGATGTGTGTATGGATTGTGATAAGAGTTGTATGAGTCCCTAATAAAATGATTTAAAAAAATAATTACCTCAATTGATTGTGTACTGGAAACAGAAGAAAATAAAGTGTATTTAAAGTGTGAAAAAACAAAGTAACTATACTAAAGTTTTTTGTTTTGAGTCTCAGAATAAAGCAAGGATTAGTTGTTCCATTGTGCTGTCCCCATCTGGGCTTAAGTATAACAGCCACCAAGACCAAAGCAAAAGGAAACATAAGGAAGAAGACAGGATGTGTATTAACTGATAATAAAACCTCAGAACAGTTGTAAGACTATTAATGCTCTGCTCTCCACTTAGTTACAAGGTTATTAATGTGCAAACCTTTCATGCTTTTCTATTGTATACAAATCTCATCCTTTCTGTGTTCCGGGAGACAGTAGGAGGTATTTGCTTGTGCTGTTAGATTACATCTACTCTATCTCCCTGAATATTGATATTCAATAAAATTCTAGTTCTCCCTTCTGGATCTGTCTCGTGAATCAGCTTGCCTGCGGCTGGCAGCCTAAATCACTTTAATTGCCTGAGCAATTTGAGTTCCTAATCTAGTCCTTACCCATGCTAACTAAAGAAATGGTGTTCTCTGTGGTCAAGTCAGGTATGGAAAGAATGAACTGAGTAAGAGCATCTAAAATTAATAATCAAGTTTCTTGATTGTTAGGAAAGAGCTATGTTCTTTTCCAAAGTCAGACTAAACGATTTTTGGTTTTAGTCTGGGTTTCAGACTGGTTCATTTTGGTTATATCCATTGTTAAAAATCTGACTTTCCATCCCTGATATATAGAATAAGAATCTACATTTTGACAGAATGTTCACAAAGGAACCAATCATGATGACAAATGGAGAAAAGATTGAAGGTGTCAAGGATTTCGTTTTGCTTGGATCAATGCTTGTGGAAGCAGTGAAATACAATGATGCAATGCATTGGGCATATCTGCTGCACAAAGTCTCTTTTAAAGCATTGAATGGAAAGGATGTCACTTTGAGCATAAGATGGGTCTGACCTCTGTCATGGCATTTTCAGCCATCTCATATGCACGTGAGTTTGACAATAAGTCTGACCGAAGAAAAATTGATGCGTTTTAATTGTGGTACTAGTGAAGACTATTGAATATACCACAGACCTCCAGAATAACAAACAAGTCTGTCTTAAAAGAAGTAAAGACAGAATGCTCTTTGGAAGTGAAGATAGTGGGATTTCATTTCATGTACTTTTGGATCCAACCTCCAAGTTCCCACCTACTCTGGATCCGTAAGGCTCTGCACCCAACTACCTATGATCTTCTCATTGCCTTGCAGCTACATGAGTTTGAAGAGGGTTCTGACTGGCATTGGACAACATCGACTTGAATTGATCTGGCCTAAGAGTCCTTCATGTTATAAAATTACCTCTTGATATAAAGTTCTTTCTTATACATGATGAGTGTCACCGTAGACAATTTCTGTAGACAATCGAGCCTACCACAGGTGGGATAGTGAGTTCTTTCCACGATGCAGAGTAAACCTGGAAAATATAGATCTAACTGGAAACTTTTTTGTGTCCAGATTTGGATGTTTCAATGAGGTATTCTATTTTTCAAAGAGGTCTGGGCTCCAAAACTGACACTTCAGGCTGCTAACCACAAGGTCACCAGTTCAAACCTGTCGGCTGCTCTGCAGGAGAAAAATAAAACTTTCTGCCTTTTTAAAGACTTACAGCACCAGAGAGCCTCAGGGGAAGTTTTACCCTCTCCTGTAGGATCCCTGAATCAGAAGTGACTTGAAGACAGTGAATAATAATTTTA
>NW_022103906.1:6370161-6379278 GCF_000313985.2 Echinops telfairi
TTGCAGTGGGGAGACAGATGCAGATGACAGTTATTTCGTTTTGATACATATTACTCCTTAATAAGATAGAATGCCTCTTCTCTATTCATGAAGTGGAAGCTGGCATTTTATTACGAAGGATCCTTTAGCATATTGATGGCCACCTGTAAAGAACATTTTTCAGTGATCTTAAAATGGCTGAGCCTAACTGAAACAATTTAAAATTACAAAGTTACTTTTGAATGCTTGTGCTGTTTGAGAATGTTATACAGTTGTTAAGCTTCTTAAGAGCTATTGCAAGGAAAATTTCCAGACAATGAGTGACCTTAGACATTCTTAGAGATTGGGTGTTGACCCTCACACAAAATGCCACCTGCCTTGGATGAAGACTTTATCTTATGATTCAGAAGGAAATGGCACATAGGAATATTCTACGGACTTCTCAAGCTTTCAAAATTTCATTTATTTGTGATATTTTTTAACAAGGTGACCCTTTTAAAAGAGTTCACTATAGGAAAAAATGTTGATATTTTTCTTTTGGTGTAACAAGGTCATTCTAAATAAAAATATTTATTAAAATACATGTAAATTTTAACTCTAGATAGTGTTATAAATTAGAAAAATATATGGATTTATATTTTTTCTTGTTTGAAGAGCTCAGTTTTGATTTTACAACGTGCATGCTTTTGAATAAAATTGTTTTAATATTATGAAGAATTAGTGAAATGATTCATTTTGAAAGGTTTTCACAGATGTCTATCAACCTTAGAAACTAGATCTCTATAAGAGACATGAATTAGATATTACAGAATGTGTTTCACACACACACAAAGAATATAAAAGAAAAATGAAATAACAAACCCTTTGCTCAGCTAGTTCAGGTATACAAGTGACTAGGTCTATTTTCACTATTTCTGTGAATCAGCCAGTTTGCTTTCCTGAGCTTCACTATTTCAGAAACTCATGGCAGCAGTTCCCAAGCTACCCTACGAGGTCACTATGAGTCCAAATCAACTCTGTGAATACAGAGTTTTTGTTGGTTCACGTAAAAATATAGACATTTTAGAAAATTTAACAAAGCTAAATTTCGACAAAATAAGTAAAATCTTGAAAATAATCGAACTTTATTTCAGCAATGCACTGTGTTAAATAAATTTTAAGACCTTTAAGTCATTTGTTGATTGAGTTAATAGATGTTTCTTTAATTAGAAGTTTGCATACCTTTCTTAGGAAAAGTTATACATTTACAGTGAACCCTCGCCACTTCACGCTTCGACTTCCGCGGCTTCACTCTATCGCGGTTTTTGCGTAACAGCGCATGCTCTGTCATTACTGCCACTGATTGGCTCATACTGTACACGCTTCTGTCTGCATCGCTACGTATCGGAGCTACGTATCGGAGCTACGTATCAGATGCATTTTTGCTTTTGTACAGTGTACTGTAATTGTTTGCGATTTTTAAGAAATTTTATCTAAGCCCTATGATGGCTCCTAAACGAGCTGCTTCTTCTAAGCCTTCTGACAATAAAAATAAGCGCCAGAGGAAGATGCTCACCATCCAGGAAAAGGTAAAACTTTTGGATATGATCAAAGATGGCAAGAAAATTGTGGAGGTTGCACACCATTGATTACAGTATTTGTAAGAACTATGTATAAGAATACTGTATGTGAAATATGTAATACTGTAAACTAGATGCCATAAATAATATAATAAATAATAAATGATAATTGTAACGTCCAAAATGTTTTACTGTATTTTCCCTTTTTCGTTTAATAAATTGGGTAATACGAGTGTAATGGTGACTAAGGGGTGTTTTTTCATGTCCTCTATGCTCTAACTACGAAAATATTTGATTTACAAATAAGGAATCCTACTTCGCGGAATTTCATTTATCACGGTAGGGTCTGTTACGGAGTCGCGCCCAACAAAAGACCACTGACCCACAAGCAGCTGCAAAGTAACAAAGCAAAAGTTTATTAGAGAAGAGCAAAGGTTTACTAGAGAAAAGGAGGCAAAGGTTAGAGAAAAGCAAATCCGGATTTGGGCTACAGCATGGCCACGCAGGGTCCAAACTGAAGCACTTGGCCAAAGTTTCTTGGCCCTTTTATATACTTAAAACCAGTAAGGAGTAAGGAGAGGGGAGAGTGTGTAAGGAATGCGGAAGGGTGTCTGCACAAGATAACAGGATGTGGGCAGTTTAGTCTGCCTAGCTTATCTTGGTCCAGGTGCGCTTGTAAAACTTTTTGGCTGACATTTACGAGCGGCAGTTTGTAAGGTCACAGTGGCTTCCTTTTACGACTTGTTTTTCATCTGCTAGAGATAACATAGTTTTACTTTTACGACTTATTTTTCTAAAAACAACATTTTCTTCTTAGGGCACGGGGTGGGGGTGGGGTGACCTTTAGACTCTTAAAAATGGGGTAGCTTAAGTCAAGCTCTTTTATTCTATTGAGCCTTAACAGGGTCTAGAACCGATTAACCGCGATAAACGAGGGTTCACTGTATATATACTCAGGTCTAAATAGTGTGTACATTTTTCTTTATTTAAAGGGTTATAATAAGAGATAAACAATAAAGATGTTTAAAGCACTCGTTAAATTTATTTAATATAACAAAGCTTTACTCATTTAACTAAAAGTGTACTTAAGTATTGGGAGAAATAGTAATATTACATTATATCAACAAAAATTGTAATTTTCATTACTTTAAAAATTACTAGTCAGAAACTCTAATTCATTCTTTAAATTGTCTCTCTGGCTCCTAGAAAGAGGAGATTGGATTTACCAAATGATACGGCCTTAAACAATTCCAAAGCTCTGGCATTTCTCAGATCATTCATGACAAGCCAAAACGCCATGAGAAGTCATGTACATTAAAGTTACTTTCTATTTGGTAGTTAGCCTAAATGTGACACATTTGCTTTGTTCTTCACCTTAGATTTCTAGAATTATCCCATCCCCCGAAAACCCTTAGCTTTCTATATTGTTCTAGGATAGACATGGAGTCTGGATAATTTGGCCTGGAGGGCCATCTAAGACTATTCCATCCATAGGGTCATTAAAACAGCAAGGAGATTATTTTGGAATCATGAATGTTACTCTTGTTTTATCTGATTTCCATAGTAGACCTTTGGTTCTAGTGAGTATCGGTTTTACTTAAAAACTATATTTTTAATTGCTAATGTGTTCCTTTTGAATCTATCCACTTACCTACAGGCTTTTTAAAGATTTATCTTTTTAACTTGATTCCTTTTCAAGTTGGAATGTCTTCCTTGATTTAAAATGTGTATGTATCACATTCAATTTGTAAAATAGAGCATTTGGTGTAGCAAACCCATGTGAAAGGATTTAATTTACTGTAGGTTATTCAATTAGATAAATATCTTGCTTGGATCCACAATCAATGCTCATGGAAGCAGCAGTCAAAACATCAAAAGAGAAGTTACATTGGGTAAATCTGCTGCACAAGACACCTTAACTTTGAGGACTAAGGTGTGCCTGACCCAAGCCCTATTATTTTCAATTGCCTCGTTGCATATGAAATATCACATTAAGAAGGCGTGAACGTTATTTTCTTTGTTGTAAATTTGGAAAAATCCTGATAAATCTTTCACTGCAAATTGTTACATGTTACTAAATAGCTGTTAAGATCATAGTTTTTTTAAAGGATTAAGTGCAGTATATCTAAACTCCCTACCAGGGGTGGGCCCCTGTAAGGTCCATGAAATCATCAGTACAAGCTAACATCACACAACTCAACAGAGAGAAACAGTTCTAGTCTTTACATGTGGAGTGAGCTAATGAAATGTTTGACCAGTATGGCCCATGACTTACATTGTAATATCCAATGGCCCTTGGGAAAAGTTCTTCACCTCTGCCCTATGTTATGGCTAGTTTAAAGTGATGATTAATGCAAGTAAACATTAATCATCATATCAAGTATATTGTGCCCTTAGAAGTAAAGTTGGGAAACTATAACAAATGGGTCATTCCAACAATTTCTCCACTATAAAACCGAGAAACAAAACTACAGAAGGTTTAGGAACTGAAATTGGTTTTTGGTTATTATATCTGAAACTCTTAAAGATTGTATCTTAAGATATCTCCTTTTTCTCTAACATCACTTCTTCTTTTTAATTAACTTACTTTGGATTTGCATTGGTTCATGAATTTTTCAATCAAGTCTTTTATTTAAAATCTATGTATATTACAATGAATTATTCCTAACCATGTCAGGTTTTGTCATAGACAGATATGTTTTTGCTTAGCTAAGACATTTGGCCAAACATTTCCACTAAAGAATGGACTATAATGGACTTACTAATATGTATATATTATATATATATATATATACCCTGAGCTTGCAGCTCACCAGGTGATGGGGCACCCAAATTACAACTGATCTAAATCATCAGGAACAGAAATTAGCCACAAAATAATTTATTTTGTATTTCTATATGTTTCATGTGAGAATATTATAGGTATTTTAAGAACATTCTCTGTACATAAATAACCATATTCCTCATTTCTCCCAAATCGTTTAACACATGGGTTCAACATATCAAGACTTTCAAATTGAAAGTTTATATTAGCAAATTTAACAAGGTCATGAGAATTATGACTAGAGAAGCTAGTGAGATTTGAACTTAGGTTACCAAAAAAGAGTCACAGTCATAGTGCGTACTAAGTCCCCCCAAAGACAATTTTGGGCCTTAATAGATGAATGTTTCAGTGCTCATATAAACAAGTTTTTTACAAGATATAACCACTACTAGTGTTATTTAGATATAGACTTTCTGGTACGTATTATTGTTCTTAACCTTATAAGTTATTTTCAAACATTTGGCCTAATATTGTTAATATTTCTGTTCTATCTCTGGCTTTCTTGGAAGCTGAGATAACCCTTGCACACACCATTTACATCTAGAGGTTGTCTTTAAACTTTGGGTCTTAAAAACACAACAAAACACAACACATAAAAACAAGTGCCTACCCACTAGAGATCCCCTTGCAGAAGGGTCTCGGGGAGGAGACAAGCCAGTCAGGGTGCAATGTAGCAACGATGAAACATACAACTTTCCTCTAGTTCCTAAATGCTCCCCTACCCCCACCCCACTATTATGATCCGAATTTTACCTTGCAAGTCTGGCTAGACCAGAGGATGTACACTGGTACAGATAGAAACTGGAAACACAGGGAATTCAGGGCAGATGATCCCTTCAGGACCAGTGGTGAGAGTGGCGATACTGGGAGGGTAGAGGGAGAGTGGTTGGAAAGAGGGAACCGACTACAGGGATCTATATGTGACCTCCTCCCTGGGGGTCGGACAACAGAAAAGTATGTGAAGGGAGATGTCGGACAGGGCAAGATATGACAAAATAATAATTTATAAATTATCAAGGGCTCATGAGGGGTGGGGGGTGGGGAAGGAGGGGAAAAATGAGGACCTGAAGCCAGGGTCTTAAGAGGAGAGAAAATGTTTTGAGAATGATGAGGGCAATGAATATACAAATGTGCTTTACATAACTGATGTATGTATGGATTTTGATAAGAGTTGTATGAGCCCCTAATAAAATGATTTTAAAAATTTTTAAATAAAAAAAAAGAAGATAAGAAATGAGGAAAAGAAAAAAAGATCAAAATGGCTGTCAGGAGGGGCTCTGAAAGTTGCTCTTGAACATAGAGTACCTATGGCAAAAGGAAGAAGTGAGGAAGCAAAAAAACCCAAAGAACAAGTGCCTAAAACAATTCTAAATTTGAATGATGGTCCCCAAAAGCCAGTTGGCCATTTTCTCTGAGCATTGTGGCTTATTGAAGAATTCAGTCTGCTTAAAGGAATAGACTCAAGCAAAAAGAAAAGAATCAGATTCGTGATTTGAGTTTAGGCCAGGGCATATAATCATTTAATCTGGTCTCCCAAGCACTGCTATGATGTGTTTGTCTAATGCAGTGGTTCTCAACCTGTGGGTTGCGAACCGTTTGGGGGTCAAACGACCCTTTCACAGGGGTCACCCGATTCACAACAGTTGCAAAATTACAGTTATGAAGTGGCAACTAAAATAATTTTATGTTTGAGGGGTCACCAAAACATAAGAAACTGTATTAAAGGGTCGTGGCATAAGGAAGATTGAGAACCAGTGGCCTAATGCTTATTATGATCCATTTATCACTTTGCTTAAATAATGTACAAATGTGAGAATCCTCCCCATATCATGTTGATAATCATGCTTTTTAAAAAAAATTTCTCTCTTTGGTCATCTTGACTTGGATTTTAGATTTTTTTCTTTGTATGGTGTACAGGATCATTCCCATCAGAAGAACCTGATTTGGAATCCCCACTAAGTGAACTGAAGCTTTCCTGAAGCACACATGTAGCAGATTAAGGAACTGAAATACTCCTTTGGACTTAAAGTTGAAATGCCATAGTGTGAGAAAAAGCAAAGGACTGCTATCTCAAGGTCATAGACTTTTTATCATTGGACTGATATTCACATTTCTGTTGCTTTGTGAGATTGTCCAATACATGGCAATTTAAGACTACAATATTTTTGGTATTTCCATATTTTCTTTGCTTTTGTGATATGCTTTAGTTACACAAAGTGGTGTGACTTAGTGTGTTAGTCTGTGTACTTTAAAGAAACAAATCCACAGAAACTCATGTATGAGAGAGTTTTATATAAACGTTAAGTGTGCATCAAGAAAACATCCCAACCCAGTGCTGCCCAAGGCCACAAGTCCAACATTAACTCATTAACCCACAAGTCCAACACCAATCCACAAAGTCCTCCTCCACCTCACAGAACAGATGCAATGATGTCGACTGCAGGAGGAAAGCCAAGTCAGTGAATATGTAAGCATCTCAGCACTGGCAGGGGTCTCCACAAGGGTGCTCCAGCACCCAGGGCTGCACTGGGGTAGGTCCATGTGGCTTCTCCTGGGGGATGTCTTGAAGGAAGTGAGCCTTACCAGCTACAGCAGGGAACTGGCTAAAGCAGCTGCACCCTGGTCTGACCATCATAAAGCAAGAGACCCAAGAACTAAAAAGACAAGGCTCACTGAGCTATTTATCCCTCCACCCTTCAATTAACCCCACATGTGTTTATTGGCCAGGTTGGCACAATAAACTATCTACCTCACTTAGTAAATGAGAGTTATTGAAATTATTGTTTTGTATCTAAACCTCATTGTTTTCTTAAGCAGTGTTCTGTCACGTAAATTTTTTTTATCTGTATTGGTAAATCTCCCATTTTATTAGTCTAAAAGGGTTTCATACATATATATATGTGTTTTCATATTTTGCTTTTCTCACTATTATTTTAAATTCTATACCATTGGCTAGATTAATTATATTATTCTTAGAATTACCAAATATCCCATGGAGTTTATTTATCGTTTTACACACTAAGCTGATAATGCAGTGAGCTTTTATGTCAGTTTGAACCTGTGTGCCTGCATGAACTTGTAGGAGTGAATCCAACCTGTCAGTCGTGTCATAGCCTGATGATGCATCCTTGAGATAGCTGACCTTTTTATGAGGGAGAAAACTAGGTACATTTCTTTCTTTTTCTATTCCTTCACCTTCCTACTGCTGGGATTCTGCCTGCCTCTAGGGGTAGCCCACATGGGTAACCTGGCCCTGAGTGCTGTCAGAACCTTACCATTTTTCTACTGGTCCTTGATTCATGAAACTTTGCACCCACCAGCCTATGATCTTTCTGCATCCTGTTTTACTTCAATTGTGTGATTGGCCATGCAGGTTCTTGAGTCTGAAGAGAACTCTGGCTAGCACTGGACCCATGAATTTAAGTTGCACTGTACTGTGATACCTTCTTGATATAAAATGTAAACTTACTTCTTCCTATAAAGCCTTTGCCTATACATATATTAATGTCAATGGGCTTATTTCTCTAGAAAACCCAACCTAAAACACTTCTCTAAAGTTTACCATAGATTTATAAATATTAGATATATGAATGGATTTTGGACTCACACATAAACATAAGTTCCACTTTGAGAAAATTTAGTTCTAATGATGTGGCACTGCTCACTACTCGGCCTCATGAAGTGTCACTGAAGATCTGCGTGCTATAGCAAATTGTGGTGAAGAAATCATATGGTGTCTAGCTATCAGGAATTATGGGGTCCGGGATCCTTACGGCTTGTCTTCAAGCAAGCAGTCCCCTAAGTTAGGTATCAGTTCATACAGAAGAAGCACACCAGCCCGTGTGATGCAAGAACTGTTGATAATAAAATCTATGATCAGAAAAAGGGGTGGGGGGGATTCATTAGAGCTTAAATTCTGAGTACCTACTTTACAGAAGGCTATGGATCACAGTAAAAGCCTTAAATCCATCTGTAAAGTTCCCACATGGAATAAGTTTCCACGGAATTGCTCTGACCACTAACCAGGTTGTAAATAGTCTCCTCCACTTCCATTCCAGCCAGTGCAGAAAGGGGCAGTTTCTCTTAGGGATTTTCCAAGGTGTGTACTTGATGGAGATCACTGTACTGGGGGTTTATTAACCATGAGTCATATCCTATCAGTCATGCCCCAACTGTGTTGATCTGATAGCCTTTGACCAATCATGTGAGCACTTCATAATTTATGTGCCCCAATCATGGTCCTGTTCCTGCTTCTGTAGTCTCATCTATAATTGCGCTATGTGTGTTCCAGTCATGGTCTCATTCTTAATTTTGTGGTCTTACTTATAATCATGATGTATTTCCATGCCATCAATTGCAAATTTGCAACAGTGTTCTTCATATTCCATGCTTATTTAGGTCATTGCCTGACTCTAAATCCTCGGATGCCATTATGACCTCATGTTAATAGCTTCCTTTACTCAGATAATGTCTCTATCTTGTCTTTGTACTATTTAAAACTTAATAACTGTTCTCCTTAAATTATATTTGATATTTGGGACCTCTTTTGTACTCTAAAATAAAATTCATGACAAGAAGTAGTGCTTGTAGAAAGTTTGAAAGAGTATTAAGAAAACAGTTGGACAGTGGGCCCCTGCACAAGTACTCCCCCAACCCAAGAACACTTTGTTCTAACAATTCAGCAGTCTGAGATGCTCGCCTGCCTGGCACGATCGCTGAAAACAATGGGTGCACAAGAAAATGTGGTGAAGAAAG
>NW_022103906.1:6380365-6400584 GCF_000313985.2 Echinops telfairi
AAATGAGCTGACACCAAGGGCTCAAGTGGAAAGCAGATGTTGTGAGAATGATGAAGTCAACATATGTACTAATGTGCTGGACACAAATGACATATGTACAGATTGTGATGAGTTGTATGAGCCCCTAATAAAATGATTACTTAATAATTAAAAAAAAGAAATTGAAATATTGAAATTGAAAATTGAAAAAGAAAATGTACGGCAGAATGAAACAGTGGGGTTTGCTTCCTCCACATGACTTCAAAATTCTACTGGCACTAAAGCAACTTACATACCTCAGACTACGTGGCAAAAAGCAAGTTTTGCAATGATCATAGCAAACAACATCTCAAACAACGTGGCAAAAAGCAAGTTTTTCGATGATCCTAAGAAACAATTACCTATTCACACATTTCTCCAGGGGTTACCAGACAAACAATTGCAGAAGCTCCATATTATATTGCTTGTCTAAATAGGGGATGCTTTGTGCCTGGTTACCAATCTTAATGGCTTTTCTTACCAACTTAATTGAGTTAGAAGACCATCCTTACTGATTAAGCTTAAAATGAATCTTTACTGCAAGGGAGAGAACTGTTACATTTTGGGTTTCCAACAAAGTAATCTTAAATTATATTATATTTCTAATGTTTTGATTAACAGCAGGTTAACGTTTTCACCCATCCATAATTTTCACTGAAATTTGCTACCTCTTGCTTTTATTATCATCTATCTATCTATCTATCTATCTATCTATCTATCTATCTATCTATCTATCTATCTATCTCTGTCATCTATTTATTTATTTATTTTTGAGGGAGTGTACCATACAAATGTGATGGCAGAAGTGAAATTTAAAAAGAAACTGAGAAACTGGTGTAGGTCTCCTGGGATCCACATTTCTCTTATGAAGCTGCTGGTGGGTTTGAGCTCAGATTTTATCTAGCAATCCAGTTTACCAGAAAGCCATACCAGAGTGCCTTTTTGACTCATAGCAACCCTGAAAAACAGATTACAATGCCTTTTTGGGTCCCAAAGACTACAACTTTATAGGGTGCTAGTATAAAACAAGGAGAACCCAAATCTTCTGAAAGCCTGAAATATGGGCTCCTAAACTCTGAGAACACCCAGCTTCCCTAAGCCCCCAGGAAGTCCATGAAAATAAATGGTAAAACATCTTTTTCTTTGGAGTCATTTCTTCTACCTAGAGAAGACCCTACAGAAAAGATTCCTCCACTACCTCATTTGTTTTAGGTTTACAAAGAGATCATTCACACCAAATACAATGTAAAGAGAACATCGATTAAGCCTTACGTAGGGCAAATGCAAGGGAAAGACAGTACAGCATGGTGCTAAGGTCAACCATTGCTGTTGTTATTATTAGGTGCCACTGAGTCAGCTCCAACGTATAGCATCCTTATGTCCAACAGCATGAAATCGGGCAGACCCTGAGCCATTCTCACAATTGTTCTCATATTTGAACCCATTGTTGCAGCCACTGTGTCAGCCCATCACTGTCAGGGTCTTACTCTTTCTTGCTGCCCTTCTACTTTACCAAGCATGATGTCCTTCTCAAGGGACTAGCCTCTCCTGATAACATGTCAAAGTACATGAGATGAAGAGTTGCTGTCCTTGCCTCGAAGGAGAGTTCTGGCTGTACTTGTTCCGAGACACACGTTTGGTCTTTTAGCAGGCTGTGGTCATTTCCACCGGTAAGTGTGATTTAGTGATTTGCCACCAATCATGCTTTTTGGACAGTATTCCTTTGCCCTCCCATGTCCTTTTAAAGTATCTGCATCTCTGAAAACTCTTGGACACCATTAGAACCTTGGGCTAAAGATCCCTCATAAGGATAATAAGTCTTTTCCTTTGTCTTGTGTTTTCCTGTTTAAGTTTTAATAAATGCTCTCCTTATATTTGAGAATTGGAGTCTCTTTTGGTGCACAAAACAGCTGAAGGAGAGAGCTTCATCTTTCTCCCATGGAACATCTGATGGGCTCAAAATGATGATTTTGCCCTCAGGTCTCTGTAGCTAGTTAGGTAATGAGGTACATAGAGAGAGAACTAGGAATACATTTACCCTCCTTACTCAATGCCAACAAGTTGATGTCATGTGAAAATAGCCCTGTAGGAAAGGGTGGAACTTCCCATGTGAGTTTACAAAATGATAACCCTATAGGAGTAGAAAGCTCTGTCTTTGTCTCATTGAGTGGCTGGTGTTTTCAAACTGCTGACCTCAGGCTGGCAGCCCAACTCATAACTACTATGCCATCATGGCTCCTATTACCCTCCTTATTCTTGTTTTTATTAGTACTGCCCCATCGTGACAGTATGCACAACAGAACAACACACCCCTTCGTCCTAGGCCATGCTCACAATTGTGTCTATGCTTGAGCCCACTGTTGCGGCCATGGTGTCAACCAAGGTTGTGTCATCTGCATATCACAGGTTGTTAATAAGCCTTAATCCAATCCTCATGAAACATCCCTCTGCATATAATCAAGCTTCTCTGATTATTTCCTCAGCATACAGATTGAATAAGTATAATGAAGGATACAACTGTGTGGCACACCTTTTCTGAATTTAAACCATGCGGTATTCCCTTCATCTGTTGTCATAACTGAATCTTGATCCTTCTACAAGTACCACACGAGCACAATTAAGTGTTCTGGAATTTCCATTCTTCCCAAGGTTATCAATAATTTGTTAGGCAGAATACAGTTGAATTACTATACATAGTCAATAAAACATAAGTAAACATCATTCAGATAGTCCTTGCTTTGAGCCAAATCCATCTAAAATCAGCACCGATATTATTCTGATATCCCTTGCTCCACTACCATTTCTGAATCCGAGCTGAACCTCTGGTAGTTCTGCCCATGCCCTGCTGCAAGCACTGCTGAAGGATTTCAGCAAAATGCTATTGTCATGTGGTATCAGTGATATTATTCTAAAGTTTGAACATTTGGTTGGGTCACCTTTATTTGGAATGAGTTCAAATTTGAATCTCTTCCAGTCAGTTAGACAAGTAGCTCTCTCCCAAATTTCCTGGCATAGATGAATGAGTGCTTCCAGTGCTTCATCAGCTTGTTAGAACATTTCCGGTAGGAGTCCATCAATTCCTGGAGCCTTGTGTTTGGATGCTTTCAGTGCCACTTGAATATCTTCCTTCAGCACCATCGGTTCTTGCTCATATGCAACCTCCTTAGAAAGGTATGTATATCTCCATGTTATTATCAGATTTTATATGTTATGTATTTAGTATTGCATATTAATTATATACATACTTTATATACAAATATACATTCATAAAGTTCTTTTTCAACCAAAAGTGTATGATTAAATTAAAATTTAATTGCTGATATAGATGATTTATATATACATTTCTATCTTTTTTAACCATTTTATTGGGAACTCTTACATCTCTTACAACAGTCCATAGAACAATTGTTTCAAGCATATTTTTACATATGTTGCCATCATATTCTACACCTTTACTTAATATTTGAGCCCTTGGTATCAGCTCCTCTTTTTTTCCTCCCCTCCTCCCACCCTTTTGACCCCTTAATAACTTATAAATTATTATTGTTTTCATGCCTTATACAACCACTGTCTCTCTTCACCCACGTTTCTGTTGTTCATCCTACCCTCCTGGCTTTGCTACTCCCAATTCTGTTCCTGAGGGCTGTTTCTGGCCTGGATTCCATGTGTCATGACCTCTTATCTATACCAGTATACATGCTCCAGTCTAACCAGAACTGAAAGGCAGGACTGGGTTCATGATAGTGGGGGGCGGGTGGTGAGGAAGGCTCAAACAACCAGAGGAATATTGTTTTTTATCGGTGCTTATACTGTGCACTGATTGACTCATCCCTTCCTTGTGACCCTTTTGTGAAGGGATGTCCTATTATCTACAATAGGTTCTAGGTCTCTGCGATGGCCCCCTTCATTCTCAACAATATGTTTTTTGTTTGTTTGTTTTGGGTCTTCTGGTGCCTGTTACCTGATTCTGTTGATACCTCATTTTCACACAGGTACGTGTGCTGCTTCTCCCATGTGAACTTGTTGCTTCTCTGCTAGATGGTTGCTTGTTTAACTTCAAGCCTTTAAGGCCCAGACACAATGTCTTTTAATAGCCAGGCACCATCAGCTTTCCTCATCACATTGGCTTCTGCATCCATTATGTCTTGGTAGGGTGAGCATCACAGAATGCCATACTGTCAGAACAGAGTGATCTTGCATTGAGGGAGGGCTTGAGCAGAGTTCCAAAGTCTGTCCACTTCCTCAATGTCTGTATACATTTCTAATGAGCATGAATTAGTATCTCTATGTTTATATTTATACAAATTGATATGTATAAAATTTAATACCACATAGTTATCTAAGTAGGATTGTATATATTTATATATGTATGTATACACACACACACATACTTCTTTTTTTCCATAATACTTTAATTGGGGGCTCTTACATTTCTTATCACAATCCATACATTCATCCAGTGTGTCAGGCATATTTGCACATATGCCACCATCATCATTTTCAATGCATTCTCTTCCCAATTAAGCCCCTGATATCAGCACCCCATTTCTTGCACTTCCATCCCCGCCCATCCTCCCTCATGAACTCTTGATAAGTTATAGATTATTTTTTTCCATATCTTGCATCATCTTACTTCGACCTTCCCTCACTTTTCCATTATCCATCCCCCTGGGACGGGGTTTCTAGCTTGGTCCTTATGATCAATTTCCCCATTATTCCCCGACCCTCCCCTAATCCTGGTATGTCTACTCTCCTTGTTGACCCTGAGGGGTTTATCTATCCTGGATTCCCTGTGTTGCATGCTCTTATCTGTAACTGCACATACATACTTCTAAAGGGCGGGGTGTGTGTGTGTGTGTGTGTGCGCTAGTTGTATGTTTTTGTGATGCTATAAGCTATTTCAATGACATTTTAAAGATCAGTAGGTTCACTCAAAGTGAACAGGCTTCTGCTGAGCTTTCAGATTAAGAATAGGCTACAAAGAAGGAATAGATTGTACATTTCAGATGAATTTGCCACTGAATAATTTATAGATAACAGTCTAACATTATAAGATATTGAAAGCATCATGAATAACAGCAGAGCATTGCCAGAGATTGCGCTGGTAGATGAGCCCCTCAGGGAGTAAGGCACTCCAAACATGACTGCAGAAGTTCTGTCTTCTCAAAGGAGAGTCAATCATAGTGATATACTTGGAATTAAGTCTTTGGGACCTTCATTTGCTGATGGAGCATGACTCAAAAATGGGAAGAAGCAGCTGCAGATATCAGCTAATAATTGAAACATTATATATGAAGTATGGAACCTAGGATAATTGGAAGATGTCAAAAAATGGAATGCATAACGATTGATATTGTAGGTCACTGTGAGCTGAAATGTGCTGGTATTAGCTATCTTGAATTAGAAAATGAAATGATTTAGTCTGCCAGGAATGGCAGATTCAAGAGGAATGGTATTGCATTCATTGTCTAAAAAGACATTTCAAGACGGAGCTTGAAGTGCAAGGCTGTTTGTGATATCTATCAGCATAAAGGGAAATTCAGTCAATATAACTATCATTCAACTCTGTACACCTACCACCAACATTGCATAAATTAAAGTTTTACGCACCTTCAGTCTGAAATTGATCAAATATTAAATCAATACGAGTTGATAATTATTAGTAATTGGAATGCAAAAACTGGAATCATTGATTTTTCTATGATCTGACATAGGAAGGCCAACCTTAGATTCTCAAAGGAACATTCTAACTTTTCAACACTTTAATGAGGTTTTTTTTATGCAGGAGATTTACCCAATGCACCACATTGGTGATCTTTTTACTGGTACTTCCATGACTATAGATTGTAGATCCAAGCTAAATTAAATCCTTGAACACTTCAATTTTTTCCTCCATTTATCATGATGTTGCCTCTTGGTCCAATTGTGAGGATTTTGGTTTTCTTTCCATTGAGCTGTAATCCACACTGAAGACTGCAATCCTTGATCTTTATCAACATCTGCTTTAAGATCTCCCTTTTGGCAAACAAGGTCCTGTCATCAGCATATCACAGGTTGTTAAAGAAGATTTCTTCCAATGTTGATGCTTCATTCTTCTTCATATAAATCAGCTTCCCTGATGATTTGCTCAGCATAAAGATTGAATAAGTATAGTGAGATGATATGACCCTGAAGCAAATTTTCTTGATTTAAAATCATATAGTATTTCTGTGATCTGATCACATAACTGTCTTTTAGTTCATGTTCTGGTTCTGCAGGAGCACAATTAAATGTTCTGGAATTCCCATTCTTCTCAAAGTTATTCGCAGTTTATTATGAGCCACCCAGTTAAATGTCTCAGCAGAGTCAATGAAACACAATTAAATATCTTTCTGTTATTCTCTGCTTTCGGACCAATGATATTCCTTGTTCTAATTCTTCTGAATCTGGCCTGGACCTCTGGCTGCTCCTGTACTACTTTGACCATTGATGGCTTTCCTCATCAAAGTTCTACTTGCTTGGGTCTGAATGCTATTGATCTAAAATTTGAGCATTCTGTTGTGAACGGGTACAAATATAGATCTCTTCCTGTCAGTTGACCAAGTTGCTGTCTCCTAAATTTCCTGGTATAGACCAGTAAGTGATTCCTCATCAGCTTGTTGAAACATATCAATGGGTATTCTATCAGTTCCTGGAGCTTTGTTTTTGGCTAATGTTTTCAGAGCAGCTTGAACTTCTTCCTTCAGTACCATTGGTTCTTGCTCGTATACTATCTTCTGAAATGGTAGAATGTGAACTCGTTCCTTTTGGTACAGTGATCTTGTGTATTCTTTCCATTTTCTTTTGTGTTTCTTGCATCATTCAGTATTGATCTTGTAGATTCTTTCAATATTGTAGCTTGAGGCTTGCTTTTTTTCTTCAGTTATTTCAATTTAAGAGATGCTGAGCATGTTCTTCCTTTTTGGTTTTCTATTTTAAGGTCTATGCATGTATCATTATATGATTTTATTTTATTTTCTCCAGATACCCTTTGACATTTTCTGTTCATCTCTTGACTTCATCGTTTATTTCTTTTGTCACAGTTGTTCTGTGGTTAAGAGCAAGTTTCAGATTCTTTGCTGACATCCACTTTGATTTTTCTTTCCTTCCTGTCTATTTAATGATCTCTTGCTTTCTTCAAGATGGTGTTTTTGATGTCCTCCTACAGCTTATCAGATCTTCTGTCATTAGTATTCAATGTATCAAATATATTCTGGAGATGATCTCAAAAATCAGCTTGATAGACTCAAGGTCATTTGGCTCTCATGTACTCGTTTTAATTTTATTCAACATCAAACTGAACTTACAGATGAGCCATTGATGGTTTGTTCCACATTCAGCCCTATGCTTTCTGTGTATTCTGTCTGTAGAAGCCCATATGTATAGTTACTGTTTGTACGGTGTTGTGTTTTTGAAAATAGGTATTTCCTATGAACAAATCCTTGGTCTTGCAAAACTCTGTCGTGTGATGTCCAGCTTTGTTTCTATCACCCAGGCCATATTTTCCAACTACTGTTACTTCCTTTTGGTCTCCATCTTTTGCATTTCAATTGCCTATAAATATCAATGCATCTTGATAGCATGTTTGATTATTTTTCTACTGAAGTTGGTAGAATTCTTCTATTTCTTCATCAATAGGTTTTGCAATGGGCATATACATTTGAATAATAGTTGTACTGAATGATTGGATTTAATTGAACTTATATTGATATAGTCCTATCATAGGCTATATTGCATTTCAAAATAAATGATGAGATATCCTTGTTGACAATGAATGCAACAGCATTCCTCTTGATTGTGTTATTGTCAGAATAGCAAGCCATATGTTTTTCTGATTTATAATGGCCAATGGTGGTCTATTTCAGCTCACTAATGTCTAGGATATAGACATTTATGCATTCTATGTCATTTTTGAGGGCTGCCATATTCCTAGATTCACCTTCCAACATTACAAGTTCTGATTGTTTGTAAATTTTTGCAGCTACTCCTACAGGTTTTCATGCACACATGTCACCTGGATTGAGTCTACTTTAAGAAAACAACTGTTCTGCAATCACACGTTCAGTGCCCTGCAACTTGAGGGACCCCTTTGCTAGCACTGTCTTCTCACATATTCTGCTTCCATTCATTAGGCCTTCAGGGTCTGACAATGATTCAATGCTGTTCAAAGGTTTTCAGTGCTAGTTCCTCTGATAGGGTAACTGATTAAGAAATTTTCTTCAGCTGCAAACTGATGAACTGACAGAAGAACCATTGTTACAGAAGAGCCATTGGAAAAACTAACCATTGAACTAATCTCTTTATTGTCTGTTCTCAGCTGAGAACTCCACTGAAGCATATTCATTTTCAGTTACCCTGATGGTATTTGCAATACCAGTGATATGGCTTTCAGTGCCACAGCAACACACAAGCCACCGCCGTAAGACAAACTGAAAGGCACGGAGGGAATGACTGGGCAGGAACCTGTAAACAAGGTGAAGGAAGAAATAGGTCAGTGTTATCATCCCACTGGCTAGAAAGTGAGCCCTCTTCAAAGCGGGAAAGACAGTTGCACCACCCGTGGAAACAAGAGTCAAAAGTGGAGCGCGTTCGAGAATCCCTGTGTGGAGCAGCAGGAGCAGCAATAGAGACCATGGAGATGAAGTAGTGGCAGAAGAAACCATGAGAGAGAGCAAGGGGCTTCCCAGCCCCCACAAGGAGTAAAGCTGCGTGCCTTTGGGCAGAAACTGCCTGCCTAGCAGAGTAGGATGCACATTGGGCATTTACCAGCAGTCCAGGTGCTCTTTCATGCTGACTCTAACAGGGCAGGGGCCCTAGGTTGATATGACGGAGAGACCAAGAACCAGAGAGAAATGTGGTTGCCAAAATAGCTAAGAAGACACTCTAAGTAAAATAACTATATAATTTGTAGCATGTTAGTTTCATTAATGAACCTCATAAGCATGAGTGCTGTGTGACTTCGGTGAGACCATTACAATTAATTATAAAATCTAGTCAATAAATCAAGTACTGTGAGGGAACGGTTGATGTCAGATTGAGTTAAAGAGAGTGGAGGGTTGAGGCATGTTTGATATCAACTTTAGGAGAATGCATCTGTGTTGGGTTGGATTTTGACTCTCCTTCTTCTTACTGAAGCTGGATGAGGTCAGATGTGGCCCACACACCATTGCCTTAGCTATTGCAAGGTAGATAAATGGTGCTGACAGAGACAAAATGAGGGAAACTGCTTTATGGGAGAAATATTAGGAAAAGGTCAAATCATAAGCTTCATTAATTCAATCTTGTTAATTGCAATTTATCTCATGTTAGTAACTACAAACTTGAGCAACTGCCATGTAGAAGATAAATTGTAAAATTTTATTAATTGTGAATGTGTATAGCATTTTAAAACTTACAGTAAATTATATATACATATACACCTCCTATGTCATATATATTATGTTATATATAAAAGGTGGTTTAGAGAAGGTGTTATAAACTCCTCTGAAAACAGCAATAACAATCAAGGAGGCTATTTATTCTACCATCAATCCCAGGGCTAAGGTGGAGCAAAAATACATAGTATTTTGGAGACATGTCAGGAAGAAGAATTTTTCGAAGCAAGAATATCATGCTGTAAAAGTGATGTAAGGTATAGGGATTTTTTGTTGAATCAACATCGTTGGGTTTTTTGTTTTTATAATTTATTTTGGAAAATGGTTCAAACTAGGTTCAGACGAGTGTCAATCAATCAAGTGAGCAGGTTGAGTGGCTTCAGTTAAGAGATGTTTCCATTGTATGTTGGTATTGTTGTTCGGTACTATCGAGTTGGCTCCCAATCATAGCAATCCTGTGAACAACAAAATTAAATACCCCCCACCCCCACCCCCCGCCTGCAACATCCTCAAAATTGGTTTTTATGTTTGAGCACCTTGTTGCAGCCACTGGGTGAATCCATCTCATCAAAGGCATTCCTCCTTTTCACTGCTCCTCTGTTTTACCAACCACGATGTCCTTTTCAAGGGACTACTCTAACCCGATAGCACGCCATTAAGTATGGGACAGAGTCTCGTCATCCCTGCCTTTAAGGCGCATTCTGCTTGTACTTCTTTCAAGCTAGATCTGTTTGTTCTACCGACAGTCCGTGGTACTTGCCGTATTCTTCACCAACACTATAACTTAATGCACAGACTTGCCTTTGGTTTTCCTAATTCAATGGCCAACTTTCACTTGCACATGAGTCTATTCAAAATATCAGGACTTGGGCCAGGCACACCTTAATTCTCAAAGTAACATACTTGTTTTTCAACACTTTGAAGAGGTCTTGTGAATCAGATTTATTAAATGCAATGAATTATTTGATCTCTTGGCTGCTGCTTCCATGAGCATTCATTGTGAATCCAAGCAAGACAAAATACTTAAAACCTTAACCATTTCTCCATTTATCATGTTCTTTGGGAATTATATAGTGAGAATTTAGATACTGATAGTTTAATTGCCAACTCCATTTTCCCACTTCCTCATGGAAGGACATTTGAGGAATTCAACCTCAGCAGGGCGAGAACCCTTTAGGCCCTAAAGTTCAGGGAAACATTCCAAGTTTCGCTCAATTTACAGAAATCTGAGCCCTTCATTAAAAGTACCTTTGTGGTGAAACAGTTAAATGGTCAGTTGCTCACAGAATAGTTGACAATTTGAATCTGGAAGTCCTAGTGAGGTAGAGTTGGATATTTAAGGCCGCCAGTTGCTCTGTGGGAGAAAGATGATATTTTCTGCTTCTGTGAAGATTTATACCCTGAGCAATCCAAAGGTACAGTTCTAAAGTGGCCTATAGGATTACCACGAGTGAACTAAATTCAAGGGCATCGAATATCCTTTTCAGTTTGGGGTCTCTCAGTGAGAGAAAAGACCTGGTGATCTACTCCTTTAGAGGTCATGGCCCTGGAAGCCCTATGGCACAGGTCTCCTATTACCTCTTTGACTGCTAGGAGTTGCAATCAATTCTTTGACACACAAAAGTCCAACATCCAGGAATATAGCATGGTTCTTTTGAGATGGGAGAGAGGGGAAGGGAAAGAGGTGTCCATGTACAAATATCAGCTAGGAGAAATGCAGTAGCATTACTAGTTTATAACCTTCAACAATAGAGGGCAGAGAATACAAGGTCAGGGAAATAGTAAGTGCTGAGACTGGACTAAGCACAGTCACAGGCTCAATTATGACAAGCAAAGAGAAACATCTTTGAATTACTACTTACTTGAAGAAAATTAAACCTTAAATTCCTAAACTGTCAACGTCCCTTACCTTTTTCTATGTATTTTGGAAATTTTTTCACATAAGTTAACCTGACAAGGATATTTAAATGATATTGGAACAGTCATGAAACCTTGTATACTTTTTTCCTTTTCTTTTTTTCCCCCAAGGCAGACATAGAAAAGTGTTTGTTTATAGTATATTGGGGTGTGGGTGGGGGATGGATTGTAAGATATCCATTGGAGAGATATAAAAATGTGTGAAAGCATATTTGTTAGGGCAATCTGTATTATGTAATTTTTCTGTTTGTGATATCTCTTTAAGATCAGAATTTTCATTTTAGAATTGGGCAAACAGAAAATTATGTTAATTTTCTATTGTGACAGGCATTATTAATCAAAGCTTGCAGTGGCAAAATGTATTACCTACATGAGAATTAGTTAAGAAGGGTGTGTATGTTTGTGGATCAATGAAAAAAACAATAAAACAGAAGCTTAGAAAAAGAGAGAGTGATAAGACGTGTAAAAATATTCAGATTTATGTAAAGCTCATAAACTATATGAGGGACAATGGAATTCAGTACTGTCAATGATATTTTACAACCTATCTATAAGTCTGCTCTAAAGGAGTTATCAGGCTGATGTTAACTAGCCTTAGGCAGAACTTAGAAGAACATCTCTTTGACATAAGATGTACCTTGGAGGAGCAAGGAACGAAAGCGACTAAGAGGAGATGTAGTCTAGAACTGTGAATTGTAAAAGCCACTAACTGATGTCAGTTTAAAGGATACATTGGTTGGGATTGCAAACTGAGCCCTACACATGGAACTGGACCCACAAATGGTGTGAGAAGGTTTTGGAACACGTCAATACACGTGTTGCTAATTTGTTCATTGAACAGAAAACCAGTTGATATTGCTTATGTTTTCTGGCACCAGAATTCTGTTGACAAGGTTAAGCCTGTATACACTGACAGATGAGTTTTCAATTCTTTTTAAAAAATCATGAATCTTTGAGGAATGTATGTTATTTCAGAGAAATAGTTTTTATCCATACAAGGATGTCCAGTGCCTGAACTTATGTTGTATATTTTGTCTCCTCTGTGAGCAATGACCAGGAGAAAGATGGGGCTTTCGACCACCATAAAGAGTTCCCGTCTCAGAGACCCACAAGGGCAGCTGTACTCTAGGAGTCCACTTTCCACCACTTCAGGAGGCAGCATGTGACAACGAGCTAATCGTACTGAAGGAAGAAGTTCAAGCTGCACTGAAGACATTAGGCAAAAATAAGTCTTTAGAATTAGATGGATCACCAATTGAAATGTTTCCACTGCTTGAAGAATCACTGGAAACGCTCACTCATCCATATCTGGAAAGTGTATGACAGCTACTTGGCCAACTGATGAAGAGATCCGAGTTTGTACTCGTTCCATAAAAAGGTGACTCAACAGAACCTACAAGTTACAGAACAATGTTTTGGATATCACATTCAAATCAGATGGATGATGACCATCGAACAAGGTCGCTGCTGTACATTGTCAGGGAGCTCCCAATGGTTCAGGCTCGATTTAGAAGAGAATGTGGAAGAAGGGATATCATGGCTGATGTCAGGTGGATCTTGGCCCTAAACAGAGACTACTTGAAAGATGATTACTTCTGTTTTATTGATAGTGCCTAGGCATTCAATTGTGTGGCTTATAAAAAAAACTATGGATAACTTTAAGAAGAATGGAAATTCTAGAACCTTAAGAAGAATGGGAATTCTGCTCCTGCAGAATTTATACATGCATTAAAATGCAGTTGTGGCAAGAGAACAAGGGGACACTGCATGGTTTGAAATCAGGAAAGGTGTGTGTCAGGATTGTATCCTCTCACCAGACTTATTTAATCTCTATGCTGAGCAAATAATCAGTGAAACTGGATCTAATGAAGTATAATTCCGCATCAGGATTAGATTAAAGTTTAATAACATTGTGTGATATGCAAATGGTACCAACTTGCTTGCTGAAAATAAGAAGGACCACAAGCACTTGCTGATGAAGCTGAAGGGTTGCAGCCTAAAGTATGAATTACAGCTCAACATGTAGAAAATCCAATTTTTCACAATTGGACCAAAAGGTAACATTATGATAAATGGCAAAAAGTTTGAAATTGTCAAGGATTTTGTCTTGCTTGGATTCACAATCAATGCTCATGGAAGCAACAGTCAAGAGATCAAAAGATGTGCTGCATTAGGTGAATCTGCTGTAACAAGGCCTCTTTATAGTACTGAAAAACAAGGGTGTTATTTTGAGGACTAAGGTGTGTCTGCCCCAAACCATGGTATTTTTTATTGCCTCATATGCACATGAAGGCAGTATATTGAATACGGAAGACCAAGGAAGAATGGATCTATTTGAATTGTGGCACTAGAAAAGAAAATTGAAAATACCATGGATTGCTAAAAGGACAAACGTGTCTGTCCTGGAGGAAGTAGGGCCAGAGTGCTCCTTTAAGTCAAGGATGATGCGGTGTTTTCTTACATACTATGGACATCTTATCAGGAGAGACTAATCCCTGGAGAAGGACATCATGCTTGGTAAAGTGGAGAGGCAGTGAAGAAGACTCTCAACAAGAAGGATTGGAACAGTAACTGAAACAATGGGTTCAGGCACAGGAACATTTGTGAGAATGGCTCAGGACTGGGAACTGTTTTGCTCTGCTGTGCATACAGTGGCTATGGGTAGACTTGATGGCACATACCAACAACAATAACAAATCCTTAAGGGAGTATAAAGCCTCTTCTTTCCTACTGGAGAGCAGTAGGTGGTTAGAACAGCTAACTTGTGGTAAACAGCTCATCAGTAGGCTACTACTGGGGCTCCTCATGACATGACTTAACACTAACTGTGGGTCTTCAATATGGTTTGAATGGAACAGGTAAGACAAGGAGATACTTTGAAAAATGAGGTGCTTATACTCCAAGAAAAAAATAACTTTATAATAGGAACAATAAATTACCAGAGGGATGCCTGGTTCCAGCAGCAATTCATCTTTGAAGAGAGGCTCTGCTTGAAGTTCTAAGACAGGCTTGCCTATTGCTTTTTTATGGATACTGTTCTTTGGGGTTTCTGTGACAGCAACTCATTACCCTAGTTGTGGAGTGGTTCTAAGTTGAGCCGCAATCCATGTGCTCTGTAGTTTGAACCACTAGCAGCTCTGTGGAAGAAAGGCTAGGGCTTTGCATTCTCTAAGAAGTGACAGTTTTGGAACCAGGGTGGGGGTGGTCACTGTGAGTCTGTGTTGACTAGATGGTTGCGAGTTTGGTTGTGGGAGTCGACAGTCTCATCTTTCTCTCCCAGAGCACCTTGTGGGTTTCATCTACCAAACTTGCAGTTAGCAGCCCAACCTACCCAATATATAAGGTGAGTAAACAAGCTGAGTAATGTATCAGAAGTCTTGAGTCATCATCGTTACTAAAGTGATCACTAGACCTACAATTCTAGGACCTTTACTAGTGTTTTTCAATGGCATTTTGTCCCCCAAATTAAATAGTAGTTTACTTAGGGCATTATATCTCAGAATTTCACTCTATTGTGAAGCCCAAGTTATATATTTGTTCTTTCAGCTGTCATATATCCCAAAAGCCACAAATGCAAGTCAGTGCTTGTCAAACAGCAAAGGAATCGGTATTTTCCTCAGCTTTAGGCAACAATACTTTTCCTCTGACAGGAAAATTCGTCCAAAAACAGCCTTAGCACGAATGGAGGATCTCAGTTTTAAGTCCTTTATTATAATTTTAAACATTCAGGCTTTGGGAATTAAGTCTAAGAGGGCCAGCTTGGAAGTAAACCCTGTAAATGTTTAATTTTCCTTCTGGGGATGAGAACAACACACCAAGGAGGCACATTGTGCCAAGCAATGGCCTTGTCAAAAGTAAATTGGAAGTTTACCATCCCATAGGACAAAATTTTCTCCAGGGTAAATTCAGTCTTGAGCTATTTGAAAGATGAAATTAGGTCCTAAAGAGAACTGGAGTTTGGTTTGTGGTTTACAAAATGTGATGTATTGTGGTTTTCTTTTGACTATGCAAAAGCCTTCAAGTATTCCAATCATAAAAAAATTATGAATAACATTGAGAATACTGAAAATTAAAGAACACCTAATTGTTTGAACAAAAAGGGGAATTTAAAAACATTAAATGCTGTGTCTGTGTTTTATCTTTTCACTATACTTATTTAATTTGTAAGCAATTATCAGAGAAACTGAACTATACAAAGGAAAACATAGCACCAGAATTGATAGAAAACTCACTAAAACCTTCCATATAAAAATTAAACAATTTTGCTTCCTGAAAGTGAAGAGTACTTGGAGAATTTCTTGATGAAGATCAAAGACTGCAGTTTTCAGTCTGGATTCCATGTGAAAATAAGATCATCATAGCTGAGCCAATGAACAAAATCATGCTACACGGAAAAAAGAGATTAAAACTGTCAAGAATTTCATTTTACTTGAATCCACAATGAATGCCCATAGAAACAGCAGTGTATGTTTTAGTGAGCAAATCCACCGCAAAACTTTTGTAAAGTATTAAAAAAGATGTCACTTTGAAGATTAGGGTATTTTCAATCATTTCATATGCTTATGAAAGATGAGCAGTAAATAAAGAAGACCAAAGGAAAATCAATGAATTAAGGTAAGGTATTGGAGAATAATATTGATTATATCATTGACTGTCAGATGACAAATACACCTTTGCTGGAAGATCAGCCAGAATACAAGACTACATTTTCCATATTTTGGACGTGTTATCAAAAGGAATCAGTCTCTGGAGAAGGACATCATATGTGGTACAGTAAAAGGTCAACAAAAAATAGGAAGACCCTTAACAAGATGGATTGACAAGGTGGATGCAACAATAGTTTGAAACATTACAACAATTTTGAGAATGGATCAAGACCAAGCCACTTTTTTGTTCTTTTGTAGATATATGGCACTTAATACTTCATTATAAGCGAGTAGAAAAGGAAAAGCCGAGAGTGCGTGAGAGCGAGCGAGCCAGGAAGCAAAAGGGAGTAGGAATTTACTCAACAGCAACTACCCATAAATGCCTTGAAAACTTACCAGCATTAAGATTCCATGAAAAATAAATCTATAAATTATAATTTGTATTTTGAATCAGAAAATAATAAAATGAAATATTTTTTCTGTGAAAAGTGAAATGATTATTAAATTACTCATTTCACATCACTAATTTTATTATGGCCCTAGTCCTTTCAGTATTACATAAGTTTTCATGGGAAATCAGTGAAATTTACAACTTAATATGGCAAAATTTTCTGAAATGTAGAGCAATAACTTGAAAGAATATTTAGTAAGAAAGGAAAAACTTTGTAAGTATTTTCTCAATTTAGTGAGAAATTATAAGATAAAACAATCATGAAGTAGGAGTATATACTAATGGATTAGATAATTAATTATTGTTTGTGAACAGATACAAAGGGAATAACAAATGATTATTAGTATGAAAACCTTAATTAAAATGTAAATATTATGTTCTGTTGTGTATTAATAAATAACAAGGACTTTAGGAAAACAAGCAAGGAATTAAAATGTGATTATATGTTTTAATTAATAGTTAATTCTTAACAGAATGTTAATGGAGATTATATGAATCTATTGGGAAAAGTTTACCCATGTTGTTGGATAAATTAATTAAGATTATATAAAACTCTACACAAGAATGATCTTTCAGAATATTGCAAAATATATTTTCAAGTCCACTATTAGGTAGTTGAAATTAAATAAGTTATGATGTAATAATAATTATTGAGGGTTAAGGATTTGTGTTTTATATACATTTTGGAGAAAGCATTTTTAGTTTCAATAATTCATAGATTCACTACATTATGCAGTTCAAAGCAATTTAGCAATTAAAAAAAAAGCTTTTCCAACTCTAATTATGCCTTCTTATTGTTAGTTGCTGTCTAGTACGATCTGATTCATAGCAACCTTACTTATAATAGGAGGGAACTTTGCCCATTCCTGCACTCTCCTCACAAATGTTCTCATGTATGAGTCCGGCATGCACCCACAGTGTTAATCCATCTTATCCAAAGTTTTCCTCTCTTTGTTTGACCAAACATGATGTTCTTCTCCAGGGATTGGTGTCTCCTGACAACATGTCCAAAGCATAGAAGATTAAATCTTGCTATCCTTTCCTCTAAGGAGCATTCTGGCTGTGCTTTGTGTAAGACAGATTTGTTTGTCTTACTATCAGTCCATGGCACTTTCGATATTCTTCTCCAGCACCACAATTCACATGCCTGCTTCTTCAGTCTTCTTTATTCAACGTCCTCCTTTCACATGCATGTGAGACAATGGAAAATGTCATGACTTGAGTCAGATGCAACTTTGTCCTTAAAATAACATCCTTGCTTTTCAATACTCTAAAGGGCTTTTGTGCAGCAGATTTACTAATGCAGCAACTCTTTTGATGTCTTAACTGATGCTTCCATGGCACTGATTGTGGATCGAGGTAAGATAAAATCCTTGACAACTTAAATCTTTTCTCCATTTATCATAATGTTCAATTGCAAGGATTTTGGTCCTCTTTACATTGAGTTGTAATCACATTGAAGGTTACAACCCTTGATTTCATCAGCAAGTACTGCAAGTCCTCCTCATTTTCAGCAAGCAAGGTTGCGTCAGGTGCAAGGTTGTTAATAAACCTTCCTACAGACCTGATGCTGCATTCTTCTTCCTAATGATTTTCTCAAGACACAGATGGAAATGTGTGGTGTGTTATGCCAGGCTATCTAGAGAAACAAACAAGTGACTCTGATCTATGTACAAATAAGAGTTTTAGATCAAGAAGGACTCCCAGTCCAGTCTAACTCAAGCCCCTAAGTCTGATTCTAATCCATAAGTCTCTCTTCAGACTCATGTAGTAGCAGGCTGGTGATGCAGAAAGGTGCATTGAGAAGCAGAAAGAACACAGGAGGCTGGGTGCAGAATTCAGTGGACCCACGATTGTTGGGAACATAGCAGAGCAACAGCAGTGCTCAGAGTCAGGCGGTCCACATGTGGCCACCCTGGATGTCAGTTATAGAGTCCTAGTGAAGTTCCGGCAAAGAGAGAGGGAAAGTGGTAGAGAGAGAGAGGTAGTTCCCAGAGTACTTTACTCTCATACAAAAGGCCACAGTCCCAAGGAGATGTCATCAAGCTACCACTTGATTGACAGTTTTGATTCTACTCTTATCCATGAGTGTTGCTAAAACACACCTTTCCTGATTAAATTATTCAGTATTCCCTTGTGTGCACAACTGCCTTTTGATCCACATACAGGTTGTACATGAACACAATGTACTGTTCTGTGATTCTAATTTTTCCCAGGGCTCTTTTATGATCCACATGGTCAATGCCTTAGCATAGTAAATAAGACAAAAGTAAATATCTTTCTGGTATTCTCTGCTTTTAGTCAAGATCTGTGTCCTCTACTGAATCCAGCCCAAAATACTGGCAGCTACCTGTCAATGTACTACTTTAGCCATGATTGGATTATCTTCAGCAAAATTTTACTAGCATGTGATATCACTTTTATAATTTGTGCATTCTGTTGGGTCAATTTTCTTTGAAATGCATACAAACATGGATTCCTCTGTTAAAAGTTAACTTACTCTTGTTGCTAGGTGCTGGTCAACTGGCTTGCATTCATATCAATACTATGCACAACAGAATGAAACACTGCCCAGCCCTGTGCAATCCTCACAGTGGTTTTTATATGTGAGCTAATTGTTACATCCACTGTGTCAATCCATAGGGTCTTCCTCTTCCTCACTGACCTTTTGCGTCACCAAGCGTGATGTCCATCCATGGAAAGGTGTATCCTATTATAGCATGTCTAAAGTGACTGAGACAGAGTCTGGGCATCCTCACTTAAAAGGAGTATTCTGGCTGTATTGTTACAAGACTAATCTGTTTTGGGGGGAGTTCATAGTGCTTTCAGTATTGTTTAGCAACACCAGAATGCAAATGTTTCAAATGTTCTTTGGTCTTCTTTATTCATTATCCAACATTCATAAGTATATTATGAATATACCATAGCTTGTCAGGTGCATCTTTGCTCTCAAAGTGACATCCTTCCTTTTCAGTCCTGTAAAGAGAGCCCATGCAGCAAATTTGTATTACATCTGGTGAAGGCTTTGTGTCCACTCATCAGTAATGTTGTTAAAAAAAGGTATTTGCAATAAAGAATTAATTTGTCTTATGAAATTCTATCACATTCCAACTACTGTTCCATGCTCATTGTTTCCAACTTTTTTATTCCAATCATCAATAAGTATCAATGCATCTTGATTACATGTTTGATCCATTTCTGACTGAAGAATTTGGTAGAGTTCTTGAACTTCTTCATCACTAGCTACATACATTTGGTACATACATTTTAAAATTATTGTTTTAACTGGGCTTCCTTGTAGGGGCATAGATAATATCTTATCAGACATGACTTTGTACTTCAAGATAGATCTTGAAATATTCTTTATGCTAATGAATACAATACCATTCTTCTTTTTTTTTTCCATTCTTCTTTAATATATCCTTCCCAAAATAGTAAGCCTTTGGTTGTTTGATTCTATATGCTTACTATAAGTCCATTTCAGCTCACTGATACTCATATATGTTTCATTCAAATTTTGACAATTTCCAATTTTCCTTGATTCAAACTTTGTAGATTTCACATTCTGATTATTAAGGATACTTTCGGTTGTTTTTTCTTGATTTAAGTCATGCCCTCTCAGCAAATGAAGCTCCATGTCACTAAGGTCAACTCTACTTTGAGAGTCTGCCCTTTCCCAGTCATATTTTGCTTGCCCCTCCCTCCCCACTCACCCCTCCTTCATGAACCCTTGATAATTTATAAATTATTATCATTTTGTCATATCTTACACTGTCTGACATATCCCTTCACCCA
>NW_022103906.1:6400715-6412867 GCF_000313985.2 Echinops telfairi
TCCTGGATTCCCTGTGTTTCCAGTTCCTATCTGTACCAGTGTACATCTTCTGGTCTAGCCAGATTTGTAAGGTAGAATTGGGATCATGATAGTGGGGGTGGGGGAAGGGGGTAGGAAGCATTTAGGAAATAGAGGAAAGTTGTATGTTTCATCGTTGCTACATGCACTCTGACTGGCTCATCTCCTCCCTGCGACCTACTTTTTCAGATTTTAAGGAAGTCTTTGCGGCTGATTTTCCCAAAGAAAATTTCTTTTGATTTCTTGGCTGTTGCTTCCAAGGGCATTGATTACTAGGCCAAGAAGAATGAATTCATTGACAACTTCAATTTCTTCAATGTTTGTCACGACCATATTGATGGGCCCATGGGTAAAGGGAGGCAAAAACAAAAAGACAAGGGAGCAGAGCAGGAACGTGGATTCAGTGTTTATGCTCCTCTTTTTCATAGAGTTGATTTTCAGTAACTACTTTTCACTTGTTTTTTGCTATTGGAGAAGTGATGATTCCTCTCTATTGGTTATTCAGAGATATTTTATTGACTCTTACTGGTTTCTTTCTGTATATTGTACTTTTATTTAATATTCTCCAATTACTAGATTTTCAGGTTTCTATCTCTTTCCTGCTGGGACCCTGATTGATAGTTCAGCAAATTCCAATTATAGATTGAGATAGGAATATATACAAATCTACAAATCATTTGCTAACTGTTTCTTTGTCATTTTGCCCTTTATTCCATAACCTCCTCATCAGCCATGAATATTGCAGATTTGTTTTTCAACATCTAACCTTAGGAAATAAAGTTAGTTTTTTAAACATTTGTATATTTCAGGTATGAACAAGAAAATCACCTTATTTCTCATTTAACTATATATAAACTATTGGCAAGATACCAGAAGAAAAATAAAAGAAGCCTTCCTCCTAGAAATCTAGATCTAGCAAAAAGGTTCACTATAATTACCAATGCATTGATGAGTGTAATTTCCCAAACTGGATTGCTTTATTAAGAATATCTGGTGTGAATTGGTAGCAATGAATTATCAGAGTTGATTTGATCCTCGACATTGTGAATGCTATGTTATTAGAGTTCTTTTCTATTCTCCCAAATAATCAACCGCTGGTAATGTAGGGGTTACACGTTGGGCTGCAATCCACACTGTACACTGTTCAATACAACCAGCTCTGCAATGAGAAAGACTGGGTGCTTTCCTCTCATAGCCAGTTAGTGTCAGAAACCCATAGGGGTCACTATGAATCTGCGTTGACTCAAGTGCACTGAGAGTAATTTTAAATATTTGTTTTGGCAACCTAAACACCATGACCATCAAGGTACTATTTGAAACTTTGACTCTACAGTTTTCATTTCCCACATTAGAGTTTCAATTCTATATAGAGATCCGTTTCTGGGATGAGAAATAACACACATTCTTTTTTTGCTCTACATAGTTTAACCTGTTTAAAATGCTTCATTATATGCAGATAAGAATCCCCGGTGGTTCTGTGAAGGATGAGGATATCTACTCCCACACAGGGTGCAGTCTTGGAAACCCTATATAGGGTCACATTGAAAAAGAATGAACTTTATGGCATAGAGTAGTGGGTATATGCAGATATAAAATGAACATTTTCATGAGATGTATCCCCTTATTTTATAACAAGAGGTCCTCACTACCAACTAGCCAGCCAACTTGGCAGAATAAAATTAAATTTTTAAAGGTTTTATATTATGCAAATTCAATTGTAAGCCAAAATTGAATTGAACTTAAAAACTAGCACAAAGAAGCTTTGATTATATTTCTGATAAATAGGTAGAGAAATTTTCTCATTCCGTCATGCAAAAATGATCATATTTCCTATTTTCCTTATAATAAGTTGAAGAAAAATGGTAGGGTAGGGTGTGGGGAATAGCAATTCATGGTAAGGATTCAGTAAGGAAATGCATGAGAAAGATATTTAGAAGAGAAATAATTATATGAATATAATACAATATAAACTGCTTTACAGCATATTATTTATAAGCTTTATTTATTATTATTATTAAACATACTAATGGATTATCTAATTTCTAATAATCAAAAACTATGGGGCACACTGAATTGAAGTGTTCAATTGTTCTATTCGTCCTTTTTTGGAGCCCTACTTCAATGTTTGTGCAAACTGAAAGAGGTGTAGTTCAAACCTACCCAACAGCTCTGTAAGGAAAAGCACTGGCAATCTCTCATAGTCAAAAGCACAGCCTACAAAATCACGTGGGAGAATTCTACTGCAGTCACCACATGGTTCTGAGTCAAAATCACTCTTTGTTCCCTTGTCTGTGGGTTGGCCAACACCTCCTCCCTCCCCCTACCTCCCACACTCTCATGTCCCTCCGGAGCCGTTGTTCCCTTTATTTTCTTCTCACATTTTTTGTGGGGGTCCAGCCTCTCTTATCTAGGTGGACCTGTAGCTATATTAATATGTGCATAAAATTGGGGATGGCTTTGACAGCACAGCACCAAAGTGGCACATAAGAACATGGCAATGACGGCAGCCACACTGACAAGCTAACAAACAAAAAAGCCACTGACATACAAAATTTAAAAGAAGAAAAAAAAGGAAAAAAAATAAAACAAAAACAAATAGACAGAAAAAAAAAAAGCCTGTTAGTAGTTCAAGGTCTGTTTGTTGACCTTTAGGAGTACTTTCTGGACAAGTCTAATGGGGTGCCACGTCCTGGCCCCAAAGTCCATCGTTTGTACTCCCTAGGGACCTCCTTGCAGGGAGGGGTTGGGAGGACTGGTAGGGAGTAACACAGGGCAAGGTAACTGAGAGGAATTACTGAAACCGGAATGAAGGCTGAACATGGTAGTGGGACAGGAGGAAAGCATATGGAAATAGAGGAAAGGAGAAGGAGGCAAAGGGCATACATAGAAGCCTAAATACAGACATGTACATATGTAAATATAAGATTATGGGGGAGATGGACCTAGGTGCACATATTTATAGGTTTAGTAATAGGGTGGCAGGTGGACATGGGCTCCTCATGCACATTCCCTTAATACAAGAGCACCTGCTCAGCTAAACGGTCATTTCATGATACCCACCTTCCCGACATGATCACTGAAGACAGACGTGTGAATAAGCAAATGTGGTGAAGAAAGCTGATGGTGTCCGGCTACCAAAAGATATGGCATCTGGGGTCTTAAAGGCTTGAAGGCAACAAGCGGCCATCTAGCTCAGAAGCAACACAACCCACAGAGAAGAAGCACACAAGCCTGTGTGAACATGAGTTGTTGAAGGGATGAGGTAGCAGACACCAAAGAACAAAAACCATCATTGTGTGATTACCTTCCCCACATAAATGCTGAAGACGAATGTGTGCATAAGTAAGTGTGGTGAAGAAGGCTGATGGTGCCTGGCTATCGAGACCTATAGCGTCTGGGGACTTAAAGGCTTGAAAGTAAACAAGCGGCCATCTAGCCCAGAAGCAACAAAGTCCACATAGAAGCAGCACACCAACATGTGTGATCATGAAGGGCCAAAGGGACCAGGCTACAAGCACCAAAAGTGTGTGGTGGTGGGGGATCATATCATCGTGAATGAGGGTAGCACGTGATGGGGACTGAATGCCCATCTGTAGACAACTGGACATACCTTGCAAAGGGGTAGGGGGGGAGGAGATGAGTCACTCGGGGTTCAGTATAGCAATAATAAAACACAACCTTCATCTAGTTCTTAAATGCTTCCTCCCCCCAACTACCATGATCCCAGTCCTACCTTGCAAACCTGGTTAGACCAGAGGATGCACAGTGGTACAGATGGGAACTGGAAACACAGAGAATCTAGGACAGATGAACCCATCAGGACCAGCGGTGACAGTGGCGATACCGGGAGGGAAGGGGGTGTAGAAAGGGGGAATTGATCACAAGGATCTACATATAACTTCCTCTCTGGGGAATGGGCAAAAGAAGGGTGGGTGAAGGGAGACACTGGGCAGTGTAAGATAAGATATAATAATATTTTATAAATTATTAAGGATTTATGAGGGAGGGGGAAGGGGGGAGGGGGAAAAGGAAAATGAGCTAATTCCAGGAACTCAAGAGGAAAGTGAATTTTGAGAATGATGAGGGCAACAAATGCATAAGTGTGTTGTACACAGTTAATGTATGTATGGATTGTGATGAATTGTATGAGCCCCAATAAAATGATTTTAAAAAATCAGCTTTTTGGAAAACAACAACAGTAGTCCTTTCGAACCCTTGGGTGAGACACATGGGTATTAGGCTATTGATATGAAATGTGGTTTTCGAACCAGTAAGTGGTGCTCTAGAAGAAAGGTCTAACAATCTTCCTCTGAAAGATCATAAGCAAGAAAATCCTACAGTGATGGTCTAGTCTGCACCCCTGTGGTCACTGAGAGTAAGAATCTACTTAAAGCCATTGGCTTGGTTTGGGGATTAATTGTCATTAACAGTGTAATTTCTATGACCCATGGGAGTCTGTGCTACTTTTTGGCTCATAGTGGCTTATGAGACTCACAATTCTGTTGGGGATGGTATAGTAATTTCTATGACCCATGGGAGTCTGTGCTACTTTTTGGCTCGTAGTGGCTTATGAGACTCACAATTCTGTTGGAGATGGTATACTACTTACAGTAACTACTTACTGGTAAACAGCCCTGAAGGCAACTAACTGCCTGCTTCTTAGTCTTCTCTACATTTGGTTTGAAGTATGAATAACTGTTTTTTGTCTTGAACTAGCCAGAAATGAGACACCTACTCCCTTCTCTAAAAGTAAAATTACAGCATGTTTGTGAGGTCACAGATACTTTACAAACTTTTGAATTCTGTAATTTTTCAATTTCCCTGAACAATTTCCGTTTCAAAAGATTAGAATTATTGATTGTTGTCACTTCTGTGGATCTTACCTGTAGGATTAAATTATACTTTGAAAACCTGTGGTAGAAATTAAGCATTGAGTTTTATTTTTTGAATATGATATATAAGTTTTGGAGTGATCAGCTTTGAAATAATTTAAGGATCATAACACCAGGTTCTCTATCTGTAAATGTTTTATTGCTATTTCTCTTTCTGTCTTTACAAATTCATTCACTTTGATTTTATTATTTTCTAGCCCTTCAGTAAAATGTAAATATCCATAGAAAATATTAAGCCAGCTTGTTGAATTAGGTTAGTGTGAAGATTTTATAAAAGTACAAGACAATAATAATTGATCAGTGTGAAGAAAATGAATGGAGATGTCCAGTAATAAGTATTTAATGAATTAGTCATAGCACAATATTTGGTTTGGTTTGTAACCTTTGGTTTCTGTGCGTTTCATTAACGCAATTACATAGGACACTTAGAGCAATAATTGAAGAGTTTACATATATTTCTAAGAAATAAAAAGCTGTTAAATTATGACTACAATTTCAACGTAGGAGCATTTAAAATTAATAATCAGGTTGCTAGATTATTAGGAAAGAGTTATGTTCTTTTCCAAAGTCAGATTTTTTGTTTGTTTGTTTTTTAGTTAGGGCTTCAGACAGGTTCTTTGGGTTATATCCACTGGTAAAAATTTGAATTTTTATAACTGATATATATTTTGATAAAACGCCCAGAACTGGATCAACAGACAACATCATGATAAATGAAGAAATGGTTGAAATTGTAAAGGACTTCAGTTTACTCAGATTCACAATCAACACTCATGGATACAGAAGTCACGAAATCAAAGGATGTATTGCATAAGGAAAATCTGCTGTACAAGATTTCTTTAAAGTGTTAGAAAAGAAAGATGCGACTTTAAAGACTATGGTGAGCATAACATAAGCCAGGGAATTTTGAAACATCTCACACGCATGTGAAAATTAGGCAATGAGTAAGGAAGACCGAAGAAAAATTGATGCATTTTAATTCTGATGCTGATGAAGAAAATTGAAAATACTGTGGACTAACAGGAGACCAAACACATCAGTCTTTCAAGAAGCACAACCTGAATATTGCTTAAAGGAGAGGATGGCGGAAGACCAGATCCTGGAAAAGAATAGTGTGCTTGGTAAAGTAGAATGAAACGCAAACTCACTGCCATCAGTTGATTCCGACTCAGAGTGACCCCAGACAATAGGGTAGAACTGCCCCTTCGGGTTTCTAAGACTGCAACTCTTTGCTGGAATTGGAAGCTCCTCTTTCTCCTGCTGGTCAAGCAGAGGGTCAGCGAAAAAGAGGAAGACCCTTAGGGAGGTGAAGGGACCCTGTTGCTACAACAATGGGCTAAAACATAGTAATTGTGAGGGTAGCACTGGGTTGGACACTGTTTTGTCCTGTTGAACATAGGATTTACTTATAATAAACTGTGTTATCATTGATGCAGTTGTGCAGTGTTGGATTTTATTCATATTTTCCCTGTAAGACAAAGAAGAATGCTGAGGTTTCCTAGGTTGAAATTCACAGGAGTTGGTTTCCCAGTCTTTTCCCAACAGAGCAAATGGGATTAAATTGCAATCTGTTGCCATAAAAAAAAAAAACTATCATACTGGGATACTCTTTTAAAACAACTAATAGAATAATGATAAGCAGACAATATTAAAATGATAAAAAAGATAACATGGGATGATACTCTTTGAAAAGATAAAACTTATGTTTCATGAAATAATTTTTCATGAAGGCATTAAAAATAAAATAATATAGAAGCAATAGATGACAATTTTTAAAAAGGTCAAGGGTTTTTAACATTGAAAATATTAGCTACATATTGAATATTGAAATATTGAAAATATTGAAATATTGAAAATATTAGCTAATTGCCACTGAGCGAATTCTGACTCATATTGACATTATATAAGGTTTCCAAATGATACCTCTTTGTGTTGGCAGTAGAACATATACCTGTCTGTTTTCGCCTGTGATGTCTGCTAACTCTGAACCACCGCCTTCCTGCTCACCCAACAGCATCACAAGGAGTCACTGGGAGTCAGAATTGACGTAATGGCTATGTGCTTGTTTTTTCTGTTTATTCCAGTGTGTGTTTGATTTTATTCATTACATGGACTACTGGGTAATTTTCAAGTAGTTTTATTTGAACATGGAACAAAATTAAAGTTTCAATATTTTGAGGTTTAAAGATCTCAAACAAAACTAGAAATTCAGGTAAGAAAATAGCCATATATGAATAAAACAATAAGGGTGGAAACATCAAAGACTGATAAAGAGATCTATTATAAAATTTCATAGTTATGGTTTCTTTATTCATCAAATAGTGTTTTTGTTTTGTTTTAAACACAGCTGTAATCTGTGCTGTCATTCTGCTAAGTAATAGGATATAATTTTTAACAGGCATGCAATTCTGTTCAATCTTGTACTAGACACAGGCAGTGAAGCAGAATTAAAAGAATAATTGGATTCTTATAAGAATGTAGTTGGGGCCAAGTCTGACTTCCTCAAACAACACAAGATAAAAAGGGAATCCAAATCCATATTGACCCAAGAGAGAATCCTATGGGGCAGATATCAGACATGCCTCCACCCTCCAAACTTCTTTACACTATTATGAGATGGAACATCCTTCCGATGGCCCTCTCTTTATCTTCTGGACTTGATGATACACTGCAATGGTCACAGAGAATGCATAGACAATACAAGTTATTAGGTTTATTAGGGAAGTTGGTGGGTTACAACTGAAATGTTAAAGATATACTGTAGTAGTTCTTCAGTCTCCTTTGCCTGTGCTCACTCAAGACAGTAGGAACATCTCTCTCTGGTCTTTGGTCTTTCTGTCACTTGGATCTTTGTATTTGACTCTGCTTGGGAAAATAGTATAAAGTTCTTTGAACACTGATAAGTGCCCCAAGGGCACCCACTCTGCCACCCAGCGTCATGCCTGAAGGCTCTCAGCTTTACCCATTCCATGGACATACACTTATTCAGGAAGGGATCTTGGTTGCACTCTGCTGTCATGACTCTTATTTCTAGGTGGTCATGAGATTCTCTATTCTTCCCTCTGAGATTCCACCCTGTGGAATGGAAAAATGGACCAGTCCCAGATTTATTTACTTTATTCATATGTTCTACTCAGTCATTTGGTGGGAGTTACAAAAACAATGGATATAAGAGCCATACCAAGTATTTCCACTTCACTGAAATTCTACATTAAACTAGTATAATACAATTAATCACACAGGATCACAGAAAGGGGCTCATCATATGGCTAGTGATTCAAATTCACTCAGAGATGCCTTGGAAGACAGACTTAGACATAGACTCCCCAATGTCTTAACACCACTCTGGAGCACTCCTATTTAGCACCTGTGGGTTCACCATGAATCAGATGGACTTGACAGTAGTCAATAAAAAAATATATGTCTTCTTTGGGAGTCAAAAGTGTTCTGTTAACTGAATCCTGAGTGGTTGGGAGTACACAAAGAAGGGAATTATAGTTTCAGTCAGAATTACAATGTATGCAAATGCTAGAAGACAATGAAAACAATGTCTGTAATTTAGCACGATTTAGAGATGATATATATTTTAGAAAATAATTATGTATGTAAATAAAATTGGTATATTAATAACAACAATATGTGAATGAGTAATCATAAGGAAGAGAAGAATAAGATAGGTGGGGGAAATTAAAATAAAATCAGAGAAAAAGTGTGTGCTAAATATGTCAGTGGGGCACCAGAATCTGATCACCCTTGAGTGCTGTGGTACATAATCTGTTGTCGATTTGAGATTTCAGAGTTAAAGGGGTAGAGTTTTGCCTGTCAATCAGAGCGCAACTTGATGACCTCTTAGGAGGCACTAAGGATAAATAGCTCACTGGAAGCGGGACACACACTAACTCCCTGTGAGACATTCCAGCTGGCAAGACACATGGAGCTACACTAGTGCCCTGAGCTGGAGGAACCACATAGGGACCCCTGCCAGCACTGAGATGCTTCTACTGCCACTGCATCCCCAAGACTTTCCACCCACTGGCCTGTGATCTTCCTGAATTCAGCATCAATTAATGTGTTGCGTGAGTCTGAAGAGGAATTTATAGATGGGTATCGGATATGTGAGCTAATATTGGATTTATGGACTAAATCTGGACTGAGCTGGGGTGGATGTGTTCTCAATATTCAATTGCTCTTGTATCTAAAGCTCTTTCTTATACACATATAAGTGTCTATGAATTTATTTCTCTAGTTTACTTGGACTAACACACATGTATACCTGAAATAAAAAAAAACAACATAGAAAGTTCACAAAATAACAGAAGTTTCATATTTTAAAATAATAGATTGTAAAAATTTAAATAGTTAAATTTGTTTTGCCAAAACATTGATTGGTATCAAAAATTAAATATCAAGTTCATGAATAAGGATTTTTTTTTCAATGTAATTTGAGAAGTGAGCAGATTCAGAAAAATGTCATTATGAATCCGGCAATCTGCAATTGATTTATTATAAGTTCTTTGGAAGAATTACTATAATTGAGTTAAGCATCTTTATTGAGAACATATATAATTGAATTTTAAGACATCATGTTTTTTTAATGAAATGTGTCTGAACAGTCTCCTTCCTTAGGCAGTGTGATTCTATTAACCTAGAGTTTGACCCCTTGGAAGAAGAACGTAACTATAATTGACATTCTCTAACTGTATTCACACACAAGCTGTGACCCAGCTCCTCAGATCTTGCTTGTCATGGGAGAATTTAAAAAGATTGGCTGAAATTCAAAATTGTTGTATTTTACCATTTACAAAACATTTTGAGAGTTTTGTGAGGAAGTTATAGATTCATTAAAAACAAATCTAGTTGACCATTAGATCTAAGTAAAGTGAATCTTTTATTGAAAAACAACATTTGCTATGTTATATACTAATTTTAACCATTTGTTCAAGAGAAGAATAAGAATACAGGACCTAGAATGGAAAAAATATAATAATAAAAGAAAAATTACCTCAATGATTTAACTATTATTTTACCATTTTAATTATTGAGAAAGCTTTCTTTTTTATTTTACTACATTTAAAAAACTCCTTTAGAATAAATTTGGACATATGACCAATAGAGACACACACAAATCAAAAAACTTTACTACTTCATTGAAAAAGATAGAAACAGAGCAAGTATTATAAAGACAGATAAGGCATGGTATGTGCCAGCTACTATGTTTGGTATACTAATTGAAGTATCATGCTGATCCCTGCCTTCAACACATAGATAAATAAATAAACCAATGCATAGAACATATTGGTAAATATCTTCAGAATTAAAAAAGAAATTCATTGCCATTAATGGTGAGATACTTAAGGTTTATTATGCCAATCTGGCCGATAAACACATGTGGGATTAATTGAAGGGTGGAGAGATAAATGGCTCAGTGAACCTCTCCTTTCTAGTTCTTGGGTCTCTTGCTTTGTGATGGTCGCATCAGGCTCAGCTGCTTTAGCCAGTTCCCTGCTTCAACTGGCAGGGCTCATTTCCTGCAAGACATCCCTGAGCAGAAGCCGCATGGACCTACCCTAATGCAGCCCTGGGTGCTGGAGCACCCATGTGGAGACCCCTGCCAGCACTGAGATGATTAAACATTCACTGACTTGGCTTTCCTGCAGTCGGCATCATTGTGTATGTTTTGTGAGATTGAGGACGACTTTGTAGATCAGTGTCGGACTTTTGGGCTAATGTTGGACTTATGGGCTTGGGCAGCACTGGGTTGGGATGCTTTCTTAATGTACACTTACCCTTTATATAAAACTCTCATACGTATATGTTTCTATGGATTTGTTTCCCTAGTTTACCCAGACTAACACAAATGGATACAAACAAAAGCCAAACCCACTGCCATTGAGTTGATGCCAACTGATAGTGACCTTAGTCAGAGAAGAACTGTTCCGTAAAGTGAAGCCCTCATTCCACAGAGGGATATGCATTGGCTGCTGATGACACAGTCAGCAGTTCAAAATGAACAGCCATTCTGTGAGTGAAAGATGAAGATTTCTATTCAATAATTATTATTATTTTTACCCAAAGGGACAGTTCAAGTCTATTCTGTCCTGTAGGGTCACTATGAGTTGAAATCAACTTGATGGCTATGAGTTTTTATTTTTTAATCTTTAGAGAAGCACATTACCTCATTTTTCTCCATAGTAGTAACTGGTGAGTTTGAAACAGCTTAGCAGCCAATGCTCAACACACTATACTAGTAGCATTAAAATATATACAACATATATACTAACTGAATATATATTATATGTACTTCAATAAATCAAATTTTTTTCATGTTGTTAAGCTCTTCTATAGAGTTATGGGTTTGTATTTACATGTTCTATCAAATTGTGAGGCTCAGGTTAAAATTTCAAACTATCATTGTGGATTTTTTAATTTCTTCTTTTAGTACTGCCAATATTGACTTTACATACTTTAAAAACTTATCATATGCATACATATTTAAAATTTTATAACTTGGAATCAATATCCCTTGAATAATAATCTCAAAGTTTTCTTTGCTTCCTCTTATTTGCATATTTTCTGCATCCATTTGAAAGTGTGTCTCTTGGAAGCAACATTTAAATTTATTTTTAATTTATAATGAGAAATTCATACCTTACTTGAAATATTTAAACCCTTTATATTTAATATTATTGAAATATTTATATTCTTATAAATCATCTTAATATTTTATATTAATTTATTTACATTTGCTGTCTTCTTTTGCATTTAGATTTTTTTAAAATTCTCCTTTTTTGCCTATTATTTTGCTAGGCCAATATTCTTTTGAAGTTAGTTTAATAATTGTACTAAAGGCTATAACAAATGATTTTTACTAATTCTATTAAAGCCAGTGTTTTAATCATGTCTCCAATAATGACAGAAACGTAGTGTATTTATTTTAATTTTTTTAAGTAGTTTTATTAGGGGCTCATACAACTCTTATCACAATCCATACACACATCAGTTGTGTAAAGCACATTTGTACATTCACTGTCCTCATCATTCTCAAAACATTTGCTCTCCATTTAAGCCCCTGGCCTCAGGTCCTCATTTTCCCCACTCCCTCCCTGCTCCCCCCTCCCTCGTGAACCCTTGATAATTTATAAATTATTATTTTGACATGTCTTGCCCTGTCCGATGTCTCCCTTCACCCACTTTTCTGTTGTCCTTCCCCCAGGGAGGAGGTCACATGTAGATCCTTGTGAT
>NW_022103906.1:6413020-6437545 GCF_000313985.2 Echinops telfairi
AGATTTCGGATCATGATAGTGTCAGCGGGGAGGAAGCATTTAGGAACTAGAGGAAAGTTGTATGTTTCATCTTTGCTACATCGCACCCTGACTGGCTCTTCTCCTCCCCGAGACCCCTCTGCAAGGGAATCTCTAGTGGCCTACAAATGGGCTTTGGGTCTCCACTCCGCACTCCCCCCTTCATTCACTATGGTAAGATTTTTTGTTCTTATGATGCCTGATACCTGATCCCTTCGACACCTCGTGATCACACTGGCTGGTGTGCTTGCTCCATGTGGGCTTTGTTGGTTCTGAGCTAGATGGCCACTTGTTTACCTTCAAGCCTTTAAGACCCCAGACGCTATACCTTTTGATAGCCGGGCACCATCAGCTTTTTTCGCCACATTTGCTAATGCACCCATTTGTCTTCAGCGATCGTATCATGGAGGTGAGCACACAATGATATAATTTTTTGGTTCTTTGATGCCTGATAACTGATCCCTTCGGCACCTCGTGATTACACAGGCTGGTGTGCTTTACACAAACCACTTTCCTCACATTATTGTATTACCGTTTGTGTTATTTTATTTCTATATACAAAGCTATTCTTTCTATATAGTCATTAATAATCTAACAATTATGTGCATGTTTCACTTATTTATCTTCTTCAGTGCTCCAGTGTACTTTTTTTTGGAGATACTTACTTTTCTCCAGTATTACCTATTTTTCCCCTACTGAAATATTGCTGTTAGTCTGTTCAAAAGAAAATTTTTTCTTGTAAGAAAGAAAAAAATTCATATTTTTCTTTTAATTGCCTAAAGATGTCTTTGCTTTAAAAATTTAAATAATATATTATTTGGACAAGGAGGTCTAATTGCCTAGTAGATAAGTACTCAGCTTATAGGTGGGCAGTATGAACTCTCCTGCTCTCTGTAGAAGAAAGACGTGCAATATGATTCCTTAGACATTACGAGCTTGACAAACCCAATGGAAGAATTTTTCCTGTCCTATAGGAATTGTTAAAGGACCTTCATTTGCTGAAAGGGCACAACTCAAAAGGGGGCGAAAAAGCTGAAACATCTATTAGTAATGAGAACATGAAATGTATGTAGTAGGAAAATTGGAAGTTGTTAGAAAAGAAAATTGAATGTATATAGATCTCTATCATAGGCATTAATGATTTGAAAGGACTGACAATGGCTGTTTTGAATCAGATAATCATATGATTTACTATGATGGGAATGACAAGTAAGAGAAATGGTGTCATATTCTTGAGCAAAAAGAACATTTCTAGATTTTTCTTGACGTTAAGTTCACAGCTTATGTGACAGGGTAATATCTATACATATGCATGGAAATACAGTTAATACAACTATTATTCAAATGTACACACTAACTTCAAAAACTAAAGATGAAGACATTGAATTCACTAACTTCCACAGTTGGAAATTGATTAAACATGAAATCGAGATGCATTGTTTTGTTCATGGATTTTCCTCACTGCCATTGAGTCAATTCTGACTCATAGCAACCTTATAAGTACAGAGTAGAACCACACATGTAGGTTTTTGAGACTTTAAAACTTTACAGGACTAGAAAGCCTACCATAATTTTTATTTCATAAAACAAGTGCTTGGTTTCAAATTGATGACAGTCCAATTTATAACCAATTATAGCACCACAGATTCTATTTATGATCTAGATAGACACTATAGGAACGTGTCAATAGAATCAAAAGCACTGTATAAATTCAATGCAATCCCAATCCAAATTCCAGCACAATTATTCAAAGAAATGAAAAAACTAATACCAAATTCATCTGGAAAGTAAAGAAACCCAAAGTCCGCCGAACACTACTTAAAACCAAGAACACAGTTGGAGACATCTCACTCCCCAATTTCAGAACCTTGAGTATCCAATACCATGTGGTATTGGTACAACAATAAACATGTAAACAAGCAGATCTGGAAACTGAACCAGAAATAAAACCAAGCCCCGAGAGATACCTGAATTTGATACAAGACAAAAGACATATTAAATGGAGGAAGGAATAATCTTTTAAACACGATGCTTGAAAATTTAGATCTCAACCTGCAAAAGAATGAAACAGAACCTATATGTCACACCATATACAGAAGGAACTCAAGATAGATTAAAGTTCTAAGCATAAACAAAGAACTAAGAAAAAGATCAATGAAAAAACAGGGACACATTTAAATACCCTAATACAAGACATAAACACACTACCAAGTGTAATATAAAACTACACAGTACAGAAGATAAATTAGAGGACTGGAACTTCTTAGGAATACTACAATTATTTACATCAAAAGACTTTCTCAAAAGGGTAAAAAAGAACAGTAAATTGGGGGGAGGGAATATTTTACAAATACATATTATATAAAGGCCTAATCTCTAAAATCTATAGAAAACTCCAACCCCAATAGAGAAACATTATTATCTATCTGATAAATTCCATGTGATGACTATCTATATGGAATTTGTCAGATGGAATACACAAGGATCAAATTGAGTACATCTATGGGAAAAGACCATGGAGAAGCTCACTATCCTTAGTCAAAGCAAGGTGAATGGCTGATTTTCAAAGAGAGCATCATTTGTTCATATTTGAGTTGAATTTTAAGTTGAAGAAAATTAAAACAAATAACACAGTGCAAAAATATGTCCTTGAGTATACACCACCTGAATTTTGAGAATATCTCAATAATAGTTTTGATTTACTGCACACTAATGACAGAAGATCTAAAAAGATGTGGAATGACAGCAAGAACATCATACATGAAAAAAAATTATTAGAAAGTCAGGAAAAAAAAAGAAGACAAGAGTGGATGCTAAAAGATACTCTAATACTCTCCCTTGCTCTTAGAGCAGTTAAATACAATGGGGGTGGGGGTGGGTGGGGAATGATGACATAAAGGTGGTGAAAAGAAAATTTCAAAGGGAAGCTCAAGAAGACAATATATTAGAATCAAATGCACAAAGACCTAGAGTTAGAAAAACAAGATAGAACAGCCTCACCATATATCAAACTGGGGAAAAAAAGAGAAAAAATGCAAGCCTTAAGTAGCAATATCAAGAGATCCTATAGACAAAATATTGAATGATACAAGAAACATGAAGAGAAGATGGAAAGAATGCACAGAAAGGTTGTACCAAAAATTACAGGTAGAAGTTAATCATTTCAAGAGGTAGTATATGATTAAGAACCCATGGTACCAAAAAATAAATCCAAGGTTCACTGAATTATTTAATGAAAAACAAGGCTCAAAAATTTGATAGAATAACAATTGAAATGTCTCAAAGGCTGATGAGACACTGGAAACACTCTTTCGCCTATGCCAAGAGATCTGGAAGACAGCTACCTGGCCAATGAGAGGAAAAGGTCCACATTTCGGCCCATTTCAAAGAAAGGTGACCAAACGGAATGCACAAATTTTTGAAAACTATAATTAAGATCACATTCAAATACAGTTTTGTTGAAGAACATTCAACAACAGTGGCAGCAATACATCAACAGGGAGCTGTCGGAAATTCAAGCTGGATTCAAAAGAGGACTTGGAACTAAGGATATTGTTGCTGACATCTGATGGAACTTGGCTGAAAGCAGAGAATACCAAAAAGACATGTGTTTTTTGTTTACTATGCAAAAGCATTCAACTGTTTGCATCATAATGAACTATGGACAGCATTGAAAAGAATGAAAATTCCAAAACACTTAATTGTGCTCTTGCAGAACTGCACATAGACCAAATGGCAATCTATCATACCAAACTATGGAATACTGGGTAGTTGAAGATCAGGATAGATGTGCTTCAGGATTGTATCCTTTCAACATAGTTCTTCAGTCTTTATGCTGAGCAAATCATCTGAGAGGCCAAACGAGATGAAGAAGACCATGGCATGAGGATTGAGGGAAAATACAGATGATGCAACTGTATCATCTGTATTGCTTGTTGAAAGGAAGGAAGATTTTAGACACTTGCTAATGAAGATCAGTGAAAGCCTTCTACAATATGGTTTACAACCCAATGTATGTAAAACACAAATTGTCACAACTGGATCAGTAGAGAAGAATGATAAAAGGAAAAAAGATTAAAGTGGTCAAGGGTTTCCTCTTGCTTGTATCCACACTCAATATTCATGGAAGCAGGAGTCAAGGCATCCAATGACACACTCCACTGGGGAAGTCCCCTGCAGAAGACTCTGTAAAGTGTGGAAGAGCAAGGATGCCAGTTGGAAGACTAAATTGAGGCTGATGCTGGCCACGGTAATTTTGATTCTCTCATATGCACGTGCCTGTGGGACAATGAGTATGGATACCAAAGAATAGACACATTTGAATTGCAGTGCTGGTGAAGATTATTAAAAGTGCCACGGGTCAGAGGAACCAACAAACCTATCTTGGAAGAAGTACAACCAGAACGCTCCTAGGAATGGAAACTTTTCTTTATCTCAAGTACAAGTATGAGCTCAAAATCCCATCACTTACCTATGTTTTTTATATGTATCTGGTACACATTAGAGCCATCATGCTTCATTTTATTAGGGAATATTATAAATCATCCCTATGTGGCATATGATAATTCTATTGACAGTATCATTAATTTTGAACACTGTTGAAAAAAAGGAAAGTATACATGTATAGGACAGCTTTTAGAATAAAAAACAGATTGTTGACTTGTACAAATTAAAAACTTAAGTGACTGGACGCTATGGAAATACTGAATTTTGGAGATAGAGAAAAACTTTCCATCATGCTCGTTAACTAAGAAGGTAGAACTATGCCTACTTAAATACGACATGTCATAAAAAAGCAAAGGAAGCATGAACATAATAAATGTATAAGAGCATTACATTGCCATTTGTTGGGGATCCCTCAAAACAAGAGGTTTGAACCAAAGTCCACTGACTTCCGAATCTATAACCTTAGATAGTAATCATCTACTTATGCTCACACTGAGATACTTCTGCCTTATATCCAAAGAAGTGCTGTGGTTCCTTTACTCTGCTACAGATGCCAAACGAACACCCAGTTCTCTCAGTGGGCTTTCCCAATCAGATCCTATTGATGTGGCCTGTGAGAGATGTTGTGCACCTCGAAAGGACAAAGTTCAAATCTGAGTTGTCTACAGGGCAGGTAGCCTGGGTCACCAAAGGCTGGATAGAAACTCAGCAAGTGTTTGATTGGCAACATAATAACAGGGCATAGTCTATTGAGGTCTATATAAGTAATGTTAAGCATTTTTTCCCCCAACAGCAGATTGCCCACCAAAAGATGTGTATGCCCTACCTCTTCTGGACTTGAATTTCCCTGTTCACCTTTGTAGGTGGGTCTTTTGTTTCGGCGTGATCATGGAACAATGCTACAGGGCAGGAACTGAATGGTCTTCACCCTTACCCCTCAACAGGAGAAACTAACCTCAGCTAAGGTAAGGCCCCTTTTAAATGGTGTTAAAATGTCAAAAATAAGTGGGTAATATATAGCTCATGAGCATAAAACAAGTACTTCATTGTTTGCAAGACCTGATTGGTGGATTACGTGACCTGAGTACAGGTGCATCTCTTTTTTCTTGGTGTTTATCTGAATAGTGAACCCATTCAGTATTTGCTCATTTTTATTGAATGACTTAACTCAGTATAAAGTTATTCAGGTCCATTCATGTTATGAGCTACTTTGTGGCTTCATCAATGGTTTTCAGAGATGCATAGTGTTCCATGTGTGTGTGTGTGTGTGTGTGTGCTTTTTAAAATTCATTCCTCTATTGATAGGATTTGGGGCTGTTTCCAGCTATTGGCTATTGTGAACTGTGCAGCAATGAACATGGAAAAGCATATGTCTGTTACTACTGTGTCTCTTATTTCTTCGGGGTGTCTACCCAGTGGAGATATTGTTGTAAGTGGCACCATACTTCTTTCCACAGTGGTTGTACATGGGAAAGATCCACAAACAGGAGTCAAGAGAACCAATCTCTCCACACCCTCTGCATCATTTGCTCTTTTGTTTGTTGTTTTCTTTTTTGAATTGGGCTCTCATGGATGTCAGGTGATATTTCATCATTGCTTTGATTTGCGTGTCTCGGGTGGTTAGTGGTCATGAGCATTTCCTCATGTGTTTCTCAGCCATGTTAATGAACCTTCTGTTCATGTCTTTGGCCAACTTTTTAACGAGATTATTTTTTCTTAAAATATTGCATAAGTCTATAGATTTTAGTAAGTAGTCCCTTGTCCATGGTTATCATTGTTAAAGATCTATGCGGTGTGTTTTAGTCATCTGATGAAATCTCATGAGGCACATTAGGGTCTCATTTTGAGAGGTCTTTGTCGCCTCTTATGTCTTTTCCTGAATGTGCTTCTCTTTTATATTTGGTAGCATGGGTTGGCCTGCAATAGGATTATCTTAAGGTTGTCCCTATTTTCTCATTGACAGTTCTGGGATTTATATTCAGTTCTCTGATCCATTGTCAATTCATTTTTGTGCAAGGAACAAGGTATAGGTTCTGTTCCTTTCTTATGCAGAGGAGATCCAATTTGACAAGCACTTTGTGCTTCTTTCCCATTTAATGTTTTTGGGACTTTTGTTGAAGATCAGTTGCCTATAAGTGGATGAACTTATTTCGGGGTCTTCTGTTCTTTTCCATTAATCTAAGCACCTATAATTGTTCTAGTACTATGCTATTTGACTACTGTGGCTGTGTAGAAAATTTCAAGGTTGAGTGATGTGAGGCCTCCTGCTTTTTCTTCTTAAGGCATTCTTTGCTTATCCTGGGGCTCTTCTCCCTCCATATTAAGTTAGTTTTTAATTTTTCCATTTCTTTTAAGAAATGAGGTTGGGATTTGGATTTGAATTGCATTATATTTGTAGATTGCTTTGGGCATTATTGATATTTTCTCAATATTAAATTCTCTATCCACAAACACGCAATATCTTCCATTTGTATAGCTAGCTTTGCAATAAAAACAAAGCTTTAAACAAGTTTACATAGAGTAAACAAATTTAATGAGATCGTGGTGAGACTAGAGTCCTAATACTCTGCTGATGGGATTATAAAATGGTACAACCACCATGGAAATGACACATCTCTTCCTTAGAAACTTGGACATAAGTAATCCCACATCTAGGTCCATATTCCAGAGAAATAAAATCCATGACACAACTTGCAATCCTATGGTCCTAACAGGATGATAGAAAAAGATGTAAACAACCTAAATGACCACGAAAGGGAGAATGAGTAAACAAACTATACCACATATACACAAAGAATATCACACAATGGTAAAGAATCTATGAAGCACCTCATATGAGTGGACTTGGAGAACATTAGACCACGTGAAACAAGTCACTTACCAAAGAACAAATATTTTAAGGGAATAGTATGATCAAAAGGGAAGAAAATGTTTCATGCACACTCACACAAAACACTGATGTTTAGCGGGGATGGTAGGGAAAAGAAGGATAATTCACTAATTGGAGGGTAGACACATATTAACTTGGCTGTAGGGGAACATAAATTTGACTAGAACATAAAATTACAATACTTGTTTGATTCAAGATCTCAGTATGAGTGGAGGGAGGTACCGGTGTTAGGGGGGTAGGGGGTTCTGGCAGAATTAACTGTGGTTTAAAAAGATGTATGTGTTTGTCATTTTCGGAAGCAGATCGCCAGGTCTTTCTCCTTTGGGACATCTGCGTGGGTTTGAACAGCTAACCTTTCAGTTTTCGGGATAATGCCATAACCAGGAAGGGAAAAATAAAATAAAATAATCATTTTCTGATAGTTCAAAATAAAATCTCACAGCCCTCGAGTTGATGTTTCTTAGTGACGCTATACTCCACCCCCCAAAAAAAATCCCTCATGCCCTTGAGTCAATTTTGACTCATGGCAACCCATTGGGACAGTAAAATTGTGCCTGCATATTTCCCAGGCTGTAAAGCTTTATGGGACTAGAAAGCCTCATCTTTCTCCTTCACAGCACCTGGTAGTTTCAAACTACTAACTTTGGGGTTAGCAGTCCAGCACATAACCCACTATGTCACCAGGTCTCCTTCTGACAGTTCTAATATTATTTCTTTTTAGTTTTTGTTATTTTGAACAATCCTCAGTGTTTTACCTTGACATTGAAGTCGTAGCTATTTAAACTTGAATAGAATTATATGGGGTTATCTGGAATGGTATCGGACAGATCAGTACCAAATGGGATGGGATGGGGTGGAATAAAGTAAAGTAGAACATAGCATAAAATTGAATTAAATTATATGGCTACATATCAGTTTAATTTCAATATATATTTTTCTCATTTATAAACATGGCCTTATAGCATATTTACAAGGCTATTAGATGAGTAGAAAAGCTATAGGGTTTTCAGTATTTGTTTATAAAATAATGACATTTTAAACTTCTTTGCATACTGTATTTAATAATCAGCTCCAAATTTGTCCATGTTAAACAAGATTCCTTAGTTTGAGTTGCAAGGTTGAGACATTCTCAGACTTTTTCTGGTCAAATTTCCCATTCTGTTTCATGCCATGCATGTGGCCCATTTAATGAATACAAGACTTCAGAACAGCAGTTCCAACTTACTGAATTATAAGCATACTGTATATTGTACAATTTCTTTGAACTTATTTCAGAAGAATTCAGATAATGCTCAACAGAGGGAATTTTAGGAATATTTGCTAAAATGGATATTCAGATCTCATGTCATGCATTTTAAGAAGGTTCTTTTATAAATTTTCAGATGAAAGTTCTTGCTCAATGTCTTAGAAATATAAATAGCAAAAAAAGAAGACAGAGAAAGGGAAAACTTTGAGTTAATCGAATTTCCAGTAGAAATGAAAAAGGTACCACAGAGTTGAAAGGCCAATTTCTATCAAATGTGCTTTGGCAACATTCTTAACCGTGTTTTCATAAAAGAAAACAGACCCAGAGAAAACGACCTTTGACGGCAGATAGATATTTCAAAGCTTGTTTGTATACTACTGACTTCAAAGTCAGCGAGAGTGAAAACAAATCTATTTTATGAATATTGTGTGATGTACTGAGTACACTGTTTCTTTCCTCTTTAGAGCTAATGTCAAATATGTTTGCCATGTGAGCAATGCGGAAGCATTTGTTGAAACTCAAGTCTGGTGACAGAATAGCAAACTGTCAGTAAAAATAAGCCAGCTCTGAGTAGTCACTGGCCCTTGTGGGATAGAACTCTGAACTCAGACATTGACAGTGCACTGTATATTTTCCTGAGACAAGCACCGTTTCTTGTGCTCTCATCTGTTCCTACTATTAGCGCCAGATTATGACTTGTAAAAGGCTTTGATAATGCTGTATAATATACTCTTTGTAATTTTTCTTAAGAGATCCCATTTGGAAACTGTCTTCAAATTTTTTAATTTCTGAAAATAAAAAGGAACATTACATGTTAGTCAACCAGTGTCATGGAATATTGAGAAATAGGCTGTGAAGTTTGCTAGACAATGAGTAATGATTTTTAAAGAATATAGAGCAACAAAAATGAACAACATATTTCAAATACTGTTGTTGTTAGGGGCCTTCCTTACAGTTCCCACTCATAGTGTTCTTCTATAGAACAAACAATATACTGCTCATGCCCATGTCATTCTCGCAGACATTATGTTAGAGCTCACTGTTTCAGGTGCAATGTTAATAGATGTCAATAAAGATTTCCTTTTCCATTTTCTTCTTCTTTTATACTTTTTTACTACCCCTTTGCTTTACCAAACATGATATTCTTCTCCAGGGACACGTCCCTTTATAACATATTCAAAACAAAGACTGTAAGATGATATGTTGCCATCTTTGATTCTAAGAAGTATTCTGGTTATACTTCCAAAATGCAATTGCATGATTTTTTTCGTAGCCCGTGTTATATTTAATATGCTTTATAAATACCATTATTCAAAATCATCAATTTTTCTTTGCCCTTCCTTATTCATTTTCCAGTTATGGCATGCATATGAGTGAGCTGAATATCACGGCTTAGGTAAGGCACACCTTAGTCCTTGGAATGACGTCTTTGTTTTTCAATATTTTCAAGAAGTCTTTGGCAGAAATTTTGCACTTGTTGCCTTTGTTTGTTGCCTGTACTATAAACTGGTAGTGACTGCACATGAGATGCACTCTCAGGGATTAAATTTAGGTCTATGGATGAAAGGGGAGAAGTCTATCATTGAACTACCTTTGTCTCCATCTTACGTGGTTAGACCTCAAACCACGTACATTGCTATTATGTTGATTCTGTGTATGAATTATGGTGCTTGTGAAGAATATTGAAAGTACCAAGAATAGTCAAAAGATCAAACAAATTTGTCTGGGAAGACATAGAGCCAGAATACTCATTAGAGGCAAGAATGGAGGGTCTTCATCTCACATACTTTGAACAAGTTGTTAGTAGAGACTAGTTCCTGGTAAAGCCATCATGCTTAGTTAATGTAGAGGGGCAGCTAAAAAAGAAAGAAATTCAACAAGGTGGATTGACATAGTGGCCACATGGATGGATGTGCATGGGGTTACTATGAATCAGAACCAAGTCAGTTGCACCTAACAACAATAAAACTTACTGCACAGAAGAAAGAGGAGTTAATCATCCCTTGTAAAGATTTGCAACCTAGGAAACCCTATTTATGGTCACTATAATCTTATAGTGACTATATCTCTCCTGGAACTAATGAGTCAAACTCCTACACCGACTGAATTTTCAAAGAACAATAATACTCTCAAAAATATGCAGAGTACTCTCCAATTGGGATCCAAGAAAGGAATTACTCTCATAAATAATAAACCTCTTCAATCTTCTGCTCCAGGAAACAATAGCCTCTGGTCTTATTTTGCTTTATACTTTAGTAACTATAAACCATAGACTCCACCATGATTATCTCTATCCCTTTCTAAGGCACAATAAAAATCCTAAAAAGAAGAATTAAAAACATATAAATTGTTTTCTTGCTGTTGATGCCCTTGTTTTCTTTTGAACCTTTAAATGTCCTTAGGCAACAATTCTAATCCCAATTTACAAAAGTTAAATATAAACCCTAGAATAACCACAGCTGGGATCTTGTCCCAATGTCTATCAAAGGAGCAATAGCCAGAATTAAACCTGATACTCCTGATTCTCATCTGCATTACAATATTTACACACACACACACACACACACACACACACACACTTCACATAGAGCCACAATCTCTTACTATGGAATTTTACAAAGAGATAATGTGTTATGAACGATTTATCTAAACAGCTGACATGGCTTACCAATGTGAAAACTGCTGAGTGGACATATAATTTCAGTCTCCAAGCTAAACACTTGGCTATTGGTTAAAAGTCGGTGGTTTAAACTCATCAGCTACTCTGCAGAAAAAGTGATGACAGTCAACTTTTATAAAGATGTGCACCCTTGAAACCCCTGTGGAGTAGTTCTTATTCCCACTGACTCACTGACATTGAGTTGATTCTGATTCATTGTGGCCCTGTAGGTAAGAGTAGAATGAACTGCCCCTGTGGGTCTCCATGTCTGGAATTCTGTACTGGCATAGACAGCTTCATCTTCCTTCCACAAAGCAGCCAGAAGTTTTGAATTGCCTATTTTATAGTTCACAGCCCAAGGATAACTAACCACTATACCACCAGAGCTTCTGACATTATTTATTTAAAAATACATTTGATATAAATATATTTTTATAACTTATTAATTGGGGTTTAATACATATATCATATCATTACAAAGTTAAATCACATCAAGAATTATTATACAATTGCTACCATAATCAGTTTCCAAACATTCTTTTCCTTCCTGGACTCATTGACAACATCTTCCTTTTATCCCCATTCCCACCCCCACTACACCCTCCCCGCCCAATCCTTATTCTACTTGCTGTACCTATAGGTTCACCAATCCTGAGTTTCAAGTTCTGAAAAACATTAAAACATATAACTTCAGGAGGGTGACCCCCAATGACATAACACCTCTGAGATAAACCCTAAGTTGAACAAACAAAAACAAAAATACAGAAAATATTGAAAACCAGATCAGATCCAGTGTGCATCAGAGGGGGGAATCAACTGACAAAGTTTTAACTGTTCAAGTCAGGTTTATCCCTTTGATATTTTTTTAATTTAAATTTTATTTTATTGGGGCTCTTACAGCTCTTATCACAATCCATACATATATTCATTTTGTCAAACACATCTGTACATAAGTTGTCATCTTGATCTTTTCCAAAACAATTTCTTTCTACTTGAGCCCCTGGCCTCAGCTTCTCATTTTCCCCTTCCCTCCCCCACCCTCCCTGCCCTATGGTCACTTGATAATTTATAAATTGTTCTTTTTTTTCCCTTCACATCTAACACCAACTGCTGTCTCATTTCACCCACTTTCCTGCTGTTCGAACCCTTGGAATAGGGACCATACATCAATCATTGTGATCGGTTCCCCCATAATACCCCCCCCAACCCTTATCCTCCTAGTAAAGCTGCTTCCCTTATTGGTCCTGAGGGGTTATTTGTTCTGGATTCCCTGTGTTGCAAGCTCTTATCTTTACCAATATACATGTTCTGGTCTAGCCAGATTTGAAAGATAGAATTGGGGTCATGGTAGTTGGGAAGGAAACATTAAAGAACTAGAGGAAGGTTCATCGGTGCTAAACTGCATCCTGACTGGCTCTTCTCTTCTTTATGGCCATTCTGACAGGGGGTGTCCAATTGCCTACTGATGGGCTTTGGTCTCCACTCTGCCCTTCCCCTCATTCCCATTGATATGCTTTTTGTTTGTTTTGCTTTGGGTCTTTGATGCCTCATACCTGATCCTGATCATACCTCATGATCACACAGGCTGGTGTGCTTCTTCCATGTGGGCTTTGTTGCTTCTCAGCTTTATGGTACCTTGTTTATCTTAAAGCCTTTAAGACCCCAGCAGTTATATCTTTTGATAGCTGTGCACCATCAGCTTTATTCACCACATTTGTTGATGCATCCATTTTGTCTTCAGTGATTGTGTCAGGGAAGGTGAACATCACAGAGTGCCGTGTTAGTAGAACAAATTACTCTTGTGTTGAGGGAGTACTTGAGTGGAGGCCCAGTGTCCATCCACTATCATAATACTTTATAAATAAATTTATGTACATAGATCTATTCCCCTTTCATTATATATAAATGTATTTACAAATATACATCCCTGTATTTCAGCCTCTGTAAATGTCCTTTGCCTCCCTGGATTTTTCTCTTTCCTTTTACTTTCCTTCCATCCCACTATCATGTTCGGCCTATATTCGGGTTTTGGTAATTCCTCTAGGCTACATTGCCCTTGATCGAGCTCCCCTAAGCATCCTATGCCCTCTTTGCCATCAATTTTAGATCACATATTCTTCCCTTGTCCTTGGGTTTGTTGGCACCCCCCTCCTCTTCCCCCATCTCTCCGTCTCCCATGTCCCCTCGGAGCCATCAGTCCCATTGTTCTCTCCTCCGGATTGTTCATCCCATCCATCTTGTCCAGACAGACATGCAGAGACAAAAATACGCGCACAAACAACACAGAGCAAAACATAACAAAAAAGAAGACAAAGAATAAATCAACAACAGCTAATACAAAACAAACAAACAAAAGCAACAGCAAAAACTGAAAAGCCCTCAAACAGTTCGAGGTCTGTCTGTTGACTTTTATGAGTGTTTTCCAGTCAAATCCATTGTGATGCCATGCCCTAGCCCCTAAGTCCATCTTTGGCATTCCTCAGGGACTTCATTGCTTTGCTCCCCTTGCTGCTCTGTTGTACGTCCTTAGTGTTCATCTGGGTGCAGTGGGGTCAGATTAGGCACATTTTCCACACTGTGTCCCCGGTGTTTTCCCCCTTAGCATGATGTGTTAGTGAGGGACATGTCATCATGTCTCATGATGGGGCCGACCCTGTGATCCTCTCTGTGTATTGGCTGCTCTGAGCTGGAATATTGTCCTCAGGTCTTGGTGGGCTGAGGTGTGTTCCACTCTCTCTTTTTCCCTCTTCATTTGCTTCTGATCAGACTCTCACCACTTCTTGAGCTGCAGTTCAGTGCTGTCCTCTGAAGTGAATTCCTCTGGGGTGGGGGTGCCCATGTTGTGCAATTGGGGGCAGCCAGCTGATCTCTCTATTGGTTCCCTGCTTCATGTCTGTATGTTGCATTCACGTCTTGGTATGCGGGGTTGAAGTCTGGTCCCTCTCTCTCTCTTGTGGAGATATAAACAACACCCTCTCCTTGGGTAGGTTTGTGCCCTACTTCCTTGCCACTCCTGTCTCTCTTTTTATTTCTTTTCCCCTCCTTATTATTTGGCTGCCATATGTATGCCTGGGTTGGGTTTGACACCTGACATAGTACCTGGACCTCACCCTGGGAATGTATATATTTAGTAGCATTTCCCATCTACTTTTTTATATCTCATCTACTAAATGTATATATTTAGTAGCATTTTCCTTTTGTGTGTTTGGGTTTTTTTAGCTTTCCTCAGAGGATTCATGCTGTACTTGTCCTTTTGTGCTTGCCTTACTTTGCTTAGCATAATTTCCTCCAGTTCTTCCCATATGGCGGTGTGCTTCATATGTTCATCACTGCTTTTTAGGGATGTGTAGTACTCAATTGTATGTATGTAACACAGTTTTTTAATCGATTTTTCTGTTAAATGGAAATTTGGGTTGCTTTCAAAGAACCAACGTTTAGCAGCATTAATTTTTCCATAGTTTTCTTATTTTCCCTCACCTGAATCTCAGCCCTGATTTTTTTTTCTTCCATTATTAGTAGGATTGTCCTGTTGACTCTGCTCTAGTTGCTATGAATTTTGTGCCAGCATATCGGTCATAAGTCGCTCTTTCTTTTTCATGTGTGTATGTATTTTTGGAAACTGCCTTGCTGTGTCCCATAAGATTTGGTACGCCATGTTTTCATTCGCGTTGGTTTCTAGAAATTTCCCAATTTCATCTCTGATCTGGGCCAGTACACATTCCTTTTGCCCTAGAGGGTTATTCACCCTTCAATTGTTTGCCCTTGTCTTCTTCATCTTCCTTTTGTTGAATTCCAGCCTTATGGCACAGTGATCAGAGAGAGAAGTCTGTACGATATCAATTTGCTTAAATCTATGCAGATTCTACTTATGACCCAGCATGTGGTCTATCTTTGAATATGTGCCATGTGGGCTTAAAAAGAATGTGAATTAGTTTGTATTTTGGTGGTGAGCTGTGTAAATATCTATCAGATCAAATCATCTAATTGTAGTGTTTAGATATGTAGCCTCCTTGTTGAGTTCCTTTCCCTGTGATCTATCTTTCTCAGAGAGCAGTGCATTAAAGTAACCTACTATGATTGTTGAGCCTGTGATTTAAAAAAAAAAATTTGGAGCGTTTGATTGACGTATTCCAACAAACAGGGTCTCCTGTTTGGGGAGCATATGTTTACAATGCTTATTGTTTCTTGGTCTACAGTTCACATGCACATTGTACAGTGTCCCTCCTTATCTCTTTTTATGGTTTGCACTTTGAGATCAATTTTACCCAAGATTAATATAGAAATCTCTACTTTTTTTGAATTGATAACTAACTTGGTTTTTTTTTTTTCTCCAACCTTTGATTCTCAGCCTCTTTTTGTTGGTAATCTTGAGATGTGTCTCCTGTAGGCAGCAGATTGAGGGGTTGTGTTTTCTAAGCCAGTCTGCTAGGCCCTGTCTCTTAAGGTCTGAGTTCATTCCATTAATATTCAGGGTTATTACATCCATCTGTGGACTGTGTGATGTCATCTTATACCTTTTGTGTTGGGTGTTTTCCTACCTCCCTTTCTTATCAGTGTGTTGTGTGTGTTTGTGGTTCATCCTTGCCTTCTTTCCACCATTGAGCCAGTGTCATCTTGGGGACTGTTTTCCCTTTGTTGGTCTCTGGGTGGAGTTGTTCTGTGTGGCGGTCTCTTATTTGTGCTTGGTGAGTGTTGTTCTTCTGCCCATACCCTGTTGGCAAGGATCTTTTGTATTGCTGTGTTTATTTTAACATATTCTTTGAGTTTTTCCTTGTCAGCAAAGACTATCACTTTGCCATCAACCTTGATAGATAATTTGGCTGGATGGAATATTCTTGAGTTTGCGTTATTTTCCTTTGATTTTAAGCATATGTTGCTCCACTCTCTCCTCTTCGTCATAGTATCCCTTGATATGTCTGAACATATTCTTATCTGCTTGCCTTCATATGCGACTGCTTGTTTTTCCCTAGCTGCTCTCACGATTTTTTCCTTTTCATCCAAGTTGGATTACATGTCTTGGTGACTTCTTGGGATTCAGTCTAGCTGGTGTGCTTTTGGCTTCCTGGATGTTTGCCTGGTGTTCATTCATTAAGCTGGGGAAGTTTTCCTCCAAGAATCCATTGCTATTTTTGATGTTGATTTCTTTGTTGTGGTTTCCTCCATTAATCCAATTACTGTATATACTTGTGTATAAGCCAAGTTTTTCAGCACATTTTTTTAATTCGTTTTATTAGGGGCTCATACAACTCAGCACAATCCGTACATACATCAATTGTGTAAAGCAAATTTGTTCATACATTGTTATCATCATTCTCAAAACATTTGCTCTCCACCTAAGCCCCTACATCAGCTCCTCATTTTTTCCCTTCCATCCCCATTTCCCTATCCATCATGAACCCTTGGTAATTTATAAATTATTATTTTGTCATATATTGCCCTGTCAAACTTCTCCCTTCACCCACTTTTCTGTTGTCTGTCCCCCAGGGAGAAGGTAACATGTAGATCCTTGTAATCGTTTCCCCCTTTCCAATGCACCCTCCCTCTACCCTCCCAGTATTGCCACTCACACCACTGGTCCTGAAGGTATCATCCACCCTGGATTCCCTGTGTTTCCAGTTCCTATCTGTACCAGTGTACATCCTCTGGTCTAGTCAGATTTGTAAGGTAGAATTGGAATCATGATAGTGGGGGAGGAGGAAGTATTTAGGAACTAGAGGAAATTTGTATGTTTCATTGTTACTAAATCACATGCTGACTGGCTTGTCTCCTCCCAGAAACCCTTTTGTAAGGGAATGTCTAGTGGCCTACAAATGAGCTTCGGGTTTCCACTCCGCACTCCCTCACCTCATTCACTATGATAAGACTTTTTGTTTTGATGATGCCTAATACCTGATCCCTTAGACACCTCGTGACCGTACAGGCTGGTGTGCTTCTTCCATGTGAGCTTTGTTGCTTCTGAGTTAGATGGCCGATTGTTTACTTTCAAGCTTTTAAGACCCCAGACGTTATATCTTTTGATAGCTGGGCACCATCAGCTTACTTCATCACATATGATTATTCACCCACTTTGTCTTCAGCGGTTGTGTCGGGAAGGCAAGCATCATAGAATGCCAATTTAATAGGAGAAAGTATTCTTGCATTGAGGAAGTACTTGAGTGGAGGCCCAATGTCCTTCTGCTACCTTAATACTAAACCTATAAATATATGCACATAGATCTATTTCCCCAACTTCACATATAAATATATTTGCGTACTTGCATGGCTTTATTTAGACCTCTATAAATGCACTTTGCCTCCCAGCTGTTTCTTCTATTTCCTTTGACTTTCCTCTTGTCCCACTATCATGCCCAGTCTTCATTTGGGATTAAATAATTCCTCTTTGTTATGTTACCCTTGATCAAGCCCTACCAGGCCTCATACACCCTCCTCACCACCGATTTGGATCACTTGTTGTTCCGTTGTCCCAGGGTTTGTTACACCACTACCTTTCCCCCACTTCCCTCTCTCCCATGTCCCGTGGAACTGTTGGTCCCATCGTTTTCTCCTCCAGATTGTTCATCCCGCATATCTTATATAGACAGACCTGCGGAGATAATGACATGCACCAAAACAAGACAGAGCAAAACCAAGCAGCAATAAAAAACAAAACAACAAAAACAAACCATTGACAAACAAAACAAAACAAAACACAACAAGAAAGAAAAGCTTGTAGTTGTTAGTTCAAGGACTGTTTGTTAGCCTTTAGGAGTGTTTTCCAGTTCAGTTTGTTGGGGCACCATACCCTGGTCCCAAAGTGACTTTCAGCATTCCCTGGGGACCTCGCTGCTCCATTCTCTTGCTGTTCTGTTGCACCCCGTTAATGTTTTGCTTCGGTGTGGCAAGATCAGATTGGGCACAATTCCCACACTGTGTCTCCAGTGTTGTCTCCTGTAGGGCTATGGGTCAGTGAGGGACGTCATGTCTCCTAGTGGGGCCAGCCATGTGGTCCTCTCTGTGAACTGGCTGCTCTAATCGGGAATATTGTCCTCAAGGCCTGTTGGGTCAGGATGTGCTCCATTCTCTCCTCCTCCCCCTTCATCTGCTCCTGTGTGCTCTGATCAGATAAGTTTCCTCTCCCAGAGCTGCAGATTCAATGCCGTCCTTTGAAGTAAATTCTTCTGGGGGGAGGGGCGGGCAGGTGTCCGCATAGTAATTGGGATTGGGGCCGGCCCCTAAGGCCTCTCCACTGGTTACCTACTCCATGCCGGCATTTCAGCACATTTTTATGTAGTTTTTGTGGTAAAATTAGGTGCCTCGGCTGATATTTGGGTCAGCTATACTTGAGTGTATACTATATTTTGATGTTGTTCCTCTTCTTAGCATCAGACATAGCTCTGAGGTTTTCTTCAGCTTCTCTGATAGACTTATTTGACCCTTTCTCCCCATGTTTATTAATATCTGCTTGGAAGTCCTCTAAGTCTGCCTCCTCCAATTGGTGGGTAAAGACCATGAATTTGCTACTAGTTTTTGTTATCTTGCCCCTTAGTTCTTGTATTTCCCTTTTGTGCATGGCCTTTATCTCCTCTATCATTTCTTCCTCTTTCTGTATTGCTTCCCTCATAACCTGTATGACTCTAAAAAGCATTCTGAAGATTTCTTTCTGTGGGAGGTCAATGTTGACCTTTTCTATGACTGTGGTTAAGTCCAGTTTGTCCTCTGACATTGGATTTGTTGAAGCTGTGGAATCAGCTTGCTTCTCTTTTGTTGTTTTACTGGAACTAGGAGCCATTTTCCTGGGCATCACAGAGCCCTGAGCTCTCTCTATGGGAGGTTGGTGTTGGTGCTTCAGCAGGCTGCCTATATCCAACTGCCTTGAGCGGTTATGTTTCACCTTTGTCCCAGTGGGGTTTCCCTCTAACCTTAGACTATGCTTTCTGCTCCAGCCACCATCAGGTCATAGGGCTATTTTCAGCTGTGCACCATGTGCTCTAAAGGAAAGTATGGGTCTGGGCATTTGGGACACATAGTTTGGGGATGGGGATGGGTTTGACTTTGGGTGGTCTGTTCCTGGCTTGAGGTACTTTGGACAGGAGGGTGGATTGGAAAGAGGACCCAGCTGCTTCTGTTAGCACAGAGGGTAGGGGGGATTTCACAGGGAAAAGGTAGAAAGGAGAATGCAGTAGGAGAGCCTCACAGGCTTGGGTCACAAACTACAGCTACACAAGCTTCTATGGGACATGTGTGGGACACCTGGCAGGCCTAGAGTGGTGTGGCAGGATGGGAACCTCTGAGGGAGGTGGAGTTGGAGTGGGGAGGGCTAGCTGGTAGCTCTGTGAGGAACACCAAGGTGGGGCAGGAAGGCTGGTTGGTGGGCCTGTGAGGAGTGCTGAGCTGGGGCGGTCACTTGGAGTGCCCCAAAAGAGGCAGCTGGTGGGTCTGGGTCCTTGAGAATACACAGGGAGTGCAGGCAATAGGGTTGAAGTCAGCTTCTGGTTCAGATAAGTGCTCTGGGCTGTCTCGGGGATCACCTGACAGCCTCAAAACCCCTATTTGGCTCCCAAATCTCCATGGAGCTTCAGCATGAGCTACCTACCTGGTTACCATCCTGCCCCTCCTCCCGATCCCTTTGATCCTCTACATTCATTTCTCCTGTGTGCACTCTGTTTAGTACCACTTTCATCTCTCAATTATGGATTCTCACAATTTAACTTCTGATACTAATCCTTCCTTCTACTTTGGGTTACTGTTTATACTTGAGTATAAGGCGTCCCAAATATCAGTCGAGGCACTTAATTTTACCACAAAAACTGCATTGAAATGTGCTGAGAAACTTAGCTTATACACGAGTGTATACAGTATATGATTTACAATCCTTCAGTGGCTGATGATGGTGTGCTTATTTCATGTGGAATTAGTTGACATCTTACTTAGATGGATTCTTGTTTGAAGATATGCCTCTAGGAAGGCAGACACTATTTTATCTGAAAGCCAGGCACCATCTAATTTCTTCATCAGTTTGCTATAGCACCCATATCTTCTGTATTATCTTCCTGAAGTTGAGTATCAAGCAGGTCCATGATTTAAGAACTAATTGTTCTTAAGTTGGAGGTAGGATTTAGTGAAAGCGCTAAATCCATTCCTGGATCTATGTTTTTGTTCATTTGTTTTATCTGCCTTTAGCTTCCTTTCAAAACCTCCTTGTTAATTTATGGTAGAGAGTTTTATTGATCATCCCCGTGGAGTATAATGATCTTCCCTTATTATTGTCTTTGATTGGTCCCTGGTACTAATTTTTAAAGCCCTGTTTAGAGAGGGATATTGGGCCAATTTAGGCTGATTTGATATCACGGTACCTGAATTATTCACTTGTACAGAATCAATTCTTTCTTGGCTGGATGCTATTTTCACAAACAATAGGGGTTAATTGTTAGGAAATTTACAATAAGAATCACTGGAAATATCAGTCACAGGTTTGTCGGAAAATTATATATCTTAATAAAGCATATAGGGCAGTTTATCAAGCATGATATTGTTCCCCAGGCATTGATCTCTACTGATATAATGTCCAAAGTATGTGAGTTGAAGTCTCCTTATCCTCATTGCAAGGAATGATCTGACTGTAATTCTTCCAAGACATACTTGAAATAAATACAAACTTTTACATATTATTACTGCATAAACCAAGGGAAATGTGTAAATATTTAAATTTGTTAGGGTTTAGTTTTATTTTATTGGGAACCTCCATTATTGAAATCTTCCAGTAAGGACAAAAAATTAAATTAATTTAATTTTTCCAAAATAAAACATACATAAAAGTAGAAGAAAAAATGTATATAAAATACTAAAATTGTAATCTTTGTAGCCTTGGTATTTTAGTTGGAAATAGGATTAGAGAAAAACAATATAGCATAAAAATATATAAGAATAACATAATCCCTATGTCTCTTTTATTATTTATCCATTCTGAATGATGGAAACTATCTATATTTTCTATCCCTACCCATAGGCTCTTATGTCATGTTAGGAATATATAAAACTCCAAGTTCCAGAATTAATAGTACTATCAATGCAGGCCCATCAATTTCAACAGTGATGCCTTTCACCCACTATGCATCCCTATAGAGCTTTCATCTTACATTTTCACAAGGATCAACTTAAATTTCTTTTTAATCCTCAAACTTCTTAATCTTCCTTCCTTCTTCACCTTCAGGTATTGCTTTGCTTTCTACTTGCTAGATTAACAAAAAAAAAACCCCAAAGAAATAAACATACAAACTCACTGCCATAAAATCAATGCTGATGCAGCAAACAGTGTAGGTATGAAATACGATAACTGTTTACCTCAGTATTAAGTCCAGTCCTTCTGAGGATCTGCTGATGGGTCTCAACTGCCTGCCAACCATGTGCATCACACCCTAGCAAGTCTGCTGATGGTTCTCAACTGCCTACCAACCATGTGCATTACACCCTACCAAGTAACCACTACATCACCAGGGCTTCTCCCAGATAAATAAAGCCAGCATGTAGAGAAAGTTCTCCATAAGACAGAAAGGAGAGGAACTTCCATTTTCCCTGGGAAATGAGAAAGAGAATGAAAAATAGCCTGGGAAATATGAGAAACAGAAAGTGAGAATCAGGAAAGAAAACAGTAAGGAATGCTTTTCTAAGCTTTCTATTTTTATTCATAGTAGAGTTGTGAGTTGGTTGTAGTTGAGAGGGAATTTAATGGCATGATAGGTTTGTGTTGTTATTTTGTTCTTTAATCATTTTGTCACATGTTCATGGAAGAGTACAAACTAGGGCAGTAGATTACACTGGTGGTTTGTGTGACCAGAAAGACAGAGCCAATTTCTATTATCTAAGTCACAAACTATTGGAAGACTTCCTTAGTGGTCACTTCAGAAAGAGCAGAGTCATGTAATTGGATATTCACAGGCTAGGTCACTTTGTAAAACACAGAGGCAGTCTATGGCCTCCCCTACATCAGTGTGTGCTCATTCAGCAAGAGAGACCCAGTTTTCCAAACGAAGACACCTTGTGAAGGAATCAGAACACTCTTCCATGTAAATGGTAAGTATTTTAGTATTTGTGGATCATGCATAGATTATCTCTGTCTCTTTCTGTCCCTGTGTCTCCCCCTCTACCTCCCTCTCCTCTGTTTTCTAATCTTTGCAGAGGTAAAATCCAATTTTAGCTTATTAACTAGACAAACAAGGTTGTAAGAATTTGTTCTATAATTTGGGGCTTCATGATTCCTGGTTATTATCAATACATAAAACCAAACCACTTGGTATGGACTAATAAATGGGCTTTTGTAGATATTGGCAAGTGAATACCTAAAATCCCGACTAGTTAGTCACTGAGTAAATAGAAATTTGACAAATACAGGTGTTCCCTAATTTCTGAAAAATTTTAAATACAACTTAGCTTTGAAGAAAGACCTACAAATGGTGCCAATATAGAATCATCTGCTTGGAATTTCCCTTGTGTGATCACCATATCTTCGGTGTGGGTGGCCAATTCAGGGGTTTCAGGTGTGAGATTGGGTCTTGTAGGACCCCGAGGCTCTTCTAGCAGTTCTCCCACGGAGAGCTCAGCTGTGCTCACGGCACATATGCTCCCTTTTCATAGCCTTTCCTTTTTCACAGTGTCTGCTGTGGCTTGACAGGGGGGCAGCACCTGCCAGCCTCTTCCCCTCCCCCACTACGTTCAGCAACTCACCAGCTGGGGAAGAAACCCTAGAAAGACTGCCCCTCAAAGGCGTCCCATGGATGCCTGCATGGACTTTTGGAAGCCCTGGACACTGGAACCTACAGCAGCACACAGAATAGAATCCCATCTGGATAATACCTACAGAGACCCCACTCACTCCCCTAATTAGGCAAAGGAGTGTTTAGGCTCTCCGGATAGATAACCCCAAACATCTAGAGAGGCCCCAGTGAGACCAAAAAAAAAAAAATAACCCCTCAAACTCTCAGCACAGCAGCCTCCTGGAGGTTGTTAGATTTGCCCCCCACCACCACCCCTTTTTTTTTTTTTTGGAGGAAGAAAACACAAAACTCCTTTCCCTGCCAGAGGAAATGAAACCCAGCATTTCCATGTTTCAAAGTGGCTTTCACCCCACTAGCTAGGTAGCCTACCGACATGGGGACCCATGTGCAGAGCAAGACCACTGTCTGATCAGAAGCCCTTTCTTCTTGGGGCGTCCACTACAATAGCCTCTTTCACCCTTGGGACCACAGGTAAAGACGGGACAGTTCTGAGTTGTGCAGAAATCCATTATCGGGGGCCTTCTTTTATAAACACAATAACAGAAGGACTGCACTCCCCCTCCATAATATACAGGGTCAATTAGTGATGCTGGTAGATTTAATATAACTCTCACTTACCCCAACCACCAGAGCCTCTAGAACTTACACCTCAGTAGCACACACTCTCCTATAACTTAACAAGTAAAACCACTCTTCTTGAAATCATTACAAATTACTATACTTAATGGAAAGGCTTCCTGTGATTAACACCACCACTTAAAACCTACTCCAGAGCACATATATCCTATTCCTTCTACTCACTCCCTCCTCAAGTACATACAATATGTTTTCAGCACATATGTGCTCCTCCCTTAACCAAAAGAGCCAGCCCGTCCCCCTCTTACACATCCCAGAAGCGTACATGTTACCTAGCTAAACCACTATGTGGTACAAGCAACAGCCAACAACAACAGCTACCACAAAAAAATCAAGAGAAACAAAAGTCAATTACTGCAGACTACCCCAAACCAATGACTTACACAGAAGAAGTCCTTGAATTGCTAGATAGAGAATACAAGAGAATGATGCTTACAGCCCTACTAGAAACTAGGGGATCAATCCTGAGAGCAAATGGGAAAAAAGGAGACACTAGAATCCTCACACATAAGGGGAATACAGGAGTTAAGGATGAAGTAGCAGAAATAAAGAACAGGGTAAATGATCTGACCAATAGAATGGAAAAAATGGAAAATCACATAAGCAAACTCAAAGATAACCAAGCAGAACTCAGCAAACAAGAGAAAAATCAAACAGAAAAACAACCAAAGGAATCGGAGGAAGGTCTGAGGATTATTTGGGATACAATGAAATGAAACAATATCAGAATTATTGGGGTGCATGAACAAGAAGAAACAAATAAGCCTGCAGTTAAAATAGTAAGGTACTTCTTGGAAGAATATTTCCCCAATATCACAAAAGAGTAGACAATAACCATTAAGGAAGCAGAGAGAACACCAATAATATTAACACCCCCCCC
>NW_022103906.1:6437645-6441017 GCF_000313985.2 Echinops telfairi
CAAGACATATAGTGTTCAAATTATCCAGCTGCAAGGAAAAGGAGAAAAGCTAGGGTGAAGCTAGAGAGAGAGAAAAGCAAGCTCAGACCTCTCTGCAGAGACCAGGAAGGAAAGAAGAAATTGGAGCAATATGTTCCAAAATTTGAAAGACAACAACTTCAATCCAACTCTGTCCAAATTTGAAGGAGATATAATTTTTTTCTTTAATAAGGAAAGATTTATAGAATCCATAAAACAAAGCTAGCATTAAGAAAAATACTCCCCAGTTTTTTATGGGTAGAAAACCAACAACCCCAGCACACAAACATCGGTGTAACACCACCCAGAAACCAACACACTAAAAACAGTACCCAAAACATTACAGATCTAGTATATAAAAAAACAAACATAAAATCCTGACACACACACACACCACCTATAAAAGGGCAAGAGGGAATTATACCAAACAAAAATAGTGTGAGATGACAACAACTAATCTTTATTTAGATTTAGTTACACTGAATGTTAATGGTGTAAACACACCTACAAATAATTTGCAGACTGGATTAGACAACAAATTCATATCTCTGCTATATTCAAGAGACACTTATCAAACTCACAGACAAAAATAAGACTCAGAATCAAAGGCTGGCTAAAAATTACCAAGCTAATGGCAATAATAAAAAGAGAATGGGTAGAAATATTAATCTCTGACAAAAGTAGACCACAAAGTACGTGATATAACAAGAGATAAGAATGGGCCTTATATAATGCTCAAGGGATCAATAGACCAAGAATTCATAAACACAATAAACATATATGTGCTTAACAAAAGACCCTTTCAATTCCTCAACCAAATTCTCAGAGATGAAAAGAGAAATCACCAGATCAACAATTACAGTAAGTGGTTTAAATACACTGCTCTCAAAGAAAGGGAGATCAAAAGACAAGAAACTGAATAAAGAAATGGAAGAGCTGAACAACACAATCAACCTCTGTAATATTTTCAGAGCTATCCAAGCAACGGTAAAAAGATACACATTATTCTTCAACGCACACAGATCATTTTCTAAAATAGACTATATGCTGGGATATAAAGCAAGCATGAGAAAATTCAAACACAGAGATCATTCAACCCATCTTCTCTGACCATGGTTCCATAAAGTTATAAGTCAATAACAGAAAGAAAACAAACTAACAAATGAAAAAGATAAACACTTGAAGACTCAACAACATACTTTTCAAAAAAGATTGGGCAATAATTCAAATTAGAGAGGGAATTACAAAGTTCCTAGAAATTAATGAGAATAACAACGCAACTTACCAAAATGTGTGGGATGCAGCAAAAGCAGTTAGCAGAGGACACTTTACTGCAATAAAAGCACACAGGAAACAAGAGGGTAGAATCATGGTCACCACCTTAACATAACATCCCCAGCAATTAGAACAGGGTCAACAGCATAATCCTCCGTTAACAAAAGTAAAGAAACTGGAAAACAGACAATGATAAAAAAATCAATAAAGCAAAATGTTTGTTCTTTGAAAGGATCAGCAAAATCTACAAACCTCTAGCATACTTAACAAAGGAAAAGGTGCAGATGTCAATATCTAGAATTGGGGATGAAAGAGGGGAAGTCACAATAGACCCTAATGAAATCAACAGAGAACTACAAAAGACTGTATGCCAACAAATTCAATAATTTAGCAGACATGGGCAAATACCTAGAAAATCATCCTTTTCCCAACCTAATACATATGGACATTAAGGACTTGAACAGACTCATAAAAAAGAAGGAATAGACAAGAAATTCCTGATTAAAAAAGCCCCAGTCCAGATGGCTTCATGGGGGAATTCGACTAAGCATTCAGACAAAGCTGACACTAATCCTACACAAATTCTTCCAGAACATAGAAAGAGACAACAAACTCACAAACTCATTCTCTGAAGCCAACATAACCCAGACACCAAAACTGGGCAGAGACCTGAAAAGGATAGACAGTTACAGATTGATATCTCTCATAAACACAGACACAAAAATATCTTAGCCAAAAGAATCCAAAAACATATAAAAAAAAACCCACATCATGACCAAATTGGATTCATACCAGGGATACAAGGATTTTTCAACATTCAAAAACCAATGAACCTAATTCACCACATTAACAAGAAAAAGGTTAAGAACCATATGATCATAGCAATTGATGCAGCAAAAACATTTGATAATGCACAAAACCCATTGTTAATTAAAAAAATCTCAAAAAGATAGCATTAGAAGGGAAAATTCTCAATGCAATGAACACTGTATATGAAAAATCAATAGCCAATATTACACTTAATGGGGAAATGCTGAAAATATTTCCACTGAATAAGGGAACCCAACAAGGATACCCTTAAACTTGTCCTCACTTTTATTCAACATTGTGCTGGAAACCCTGTTGAGCCCCATAAGACAACGGCAAGAAAACAAGGGAGGACTATCAGGTAAAGAAGAAGTAAGACTTTCCCTATTTGCAGATGACAAGATTTTATGTATTGAGAATCCTCTGGTGATCACAATAGGATTTCTGGAAACAACATAGGGATTGAGTAGAGTAGCAGGGTATAAGATTAACAAGCAGAAATCAATTGGATTTATACTGGATTTATGTTGGAGTTATATATATCACCTGGATCCTCTATACCAGTGAGGGGAATACTGAAAAGATATCAAGGGATCAATATGATTTACAATAACTATGCCAAAGCTGAAATACCTAGGATTAAACTTCACCCCCACCCCAAAGTCCTGTGTGAAGAAAACTAAAGAACATTACTGCAAGAAGCCAAATGAAATATATACACAAATGGTAGAAAGTTCCATGTTCATGGATCAGAAGACTTAATATTGTGAAAGTGTCAATAAGATGTAGAGCAATCTACAAATTCAAAGCAATCCTGATCCAAATTACAGCATCTTTCCCCAAAGAAATGGAAAAACTGATTACCACTTCATGTGGAGAGGGAAGGAACCCAGGATAGGCAAAGAACTCCTCAAAAAGAAGAACAAAGTAGGTGGTCTTTCATGACCTGATCTGAAACCTACTTTTCAGCCACAGTTGTCAAAATAGCCTGGCACTGGTATAATGATAACTACACAGACAAATGGATCAGGTCATAAAACCCAGAAATAAAATCATCCACATAGAGACAACTAATTTTTGACAAAGGCCCAAAAAACATTAAGGGGAAGCAGATGCCTCTTCAATTATTGGTGATGGAAAACTGTGTATCCATGTACAGAAGAATTAAACATGACCCATTGTATTAGTCTGGGTACTTTGGAGAAACAAATCCACAGCAACTCATGGATAAGAGAGAGTTTTATGTAAAGAAAATGTGCATCACGAAAACAT
>NW_022103906.1:6441286-6477436 GCF_000313985.2 Echinops telfairi
ACCATCACAAAGCAAGAGACCCGAGAACTAGAAAGGCGAGGCTCACCACCCCATTTATCCCTCCGCCTTTCAATTAGCCCCACATATGATTATTGGCCAGGCTGGCACAATTAACTAACTCACCCATATATCACCTGATGCATGAAAATAAACTCAATGTGGGTCAAACTATGAACTATATATGTGAACTGTATATGTTAATGTTTGTGTTAGGCTGGGTTCTCTAAAGAAGCAAAACCAATGAAGGCTTTATAATATTATATATATATTTATATATATGTTATATTAAGGCAGTGGTTCACATTGCTTTATAAGTCAGTAATTCTAGTATGTTTCAAGTTCATGGGTCATATGTTAAACTGGAGGTTTTCCCTGACATATATGCTGCCATGGCTGATGAACCAGGAAGTAGGAAGACAAAGCAGGAAGATCATGACTTGTGTAAACAGACATAAATGAATTCACAATCAGAAGGTCAAATAACAAGTTCTGATGGCTGCCAAGGTCAACAGGAAATATGGCTGGCCATTGGTTCATGTCCTAATAACTGAGATCATATAGCCAGAGGAACCATGCAGAGCAGTAGGAAGAGACGAGGGTCTCCACCGAGCCTACTTACATATGGGATAGGGTACACCACTGATGAAACATCATTAGGGTGGTGACTAGAGTAAGGGGTTGCCTTCCACCCTAATTGTCTCACAATTTCTTGGGAGCTCACAGTAGTTTCCATTACAGATTTGATTACATTATGTTTGATTGCATCATGGGGGAGGTTTCAATTGCTGAACCTACTGAGGGTTTTGGCTCACCCAAGTTGACCGAAAACCTCAATAGCACAAAGTTATTTTACGTTGAATGTTTTATTTGGTATGATTTCGTATGACTTTTTTTGGGAATTTGAAAATGCTTATTTTTTTCCATACAAATTAATGATAACTTGTTTCTTCACTAGATGTTATTTATTCTTACTAAAGGTTTCATAGGAACAATCTATTTTCAGAGGGTGGAGTAAACCAATACCTGCAAAGGTTTTAACACAAACCTTGCTTCTCAATGCCATATACATCATAATCTTGTCCCAAATTCCAGTCACCCCATAAAGAGAGGTATCAGCATTTAAATTTAGAAATAATTAGGGGAGACAACTTAAATCTTTTCAAAGACTAATACTTTATTATTTGACACCGTTAGTCTTGCTTATACTGCTGGACAGAAAATAGTCATAACTTATATGCTAATAACTCATAAGATTGTTTTTCAGCTCAGGATATTCTTCTGCTTCCAAAAGTCTACTCTATATTATTGTTAGTGTACTTCGGCTTCCATATATTTGAACAGGACCCTATATTTTCAATAATCTATTCTTCCGCTAGATGCGTGTAAGAAGAGACTCTGAAACTGACCCTTGAATTCAGAGAAGCTAAAGTGGAAGGAAGAATTGATGAAGAAAAATATCTAAACATGGTTTTCAAAGAAAGGCTCAGGAAGACAAAGTAAAAGTTGTTGTGAAAAGCAGAATGCCCTGGAATTAAACATTCAGAGGAAAACACAACACAAGAAGCATCAAAAGCAAATGGAAGTAAGACACAAACTGCGTGTACCCACAAGAATTGGCCAACATTCAACCTTTCAAGCGGTATTATGTGATAAAAACAAACAAACAAAAATCCTTATATTATTGAAGGAAGAAATTGAGCCTTCATTTGCAAAAAACCAGGTGCTGGGACTTGACAATATACTTATAGAAATGCTAAAACAATCTGGTGCAACACTAGAATCATTCACTTGTCTATGTCAAGAAACTTGGATAGCAATTAGTTCACAAGCCAACTGAAAGAGATTCATTGTGCCAATTCCAAAGAATGATGAGCCAAAAAAGACAGGGAAATGATTGAACCCAATCATTATTATCATCTTCAAGTTAAAATTTACTGAAGATAATGTTTAAAAAATGCATGCAGAAGTGAATTTGCAATGAAGGATGTTATTGATGATGTCTGATACACTTAGCTTAAAGCAGAGAATATTAGTAAGATCTTTATCTGTGTTTTATTAACTATGAAAAGGCATTGGACTGTGTGGATCATAACAAACTATAGATAACATTGAAAAAAATATGAATTCCAGAATACCTAATTGTGGTTATGTGGAACATGTACATAGACCAAGAGGCAGCTGTTAAAACAGACCAAAGATACTTGGTGGTTTAAAATGAAGAAAAGTGTGTATCAGTCCTTTAACCATACAGCTTCTTCGATCTAAACTTAGCCAGTAACCTGAGGAACTGGGTTATATAAAGCAAAGCGTGACATCAGAATTGGAAGAAGAATCCTTAACAACCTGAAATAGGCAAATGAGTTGCTTGCTGAAAGTGGAGTTGCAACACTTACTGATGAGGTTCAGAGACTAGTCTTCATTATAGATTGCACCTCAGCAGAAAGAAACAAAAATCTTCAAAATAGGCCAATAAGAAATCTTAAGTTTCTGAAGATAAATGAAGAAAAGAATATAGTTGCCAGATTTCATCTAACTTGGATCCATGATAACAGCCCAAAGAATCAGCATTCAGGAAATCACATGGTATATTATAGTTGGAAAATATAATATGAAATATTTTACTTAATCAAAGTGCTAAAAGGCAAAGATGTCAATTTGAAGACTGAGATGACTGTAGTACTGCAGCCGGCTGGGCTCTACCTGAGACACATGGGATAACTACTAAACACGTGATATGTAGTCATGAGGGAAAAGGGAGAGATGCTCAAAGGAGAGAAGACCTCCAGAACTTCTCCAATCACCAAGTGTTGTTATCGAGACAAAGGAGAATGCTTACTAAAGTTCAAATACAGGGGTGATTCTAGGACACAAAGACATCAGGCTCAAAGACATATGAACATTCTCATATGCAAGCAAGTTGTGACCTGATGGAGTTCGTTTCGTCTGCAGCCAAGACTCTCCTTATCCCACAGCATTTGCACCAAGTTCATGGAGCATGCAAACAGTCAAACACTCAAGGTTTACTCACTGTCTTGCACCCAAACAATAACTTGACAATGTTTCCCTACAGATGTGCCTGACTCAAGCCTTGGCACATATGTATATAAAAGTTAGACAATGAATAAGGAATAGAGCTTTAAAAAAAAATCCAAAAAACCACTGCCTTCAAGTAGATGCAGACTCATAGAGGCCCTATTGGGCAGGATAGAACTGCCCTGCGAGTTTCCAAGATGATAACTTTTTGGAGTAGAGTCTGCCTTTCTTCTGGCACAGAGGCTCTTGGTTTCGAACTGCTAACTTCTACCTCCATTAACATCTGCAAACATGCTTTACCGGGGAATGTGACATAACAGCGAATCTAATAAGTCATCCAGGAGTCTGTGGGCTAACAAGATGCTGCTGCCTGATCCCATAAAGAGTTTTACAGATCAAGAAACTGAAAGGGGCAACTAAACTGTCTTATCAGATTGCTATAAATTGAAACTTGATGACATTGTTTTTGTTTTGTTTTGTTTTTAACGGGAGGAGGGCTATGGCAAGTATTTTATATTTTATTTTCAAAAGGATTTTTAGTTTCGCTATCAAATATTTTATTGAAAGTTACCATTTTCAGGTAAACACTTTCAGTTACAATAAATAGGAATTCACCTTTCCAGACAGATAGTGAAATGAGGTGAAAACAGGGTCTTCCAAGGGATAGAAAAAGCTACCTTTTGGACAACTATAAATGTTCTAAAACTGAATTGTAATAATGGCTGCACAATAGTCAATTTAGCACACACAAAAAATATTTAATACTAACTTAAGGTCATAAATAGCATGACATTTACATATCAAGAATGTTGAAATTTTAAGGAGTTTGTTCTTAGGATGAGAGATTGTTATGTTGATCCATGTTTCAAAACAGTGATTGTCTTGAGAAAACGTCACCGATAGGCGGTGACCTGTTCTCTTGTTGGGTGCCATCATTTTGATTCTGCCAGTGTACAAAAAAGCAAACAGTCCAGCACCATTCTCACAATTGTTAGGGTGGAGGCTATGTTTTGAAGCCACTGTGTCAATGTATTCTGCTGAGGATCTTTCTCTTTTTTACAGACTCTGTAATTTACAAAGCTATGATGACCTTTTCCAGGATTGGTTTCTCCTGCTAACATATCCTGAGTCTGAAAGGGCTTCAGAAACGTAATGGAAAAATCCCATTATCTTTTCATTTCATTTAGTGAGAATTCTGGCTGTATTTTTCCAAGATAAATATATGAATTCATCTGGAAGTCCTTTCAATATTCTTCACCAACATTATAAATCAAATGCATAGATTCATCCTGGATGTCCCTTGTTCATTTGCCCAGCTTCCCCTAACCTACAAAGTAATTGAAAATACCCTGGCATAAGTACAACGTTGCCTTCCGGGTGACCTCTTTGCTCTTTAACACTTTAAAGATGCTTTTACTCCAATACAGCAGATTTATCAAATTCAAATGCAGTCTTATTTCTTGAACTTTGTGGACCCAATAAGATGAAATTATTCACAACTTCAATCTGAGCCCAATGATGAACCCCATGATGTGGCTTATGGGTCCAGTGGTGAGGATTTGTGTTCTCTTTACATTGAAGTGTAATTCAAACTGAGGAAGATTGTAGTCTTGTATCTTCATCAGTACGAGTTTCAATCCTCCTGTCTTTCAGCCAGCAGGGCTGTCTTCCACCATTTTTGATACTGCATATGCTTTCGTATAGTCCAGGTGTTTATGCTATTTGCCCAGCATTTAGATTTAATAAGTGTGGCGAAAGAATACAACCCAATGCACAGCTTTCCTAATTTTAAACCTTGCAGTATGTTCTTGTGTTCAAAAAACTGCCTTTAGAGTTCTACTTTTAGAGTTGCATGAGCACACATCGATGTTCTGGAATTTCTATTCCTCACAATAGTATTTATAATTTGATATGATTTACACCATTAGATACCATTTAGTAGTTAATAAAATTATAATAAACCTCTTTCTTGTATGCTCTGCTTTCAGTCAAGATTCATCAGATATCAATAATGCTACCCCAGCTGAGCCTCCTGCAAATCTTTATGATCCATGAAAGACTCTATTTCCCACTGCCGTTGAGTTGATTATGACTCATAGTGACCCTATAGGACAGGGTAGAAATGCCTCTAAGGGTTTCTGAGACTGTAAATATTTCTGGGAGTAGAAAACCTCACTTTCTTCCTCAGAGCAGCCAGCAGGTCGTTTTGAAGTGCTGGCCTGATGGTTAGCGGTCAACACCTAACTGCTACAGCCCCAGGGCTCATAAAAGGCTCTAGAATCACACTAAATAGACCAGGGGCTACTTAGAAGTTGTATCCGTCATTTCTAAGTATTTACTGACTTTCTAGAAGTCTTCTTTTTGAAGAACAATTGTTGTCATTATTCCGTACAATGATGAGCCTTTCCCTTTTTCCCAGTTTTGTGTGCAGTTACTGAAGGCAGTGGGAGTTCTCTTACCTTGCTTTTACATCCGTCTACTGCTTCTGTCAACTTTTTTGCCTCCCTCCTGCAGGAGCTCTTTGCTCTGTATGTGCACGTTGTCAGATTGGCATGATTCCTGATACGTTCAAACTTTCTTTAGGGTAAAATGTCACTGGCTAAGTCTAGTAACATTCCTTGCTGTGAATACCATATTTTTCTGAAAATTAAATAGCTATACACTTTTCTTATTACTTCTGGAAGAATGATTCGCCTTTATTGGGATCAGGTCAAAAAGAAAGAAAGGGTAGTATTTATTGGATTCAAAAGCTTGAAACTGTACTGATTTGAGTTACAGGGGAAAAATGAATTCTATTTGGTGTATCTGTCACCTCACACGAAGCTCCTTGATCATGTTCAAACTAAGTCAATTGAGAACGAGGAAGGAAAGGACAAAGGAGCGTAGTCCCGAAAAGCCTCTGTGCGCCAGAAACCAGGGACCTTCTAGTACAGGCAGTCAGGGAGGTTCTTGGTTTAGAAATGTTTATTTATGTATTTTCAAGACTGGGAAACTTTGAACCAAAATTAGTTCAATATTTCCTTGTGCCCTATATTTTGCCTTGCCAGTCTCTTTACTTAGGCACATACTAATGAATATTAAAGTTGCAGATGGTGTCTCTTTTACATGATTAGAGATATAAAATGCAGAAAAATCTAAAACTCGAATGATTAAGTGTTAAACAAACAAATAAGACCTCTAATTGTTTATGTTGGGTTCCATCATTCCCTTCTGTTCTCAATAGCTTTCTGGTTCCTGGCCCTGATCTGCCCCATTCTGCCAGACGCTCTCTTCTGTGTCTGCCTTTTGGCTTTATCCTCTTGCCACAGTAGTGCTGACATAGCCCTTTTTGGACATGAAGCTATTTCTAATAATGTGACCTTCTCAATAAGGACGCTTTTTTCCCCCCACTCTGAATTTGTTTGAATGAGTTTTCTAATATCTGCCCCTCTTTTTAAATGTGTTTTTGGTGTTACTGTAATGGAACCCTGCCTTCTCCTTTGTTATCCACACGGACTTTCTGGATCCATAATGTTTTCATTGGCTAATTTTCAGAAGTAAGTTACCAGGCCTCTCTTTCCACCCATGTTCATCTGAAAGCTCCACTGAAGCATGCTGAGCATCACAGCAATATTGCAGATCTCCCCTGGGAGAGAAGTAGTGGCAGTGTTTGAGGGACATTGGTGGGGAATCAGTTCTAGTTCTCTTTAATGAAAGGTAAAAATTCTACCACTTGACTACTATTGTCCTTTCTTTTCATATGTACCATATTTTTTTTCTGCTCGTGCATTTTATTGAAAGTGAAGTTTGCAGTGGTTTAAAGGGGCTCCGTTACATTTATGTATTTGTCAGTGAAGAAAACATCAAGGGGAGGCTCAGCAATAATGCAAGAGAATACAAAACCAATGCAAATATTATTATTAAACTATATAGGTTTAAAATTAGTTAAATTAATTAAGGTTAATTAATTAAATTTAAATGAAATGAATTGAACTCTTTATATTAAAAATTATTTGTATATAATTTATTAACCATTTCTTCCCACTATTTAATCATTCATCCATATATTCATTCAAATGCCATATGTGAGATGCCCCAGAGTACCAGGTACTATCCTAGTCAACAGGAGCTCAATTATGAAAGCATAAACAAGGTGTTTGTGTATAACAGATATACAGAGGGGAGTGAATGGAGCATGTGGCAGTTACATAATCTCCAGTCAACTTGTGGAGTGGACTTGTGGAAGGGACGAAGTCTAACCTGTCAATCAGGTCACAGCCAATGTGGCCTCTGTGAGCGCATGGCCGTCTCCTGAGGATGCTGGGAACTCTCTACTTCATCTTCGTCCCTGGAGATGAGACACACATACTCTATTACACATTCCTAGTCACAAGCCACAGGTAGCTGATAGGGACACATGTACTCTCTCTATTACACATGCCTGCTCACAAGCCACGTGTAGCTACACTGATGAAGCCAGAGCTCAGAAGCTAGAGGAGACATGTGCACTCCTGCCAGCACTGCGATGCTTCCATCGCCAATGATCCACAAGACTTTTCACCTACTGGCCTGAGATCTTCCTGAATTTGGCATCATTGCATGTGTTGTGTGAGTCTGAAGAGGAATTTATAGATTGGTATAGGACATATGGGTTAATATTGGACTTATAGATTTGATCTGGACTGGACTGGGATGTTTTCTTAATATACAATTACTCTTTGATGTAAAGTACTCTATTATACATCTTTGAGTGTTGCTGTATTGCTTTCTCTAGTCCACCTGGACTAACATAGAGGGGTATTCATATATCTAAAATTAAATATAGAATTTTAAAATGGCTAACTGGGCAATGGACTAGGAAAAGAGCAGTTAACTCAACCAAGGCTGGTTCAGTAATTAAGGCAAATGCACATTCTATTTTCTCATCCTGGTAGTGGTTTTGTAAATTCTTGTTATTTTGTGTTTCTGCTGCTTCCACAAAACTTAATTTTTCTGCCAATCATATTCTCAGAGATGAGTAATCACCATTTTTACTTTGAAGATTAGTATACTGATTTTAAATATTTTGTAGGCAAATCCAAATTGAATACTAACTTCCTACATTTGGATATGCTAATATCTAACATAACCTTTAAATAATAAAAAAAATATTGCTACTCTAATTTATATAATTTAAATAGTATTTTAATTATTTCAGACTTACAAAATTATATTTCAATTTCAAATATATAAATCCAATAAATACTTTGCAGTAAAAGTGGAATAGTCCAAATGAGACTTTAAAGTGGTTCTGTTAGATTAAGGAAAGGTATTCTCATATTCCATTCTTCTCTTCCTTTTTAAAACTATCTCAGTGGCATGTATTTGGTATTTTCCCCTTTGGGATTGCATTTTCACTATGTTTAAAAATAACGACAGGTTCCCTCAATTTTATTGCCACTAATATTGTCACATTTTTTTCTTACCTTAACCCCATATCAAATATAGCATACTCACTGTCACCAAGACGATGCTGATTCACAGTGACCCTATAGGTCAGGGTAAAACTACATCTGTGAATCTCTTTATAAATGGAGCAATAGATGACATCATGGTATTTTCAAGATTCTTCACCAACATCACAATTTAAGTGTGTAATTTCCTCATTCGTTGTCCAACTTGGAGATGCATATAAAGAAATACCATGGCCTCAGTCAGGTGCACCTTATTCCTCCAAGTGACACCTTTCCTGTCCAATACTTTAAAGAAAACCTGGGCAATATATTTGCCTGATCAATATGAGATCCTTGACAACCTCAACTTCAGTTATCATGATGTTGAAGTTTTGGGCTGTACTCTTTGCTGTGAACTAGCTTCTTCTATTGAATCTCTGATTATAAGATACACACATATACACATAAGACCTCTTTATGTAAGTAAAATCATAGAAAATATGTCACAAGCAAGGTAGCATACAATATCACAATGCATATTATGAATTTTTAGGATAAAGAAATATGATAGAAATGTGGATGTACAGGAAGAATTGAAAAATGAAAGACATTATTATACAAATTGATAATATAAAATATTGAATTCTGTCCCACTTTATTCTTTAGATATTAGTTGCTTGAAAGTATAACATCAAATTGTGGGATGTACAATATATATGCTTGTAAAATATGTAACAATAATAGTAGACAGGACAGGGTGAAGAAGTTTTATACATTTTTTACATTATATATAACTCGAGACTAATATTAATTTAAGGAAGAATATGAAAAATTAAGGGTGAATATTTTAATCCCTGGAGCAACCATTGAAAATAAATATAATAAAATTTGCATAAATAGCAAATGGAAGAGATAAAATAAATAAAAATAATCCTAAAGAAAAAAGCAAAAGGATACCCAAAGCAGACATAATCTGGGAAACTGGCACCAGGTGTTTGTCTCCTTGCTCACTTCTCAATAATACCCACAGTAAGGAAAGATAGTAATAATACAAGAAGGAAAACAGCCCAAATCAAATCCCATGCCATCTAATGGATTTGGGTTCATAGTGATCTTGTAGGACAGAATGGAACTGAACCGCAGGGTTTCCAAGGCTGTTATCTTTGCAGCAGAAACTGACTACATATTTTTCTCCTACAGATTGGCTGGTGATTTCCAACCAATAACTTCACACTTAGTGTGATAGGTGAGTTTTACGTCAACTTGCCGGAACCAGGAGTCTCCCATGATAGGATCTCACAAAGTGTGGTCAGCTCCATAATGGTATCTTCTATGAAGCAGTCAAGTAGTTGTAGGGAGAATTTCATATTGTATCACCTAACCTCCTTAATGTGGTCACAGCTTTGATACAATTGAAGGAGGTTTCATTCAGATTTTGGACTACTTTTAATATAGATTGACGTCTGTGGAAGCGATTTCACTGCTAGCTTGAACTAGCTTCCATAGTTCTGCTGCTGGTTCTGATTCCGACAACTGGTTCACAGATCTTCTCTCATATACCTGCTGATCACAGCAGTCATTAGTGGACTGTCGACCTCAGATTTACCAGCTGTTGCATCCATCAACCTGTGGTCTTCAGGATTCTTTTTCCTGCTTCCTGGCTCATCGGCCTATGCAGCTACATGGGTTTCAAGAGACCTGGAGCTAACCATCTGACTTATGATCTTGAATCTTACTAGACTTACCCACTTCGACAACTATGTGAGCCATCTCTTAATATAATATAAATCTCTCCTCATGTACCTAACAATACCTAACAACAACAAAAGTATCAATGGTTTTGTTTCTCTAGAGAATCCAGCCTAACAGTTAGTAAAAGTATGCTTAATTATTATGCCATCAGAGCTTTTTGAGAGAAATAGAGGAGTCAAATGCTGTATGTTCTATACTCCGTGGAGACTTAAAATATAGACAATATAATTCAAATACACCAAAAGACAAACAACACAATACAGACAAATCTAATATTATACAGAGCAATGAAAGGAAATGTGCTACAACCTTATGATACTGCAGTAAAACACTACAAATGCTCACAAAAGGCTCATTTTTGATGAGGAAACTTAGAAAAGACTTCCTAGAGCAATTTATATTATAAAGAAACAAACAAGCTACCATCAATCCATTGCCATTTAGTCATAGCGACCCCCTGCAGGTTTCCAAGACTATTACTGCTCATGGGAGTAGAACCCAGTCTCTTGCCCTAGGAGCTTCTAGGTGGTTTCAAAATGCAGATCACAGCCAATGTGTAACCACTACACGATCAGGGCTCTTTAAATAATATTATAGTTTGGCTTTAAATGTGTAATTATTGCAGCCTCCATAAGAGGAAATCAAGCCAAACAAAAAGTACCATTTCAATTACTGTATAAGAGGAAGACACAATAGAGGAAGACTTTGGAATTATAAATGTGTTCATACTAGAAGGTAATCTATGTAATTACATTGGGGGCATCCGTATTAAAATGTTATGAAAGGTGAGAAGGTTGTGATATTGATTAAATATCATTATGATCTACTGGTAAACTCCCAGTGGTGCATTAGTTAAAATGCTCAGCCATTTATCAAAAGATCTGCAGCTTAAACCCACCAGATGCTGCATGAGATAAAAATGTGGCATTCCACTTTCTCTAAAGATTGAAAATCCTACAGGGAAATTCTACTCTGTCATTTTGGTATCCATTGGCATGAACTAACTTGACAGCAGAGAGTTTTTTAGGCCCCACTGAAAATTTTTCATTTGTGGTATTACATAAATATCTACGTTTTCCAAAACTCAAATCAACTTTTGGATATGTTTGTATAACACAAAAAAGCTTACCCAAATTTTTCTAATAAAGGTCACTTAAAAATATATTTTCCATTTCTGCTTTTAGAAACTGCAAATTAAATGCATTTTTTTCTGAGTCAGTTCCAACATCTATTCCCTAACAGAGACCAAAGTTGCTTAGTACAAGATCCCAACTCTGTTTATAAAACTAAGTACAGAGAGCCAGCAGAGAGTACCATCAGTTTCATCCCTGACCCTGCATTACAGCTTACATTCTGAACACTAGACTTGCAGGCTAGATTTACTATGGGAGCCCTAAATCCATTTTGAGTCTTCAAACAAATTCAATCTCCATTGAGTTATTTCTACTCATGACAGACAATGAAAAAAGATCCATTCTCTAGTAGAATATGTTTTCTGACAGCCCACTGGCGGGCCTTGGCAGTTTCACTCTGAAACCGTGCATGTTTTTGATGGAAATTGGGGTAGCGCTATTGTATAGTTGAGTCGCGTCTTATCTAACCTTTTTTAAGCTAAGATTCTATTGTAGCTTAGAAAGGGACAATAATAGTCTCTTTCTAACTTCTGTAGTCCTCATTGAAACTGCAATAAATTATTCAGCCACTATTAATGATTTTGTTATAATTTCTTTCTTTTCTGTGTTCTACATAGGTAACCCTGTGGCTATAAATTCTTAGGATACTGTGATGACCTCATGTTGATGATCTCTTTCATTCAAAGGATTTGTATTTTGCCTTATCTTTGGTCTCTAAGAATTCATCAAGTAGTCTATAACATAGATTAGAATTTGATGTTTTGTCTCCCTAAACAGCACATGGGTGCTGTTGCCCATTCCTACAGTTAATGCATGCACATTCAATACATGAATGCTTGCTCTTAGCTAGTGTTCCTAAAAATCAGAAATTAAATTTAATTGGTTCATTTTACAGAGGATTGTAGTCTAAATGATGGGTTATTCAAGAGTTAGCACTCCACCTTCTAACCTTAGGCAATTGTGTTCTGTTGTTCCTAGGCCTTAAGTCACAGTCATTCTTTGGTAATTGAGACTGGACCTGAATATGCCAGTTAAAGCTATTCCTTAGTGAAATACATCTAGGACAACAGAAATAGTGATCCCTGATTTTGAATCAAAAGAGATGGGGTCCCAATATTTTTTTCCAGGGAGCCCAATATTTTTTATGCATAGTAATGTCTACCCAACAAGTTTTGTACATTCCAGTAGGTGTCAGGGAAGAGCACATTCATCAAATCACAAAAGATTCAAGGTTGCATCCTTCAGCCAAGACCAAGAATGCAAATTCTCCTTTTCCTTGCAAGTGAATCATCCGATAATTAAAGAAATATCTGCTGCCACTAGGCTTGCTGTTTCTAAATATAGATTCCAAAGAGGAAGTACTACTTTATAATTTTCTACCTCCTCGGGCATCTCATTAGTTTAAAAGTAAGAACATGGCATACTTCTTTGATAGTGAACTTTATTACTATAGTCTACCTTTCTTGTATCACAGAAGAAAGAAAACAGGAGAGAATAGAGGAAAAAGGAAAAAAAGAAACAAATAGGGAGAGATGATGACTTGACACTGTCTTCCAATGATTAGGAAACTACCCCCACACATAACTGGGCTAATGGAGAGTGTGAAACTCAAGGATGCTTAGTGTAAAAGTTATCTTATCGTGGGACAACATTTTTCCCCCTGATTTTATTTGTTACAGTATAAACCTAAAATAGGAATATCATTGTGTCAACGTTGTTCTATTAACACTTTTTTGTTTCTTCTATTTACAAGGAACACTAGTGGCACAATGGGTTAAGCATTGGGCTGCCAGCTCACAAAGTGGTAGCTTCCAGATGCTTCATGGGAGAAATATAAGATCATTTCTGCTCCAGTAACTATTTAAAGTCCTGGAAATCCTATTACACTCTGTTCTATAGTGTTGCCATTAATTGAAATTGCCCTAATGACAGTGGATTTTCTGTTTGCTTTCTATTTATATAATTAAAATCTCTTATCTACATGTGGAACAGAGAACTCAGAATTCCAATGGAAAATATTTCTCTAATGTCTGCCATTTAGTTGATTCTGACTCTATAGTGCAGTGTAGAATTGCAGGTTTTCTGTGTTAGGCCAGGTTAGCTAGAGAAACAAATCCAGAAATACTCATATAAAGTCTCATATAGGAGAACTTAATATCAAGAAGTAATTATATATCGAGAAAACATCCCAGCCCAACCCAAGTCCATAAGTGTGATAATAGGCCATGAATCCCTCTTCAGATTCATGCATTCACATACAATGATGCAAAATACTGGATTAGAGACATGTGGTTTCAATTTTGTATGGATCCATTGGCATTGGCCACAGGGCTCCAGGAGCAGTCCGGACCAGCCAGCAGGAAAGGTGAAGGCAGAGAGAGAGAAGGGGAGGTTCCCAGGGCCCTCCTTATGAGAAGGCCATGCCCATAAGGAAGTACCATCATGCTGTGACCTGATTGACAGGTTGACTACCACCCCTATACTTTTATGCACAGTAGAACCCTGGACCTCGATGCTAATCTGTTCTACAAGGAACATCAAGATGCAATGCAGTTGAGTTCCAATTCAATTTTTCCCATAAGAAATAACTTAAAATAGATTAATCCGTTCTCTATCACCAAGCTTTTACCCTAACCTTACCTTTTTATACAAAACATTACACAACAATTTCAAAGTAAGCAAGTTCAGAGTTAAATAATATTGTTTAAATAAGAAATAAACATTTAAAAGGTTTTAAACATCTACAATATGGCCCATACCTTGATGAGGATCTGGATTTGTGGACACAGATGTGGAGAGGAGGTATGGAGAGAGAGTCATTGTTTGCAAGAGGAATCCCCTTCTATAAAATCAACTGGTAGGTGCTTTTCAGGAGTTTTTTTCCCTTCTTTGCCTTTTTTCACTAGGACCTGGAAGGCTTTTTCTTATAAAACAAAAAATCAGTCTACTGTGGTCTGCTTTTGGCATTTCCTTAACTGTTTACTAAATGAGTTTACTAAATTGTGATCAACAATATTGATAACACAGTTAACTAGCTCCTTATCATGATAATTCTTTTCAAAAAACTCTTTCTGAAGATCCATGTTACTTATCTAAAAACAGTACAAAAAGCCACAAAAACAAAGAAAATTATGGCAAAATGCTGGGAACACAGCCACAACATATTTTAAAAACATACTAACAATGCCAATTAATGCTGAGTGACCAAAACATGAACTGCCTTTGTTTACAAAAATCACGTGCATTGCATCGGATTCTGATGTTTTGTTTGAGCTCCGATACAAATTTTCTCTATATTTTGCATTGATATCTGATTGAGTTGAGTTCTGATGCTGTCAAGTACCGGGTCTCTACTGTATCTTCAAGTTGACATGAAATTGTGTGACTACCGCAGTCCACCCCTTGTCAACTTAACACTTTATACAACTCTTTAGTCATACATAATTTATAAAACAAAGACTATAGTAAAATCATATTTGTGCCTAATAGGATAAAACTAAAATGCACACAACTCAAAAAGTGCCAGCCTCATTTTAACATGATATTTTATGCATGAACAAAACATAAATATTTCTTACCTAACAATTGCAGTTAACTGAACACCTACACCTTAATCCTATAATCCTATCAAACTATTCCCCCATCCATGAATGTTTGTAAGCCAGTCACTTCATACCTTGATCTCACCCCCTCCCCATTTTGGGTGTCCAATATCTTGCTGCCCATTTATACCAACCCAGTGCCCTGAAGAGGCAAGCATGCTCAATGATGTGAAGAATATTCATTCCATTTGGAATTTTGTGAGACTGCATCCGAAAGCAAAGTAAAATCAGGACAGGCATTCGACAAAGTCAACAGCAATATGAACCAATTACACAGGCTCAAAAATCTTGTCCTCTTCTGGTCAACTCAATGCAGGCTGCTTCGCTTAGCCCATTGGCCACCTTGACTTTTGACCATGGCCCGCTGCACAAATTCTCAACAATCCTATCCCCCTTGGTAGGTCTTGCCACAGGCTCAGGTTCTACTCAACTATTTAAACTTCAGACCAGTCTACCCACTCTCTTCTTTCATCTACTCCCTGTGAACCAGGACCACAGTTGTCAGTGGCCAGAGCAGAGCACTTCAGGCTGCCTGCAGGCTCTGTTTAATGTTCAGTCCTAGAGAGAAGTGTTTCTTTATGGCTGCAGATTTTTTTCTGCTTCAAGAAAAAACCATTGTTCAAAATTCAAAAGGGCCAAATGGCTCCATTTTTCTTCAGCTCTCTTGGAAAATCTTTTCAAATGCAAATATCCCGAGCACTCATGGCACTGGATGAGGCTTACCTTTTCTAAACATTCTTTGCAAGCATTTCCTACTAACAGATCCAATTTAATGGCTCAAAACAGTGGGCGTACAAACTCTATTCATACACCCCAATAATCATTTTTATCATACATAATATCAACGACAATAGTTACAAGAAATCAGTATAAACTTAGTACAGCCAGATCTTATGCATAATTCTTAAAACAGTCAAATTCAATCTTTTCTTATCTAAACTACCTGATTCATATGCAATATGGCATTAGGCCTCTGGCTGCATTGTTCAGGGCCAGGTCTTCTGTCTGCCATTTTGATTAAGCAGCATTGTCTCAGAGAATTTCAAGAGGCAATTCACCCCTTGAACTCAAAATTTACATTTACCGCATTCATTTTCACCATTTCAGTTAAGAATTACCAAACACAAATTCTAGGAATCAAAACCTCACTTCCCATGTCCTTTCCAACAAACATCCAAATAAACAGTGTTGCCCTATGTGGCGTCTGGCAGCCAAAGAAAAATCACATAAAGCAGAGATCAAGCATATCAAAAAGTAATTTTATATCAAGTCAGTAAATCTTTAGCAAAACAGATTGTCTCATATTTCTCCTGCAGGGTGGTTGGTGGGTATAAATTGCTGCTCTTGTGGTTAATAATTGGATGTATAATCTACTACATCATTAGGGCCTTTACTGATGGTGATGAGGTTGTTGTTGTTAAGTGTCATACAGTCTATGCCAACTCACAGCAACCCTAGGTACAACATAACAAAACATTGCCCAGTAATGAATCATCCTCACATTTTTTTCTTAAGTTTGAGTTCATTTTTTACACCCACTGTGTTAGTCCAACTTTCAAGGGCTTTTTTTATCCCCCACTGCTCCTCTACTTTACCAGGCATGACGTCTTTCTCCAGGGACCGGTTTCTCCTGACAACATCTTCAAAACATGGGACACCAAGTATCCTCATATTTGCTTCTAAAGAGCATTATGGAGGACTCTCCTTCCATGTGGGGACCAGCCTCCACAAATGAATAGTTCCTAAGGGTTGATTGTGTAGTTGAAGGGTAAATTAAAGAAACATCAGAAAAGGGCTCACTTCTGCCATGGGGATCAGAATGAGAGAGAGAGAGAGAATGGATTATCTGACATGGTTATATAGTTTGGGGTTAGTAAATCCTGGTAAGCACATACATAACAGGAAGGGGAAGTACTAGAGGCATACATGTGACAGGAAGGCACATATGTAACAAGGTGTGCGGGTTCTAGAGTTAAGATGGTTGTTTAACCTTGGTTGTCCCTGAGCTGCCTTGAACTTAAGTGTCCCTGAGCTCTTCTCTAGCAGAACAATCTATGATCCTTATTAGAAGGGAGTGGACTGTACTTAGGGTGGGTGGACAATAGGGTCTGATTGCTCTGGACAGCAGATAGCCTCTGGGTGTACTGAGAACAGCCAGGTGCTTAATAGAAACATCTTTAAGTAGCCTATTATGGGGGATATTGTAGGGAGATTTTTTTAGTCAGGAGAATGTGACTGGGATTCATCTCCAACTCATGAATGTGAAGGCCTTCCTCCACCAGAGTCTGCCTCCCAGACTCTTAATTATGAGTATAGAGAATTTTTCTACATACACTCTCTTCTCAGTTCTGTTTCCCACACTTCCCAAAGATAATTGTTTGCGTTTTTGACAGTCCATGTCACTCTAAGTATTCTTAGCCAGAACCATAATTCAAGCACATTGGTTTTTCTTAGGACTTCTTTATTTAAGGCCCACTTTCACATGTATATGAAGCAATTGAAAATACCAGGCCTGGGTCAGGCGAACCTTAGTCTTCAAAATAACATCCATACTTTTCGACACTTCAACACTTTAAAGAGTTCTTGTACAGCAAATTTACCCAATGCAGTGAATCTATTGATCTCTATGTAACTGCTGGATGAACATAGATTGTGGATCCAAGCAAGATGAAATCCTTCACAACTTCATTTTTTTCTCAAATTACCATAATATTACCTATTGGTCCAGTTGTGAGGATTTTGGTTATCTTTACATGAAGTTGTCCACATGGCTGCTCCAGCACCCAGAGCTGCATCAGGGTAGGTCCATGTGGCTTCTCCTCAGGGATGTCATACAGGAAGTGGGCTTTGCTAGCTGAAGCAGGGAACTGGCTAAGGCAGCTTCACCCTGGTTCGACCATCAGAAAGCAAAAGACCTGAGAACTAGAAAGGCGAGGCTTACCAAGCCATTTCTCTCTCTGCCCTTCAATTAATCTCTCATGTGTTTATTGGCCAGGTTGGCACAACAAACCTTAACTATCTCAAGTTGTAATTCATATTGAAGTGTGCAATCCTTGCTCTTCATCAGCAAGTGCTTCAGGGCTTTCTCACTTTCAGCAAGCAAGGTTGTGTCATCTGCATATCACAGGTTGTTCAAAAGCCTTACTCTAATCCTGATGCCACATACTTCTTAGGATGCAACCTAGATATATATCTTTCCTTGATTTTAAACCATGTGGTATTCCCTTTTCTACTTCTACAATTGCCTCTTGATCCATGTACAAATTCCGTAGGAACAAAAGAAAATGTGGAATTTCCTTCTTCTGAAGATTCTCCATAGATTGTTATGTTCTACACAGTTGAAAGCTCTGGCATAGTCAGTAAAACACAAATAAACCTCTTTGTGGTATTCTCTGCTTTCAGCAAAGATCCATCTGACATCAGCAATAATGTATCTTTTTCCACATCCAGCCTGAATCCAGCCTAAACCTCTAGAATTTCCCTGCCACTGTGCCGTTGGAACCATTGTTGGATGAGCCTAAGTACAACTTTACTTGTATGTGATATTAATAATATTATTCTGTAATTTGAGCATTCTGTTAGGTCACCTTTCCTTGGAATGTGTATAATGTGCCTCTCTTCCAGTCATATGGTCAAATAGCTATCTTTCAAATTTCTTGGCATAGATGAATGAGTGTTTCAGTGCTTCATCAGCTTGTTGAAACATTTTAATTGTTATTCCATGAACTCCTGGAGCCTTCTTATTTGTTAATATGTTCAGTGCAGCTTCAATTCTTCCTTCAGTATTAATTGTTCTTGCTTATATTCTATACTCCGAAATCATGGAATACCATATAGTTCTCTTTGGTACATAACTCTGTATTCGTTCCACCTTTTTTCTTGCTTCCTGCATCATTTGCTATTTTGCCCATAGAAACTTTCAATATTACAACTTGAGACTTGAATATTTTTCTTCAGTTCTTTTCATTTAAGATATGATGAGTGTTTTCTTCTCTTTTGGTGATGGTTATGGAGGATATTAAATAGGCAGAATTAATAAATATAGAATAATATCATTAATATCATATGCAAGTAAAAGTTTGCTAAAGATCATCCAAAAATGGTGGTATCAGTACATTGACAGGGAACTGCGAGAAGTTTAGGCCTGACAATGGGAACAGGGATGTCATTGCTGATGTCAGATGGATCCTGGCTCAAAACAGAGGACACTAAAAAATTGTTTGCTTGTGTTTTCTTGACTATGGAAAGGCAACTATGTGGATCATAACAAATTATGGTTAGCCTTGAGACGTATGGAAAGTCCAGAACACTTAATCGTGCTCATGCTGAATCTTTACATGGATCATGAGGCAGTTGTGGAAACAGAACAAGGGCACACTGCATATTATAAAATCAAGAAAGGTGCACATCATGGTTTTATCCTCTAACCATACTTTTTCAATCTATATTCTGGGCAAATAACAGGTAAACTGGATTATATGAAGAATAGGACAGCATCAGGACTGAAGGAAGGCTTATTAACAACCTACAATATGCAGATGACACAACCTTGCTTGCTACGAATAAGGAGGCCTTGAAGCACTTGCTGATGAAGATCACAGATTGCAGCCTTCAGCATGGATTAGAACTTAATGTAAAGAACCCCAAATCCTCACAAACGGACAAAGACATAACATGGCAAAAAGGAGAAAGGATTGATGTTTCCAGGTAATATTGTCTTGCTTGGAGCCACAATCTATGCTTATCAAGCAGCAGTCAATAAATGAAAGACACATTGCAGTAAGTAATCTGTTGAAAAAGATCTCTCTAAAGTCTTGACATGAGAGGATGTTACTTTGAATACTGAAATATGACTGACCTAAGCTATGGACTTTTCATCACATTGTATGCATGTAAAAGTTTGACATTTAATAAAGAAGATGAAATAAAAATCAATGCATTTGAATTATGCTGTTGGCAAAGAAAATTGAAAGTACTATAGGCTGCCAAAGTACATATAGATCTGTCTTAGAAGAAGTGCATCTCAGTGTTCCTGAGAAGCAAGAATGGCCAGACTTGGTCTGTGGTATTTTGAACATGTCTACCATTGGTGAAATATGAAAGGAAGCAAAAGAAGTATTGCTACTAGGGTAACAGTTCATATATTCATGAGCTTTTACCTAACAAAACTTGCTTAAACACAGCTCTGTGATCAGTGCAGGACCAAAGACAAGTTCTCTCAGTGAGACACTGGTCCTAGTCTCGTTCTGGAGGTGGAAGCTGTTTCTAGGGGTAGTCTTGATATGTTCGCTTAAAGGACACAGATGATCATGGGGGAATAAGAAAAAGAAGTGCAAAGCAAAGTGAAAACTGAGTTAAGAATAATGTCTGGAAATTGCACCCAATGATTCCCACCACCACCCCATCATGACAATGCATCTTCTCATTCTTTCAGTGTAGAAAGGGCTTTTAAATAAGAATTTTGTTGGGGATCCTTACTGCACCCACCCTACAGTTCTCTTTTATGCCTTTAAACTTCTTTTTGTTCACAAAACTCAGAGATAATAGAAAAGGAACATAATTCATGTCCTCTCCAAGATACCAAAGCTGCTATTTTTATACAATGTAAATCAAAAAGCACCGAGTTCTTGAGTGAAAGATTACACAGGTGGAAACACTGTCTTCAAAAATAAATAGACCTCGATGGAAGTTATGTTAAAAAAAAATTTTAAAGCTTTACCTTTAGATGTTTTTGTTTAATACCAGCAGTGCTTTTACTTGTGTTTTTTTGACTACGCAAAGATATGTGACTGTGTGGATTATGTTAAAAAAAATCCTTGAAACTGGACCAATGGTGAGTGAATATTAGGAAGGGCTTGAGGTTGTTTGGGATTTTGTTTTGCTTGGATCCATGTTCAATGCTCATTGACATGGTGGTTGGGAGATCAAATGATGTATTGTGTTGGGTAAGACCTCTTCGTAGAACAAAGACCAATAGATGTCTGAATTGTGGAGCTGGCAAAGAGGATTGTGGGTGCCATGGACTGCCAGTGAACAAACGCATCTCTCTGGGGATAAGTATAGCAAGACATTTCCATGTAGGCAAGCATGATCACTTTTCATCTCATCTATTTTAGACAGGTTGTCAGGGAAGATCAGTCCCTGGAGAAGGACATCATACTTTATCAAGTATAAGGGAAGTGAGAAGGAGGAAGACCTCCAGTGGGATCTATTGGGAAGCGGATGCAACAGTGGGCTCAGACATAACTACTGTGAGGTTGGCACAGGACCAGGCAGTGTTATTTTTCTGTTGTATAAAACTAGGAATATGAATTGACTTTACAGCACTTCACAAGAACAACTCCTTTTTTAATTTAAGGAATGCCTATTTTTCTTTCTACTGTCATACAGTGACAATAGTTCTAGATATTAAATAGATATAGCCACAGCAGCAAACTACAAGACTTTGGGGTGTCATGGTAATCCCTTGGGCTGCTAAGATCAGTAGTTCAAAACCACCAGAAACTCTGTCTGGAAGAAGTAAAGTCAGAATGCCTCCTAGCAGAAAGCATGGCAAGACTTTGTCTCACATACTTTTGATATGTTGTCAGGAGAGATCAGTCTCTTTAAAAAGACATCATGCTTGGCAGAGGAGAGGGGCAGAAATAAAAGAGGAAGACCCTGTACAAGATGGAGTGACACAGTGGCTACAGCAATGGGTGCAAGGCTAACAATTACGAGGATGGCCACGGAATGGGCATGTTTCCTTTTGTTGTACACGGGATCACGATGAGTCAGAACCACCCTGATAGCACCTAACCATCACAAGTTGCTAGTATACAAAATTTTGCTAAGGCCACTCAAATCTAACTGTCACTCCCAACAAAGTGACAAGGAAACCTTACTTCGAATTTAAGTCAAGATGAGGAGGGGAGCATGCATGTCTCAGAGAAGGCCATTATATCTCTGTTGGTAGGAAAATGAGGAAGAGCAAGCTCCCAATGGGGGGAAAATCACTCTTAACAATACTTATGTGGAACAAAAGGAGAGCATATATACTAATATATAAATCTGATATAGCAGATGCTAGTATATAAACCTGATACTAGGTTTCTTAAAGGCTTGTTTTCAAACAAGCAGCCATCTAGGTGAGCTATCAGCAAAGTGTACATGGAAGATACTAGGTTCCTAATTGGACACATTTTTCTGAATTTCTGTGTGGTGCTTGGTGACCCAGTCCGTGTAATATAGACTACTGGGACTAAACTCTGTTCTTTCGAGGCACACAACATTCTTCACAGGCTGCACCAGGAGGATGGGATATGGAAACCCCACTAATTGAACTGAGCTTTACCTCAAACTCACCTGTGTCCATTGGACTTAGGGCTGTAATTCCCTAGTGTGAGAAGAAATATATAACTATTAACCCAAAGACATAGAACTGGCGGACATTGGAATTTGATTCATATCTCTTGCCTTGAGGGTGTTCAATGAATGGTGGTCCACAAATACCATGTACCTACTATTTTAATGCCCTCCTTGTTTCATTATGACACATATTAATTTGGTATTGTGCTTCTGTGAATGGATATTATTAAAAGATTTTCCCTATCACCAACCCCATTGTTTGTGTAAGTGGTGTCCAGTCATTTAAGAGTTTAATCTACACAGGTAAACAGTTCATGTATTGTTGCTTATAGCTGATCTACACAACTATAATTTCCTTTACTCAACAGTGTTTTAAATTCTATACCCTGGCTAAACCAAGGACACTCTCAATGTGTAGTGCTTATGCATTGGGCTGCTAACTGCAAAGTCTGCAGCTTGAAACAACCAGACAGCTCCTTGCGAGAAGGATGAGGCTTTTTACTCCTGAAAAGATTTTTCAGGCTTGGAGCCTCAGAGCAGTGGCATATAGGGTGCCCTATAGGGTTGCTGTAAGCCAACATTGACTTGATGGCAGTACAAGTCATATGCCAGGAGGACGATTGATAGCACTCTCTAATGTAAAATGGCAATGTTGTCTCAAAGGTGAACCAGAGACACATATAAACCATAGATGCATGAATGGAGTTTGGGCTTTCACTTAGTTTTAGACTCAATCTAAGAAAAAAAGGAGTTCTTTTGATATGGCTCTGCTAGGTGCTCAACCTCAAGAAAAGATCCCGGAAGATATGGGTGCTATAAAGCAAAGTGTGATGAAGAAACTATATGGTGCCCAGATATCAGAAAGAATAGTGACTACACTCTTAATAGTGACTGGGAGGCTTGTTTTTAAACCTCCCATATTGCGGGGTGCTGGGGTGGGGACAAGGGAATCTTAACAACACTTATGTGGAATAAGAGGGGAGAATATACCTGATAACAGGTTTCTTAAAGGCTTGTTTTCAAACAAGCAGCCATCTAAGTGAGGTGTCAGCAAAGTTAACGTGAAAGAAGTACACCAGCTTGTGTGATCCAAGTATTGTAAACAACATAATCCAAATTAAAGAAAGGAATGTCATTAGAGCTTAAATTTCAAACACCTTGTTTTCAGAAGGTTATATATGAAATCGGAAGTCCAAAGTCCATTTGCAGGATCCACACATGGATTTAGCCTCTAGTGAATCTCCTTTGATCACAGTTGAGGGATGTAACTAGCCCTGTTTTCAGATACAGAGCACTGCAAAGTCCACTATGGCAGACTAAGGTCAAAATGAAAAATCTTATCATTTGATCTCCTTTGGGACCCATTTTAAAGCGTTTCAATTTGAAGGGAAAGACTCACAGATGGAGCCTCTCGGGAATCCCCTCTTGCCATGGACCGGGGAAGTGAAGAGCCTTGGTGACAGGAAAAATGTATTGAAAACTGGATTGTTGCAGAGGCAATGGGGCTTTAATTTGACACCCTATCATTTGATTTTCCATTTAAATTTGTTTTTGTTTTTTTAAATACATTTTCTACTTTCTGTTCGATTGGAGTTTTTATGTCTTGCTTTGTTATTCTTGTTAGTGTTTTTTGTTTTTATATTTTTCTGTGTATGAACTTCAGAATAAGTAAATCTATAGAGACAGTAACTGGGTTGATGGTCCCTTGGGGATATGGCAGGAGAGGTTCAGTGGAAATGGGGAGCTAATAACAATGGGTACAAAATTGAAGGAAAATGTTCTAAAACTGATTGTGGTGGTGATTCAACTATTTAATTGCTTGATGTATGAATTATATTCCAATAAGAATGTTGGGGGGTGGGGGAAACAAATAGTAGGAAAAGAAAACAATGAATATTAGAGAGTATCCAAAAAACAAACAAACAAAAATCAAGCAAAGATTTCTTACTTTTCTTCCTGTATGTTCCACCACATTTATGGATCTATGTGCAGCAACAGTCAATACCCATAAAGGAATCTATGTGTGTCAGTGGGTAAATTCTCACTCTCCCGCCTTTGTGTGTATCTCGGTATCTACTCATAGATTACAGTTATCACAGGAATGTGTATAACAGTATTTTCCTCTGCTGCCTTTTATTCTTGCACGTCTCACACTATCTTCCCCTACCTCCAACTTTTTATTGTCTACGTTCTGGCCAGTGAAGTACTCTCCCCTTCATTCTCTTTCAGCAAGAGATGCCAGGAAATCAAGGAGGAAACAGGGGGAAAGACTATTGGATTTTGACAGAGTCTAGGATGAGCGGCCGATTACATATGTAAGTGGAGTAGATAGTGGGAAGTTGTATCAATGGCGAAAGAATGACATTGTCAAGGATTTCATTTTGCTTGGAACCACAATCAAGCATCATGGAATCAGTGGTCAAGGATGTGTTGTGTCAAATGATGTCTTGTGTTGGGCAAGTCTGTTTCACAAGAGCTTCTGAATGTATTGAACAGCAAGGATGTAACATTAAGATGAGGGAACCCCTTTTCCAAGCTATGATCTTTTTAATTGCCTTATATGCAAGTGAAAATTGGACACTGAATAAAGAAAAGTGAAGACGAATTTGTGCATTTGAATTTTGGTGCTACTAAAATCTTGAAAGTACCACGAACCGACAGAAGAAGAAACAGGAACAAGCACAGGCAGAATGTTCCTGAGACGTGAGGAGGGTAAGCCTTCATCTCACATTCTTCGGCAAGTTATCAGGAGAGACCAGTCTCTGGAAAAGGACCTCTTGTTCGGAAGCATAGAAGGTCACTGAAAACTAGAAAGAACCTCAATGGAATGGATTCAAACAGTGTTTCCAAAGAGTCACCGGCCTCGGTATGCACAGCAACCAGTAATCCACCTACACGTGACGAGATGAAAACACCCAGGGAAAGGAGTGACAAGAACAATGTTTAAGCACTCAGCCTTTGGGCAGGTCATAATTTACAGTTGCTCATAAACACAGCCATCGATATTTTCTTCTCGTACTTTACAGAGTTTTGTGCTTGATTTATGCTTTCATATTTAAATAATAAATTCAGCTAGAATATTTTCACCTAGACATACTTCTTGAAATGGATAGTCAATAGTTCTGCTCTATTTATTAACTCTGATTTTTGCACTCAAATATAAACGCTACCTTTATTACCTACCAAATTTTAATTTTCCTGCATTTATGACTGCATTCTATAGTCAGTCCCACCAATGTGTTCATTTCTGACACTTGTTTCTCTTTTGTATTTATAGGGATATAGTGCATTCAGTTTCAGTATTAAAATAAACTTTTAGCATAAAAAATTAATTAACTTACCTTTTTTATTCCTTCAAAACCATTTTGTGATTTTCTCCTGATATCGCCTGTGTTTTCTGCTGTATGAACTTGGGAAACACGTGATAAAATGTTTAATAAATAAATAAAGGGTTTATTTTGATTTAGTTCACAAATATGATGAGGTCAGATGAGTTTGTCTGTTTATGTACATTTATGAGAGCAATCATGTGCTATTTAAAAAAGAATAACAATATGCAACAAATTATCAGTCAGTAATTTCAAGAGGGCTGTATAAGTAAGTATACCAATTTATATTTGTTGACTGAACAGGATCCAACCACACTTACACATATATAAGAGAATTTTTTTTGCAATATTTTTTGAAGCAACTGATGGCATGGTGTTTAGGCTTCATGTCCACAGTACCTAAAACATCAATCCCACCATGGGACTATGTCAGTGGGGACAAGTACATTTTATTTCAACTTTTAAAATGGCCTTAACCAGTGAGTTACAAATTCCCCCACATACTGCGCTGCTGGGAAATCCTATTCTGAATCACCAGGTGTAGGGAATAAATTGGAGACTATAGTTCATAGAAGCGTGTTCCTTTCCGTCCTCTTTTTTCTCTGTTTTGTAAGGGGCTTTGTAAAAGACAGAAAGGGTGAAAGAGTCTGTCCTAGTGAAAGGCAGAGAAGAGCATCTTACAGACAAGTGAGAGAAGAAAAAGACGTTGCGTTTTCTTTTAGACTCCCGGTTCTTCTCTTTGGCTTGGGCAGATATATTTGGTAAATAAGAGTCAGCCAATTTTCTCCATTCTGAACGTAATACCTTAGTTTGTAAAATCTCTGAAAATGCCAGTGTAAATTAAAGACAGCTCTAACAAGCTGGATAAGCACAGTGTTGTCATTTGGACTTTCTGGTCCTTAGTTCCTTTTGTATTCATTTTAATCTATCAATTTATTTGCAAATTGCAGAGGACTAAATTATCCTTTGAATTATTTAGGAGGGGAACTATATATGCATTTGACTCTTAAATTATTCAAAATCCACTTTCTTATCAATGGAAAGGCATATACTACACTTTTCTTACATAGATAGCTTCAATAGTTATTTTAGGTGAAACTAGACCTGGGGACAAACCCTTTTCGACCATATTCTGTTCTCCTAAGGTACTCAGGACAGGAGGTCATTACAAAGAGAGGCTTGGGGGTGGGGATGTCTCATTCTAACAGGAAGTGGAATATAAATGCTGTTTATGCCTAAATACCTATGAATAAATTACTTCACCAGTTTGTGCTATTCTCTTTTAAATATTATTCATAATTTGAATCAACTAGAAGATAAACAAATAGCTGGGTTTTTAATAAACTACTACTAATAAAATATTATTTTTTTAATCATTTTATTAGGGGCTCAGACAACTCTTATCACAATCCATACACACATGAATTGTGTAAAGCACATTTGTACATTCATTGCCCTCATCATCCTCAAAACATTTGCTCTCCACCTAAGCCCCTGGCATCAGCTCCTCATTTTTTTGCCCTCCTTCCCCGCTCCCCACTCTCTCATGAACCCTTGATAATTTATAAATTATTATTTTGTCATATCTTGCCCTGTCCAACGTCTCCCTTCACCCACTTTTCTGTTGTCTGTCCCCCAGGGAGGAGATCACATGTAGATCCTTGTAATCGGTTCCCCCTTTCCAACCCCGCCTCCTCCCAGTATCACCACTCACATCCTTTCAGGATGGTCCTGAAAGGATCATCCACCCTGGATTCCCTGTGTTTCCAGTTCCTATCTGTACCAGTGTACATTCTCTGGTCTAGCCAGATTTGTAAGGTAAAATTGGGATCATGATAGTGGGGGAGGAGGAAGCATTTAGGAACTACAGGAAGGTTGTATGTTTCATCGTTTCTACATCGCACCCTGACTGGCTTGTCTCCTCCCTGAGACCCTTCTGTAAGTGGATGTCCAGTGGTGTACAAATGGGCTTTGGGTCTCCACTCCGCACTCACCCTCTCATTCACTATGATAAGATTTTTCTTCTGATGGTGCTTAATACCTGATCCCTTTGACATCTCGTGATCACACAGAATGGTGTGCTTCTTCCATGTGGGTTTTGTTGCTTCTGAGCTAGATGGCCGCTTGTTTACCTTCAAGCCTTTAAGACCCCATACGCTATATCTTTTGATATAGCGGGCACCATCAGCTTTCTTCGCCACATTTGCTTACACACCCATTTGTCTTCAGAGATGGTATCATGAAGGTGAGCACACAAATGTATGATTTTTAGTTCTTTGATGCCTGATAACTGATCACTTCGGCACCTCGTGATCATACAGGCTGGGCTCCTTCCATGTGGGCTTTGTTGTTTCTGAGCTAGATGGCTGTTTGTTTACCTTCAAGCCTTTAAGACCCCAGATACTATATCTTTTGATAGCCGGGCACCATCAACTTTCTTCACCACATTTGCTTATTCACCTACTTTGTCTTCAGTGGTTGTGTCAGGAAGATGAGCATCACAGAATAAAACATTATTATTATCCCAATAATAAAGTCTCAATTAAACTGAGCTTAGGAAACTAAGGTGTGAAAATATTTATGCTAATAAGAAAGGCTCAAGGGGACTTCAGTGGACATTGAAAAACTTTGGAAGTCTTTACAGGCCTATACATTTTATCGTTAGACTAAGGTAATGACTAAGTCTTTACAGGACTATACATTTTTATCGTTAGACTAAGGTAAATCTTCTCTAACACCCCTTGGAAGGACACATCTAAACAGTAAGGCCTAACAATAACAAGCTTAGATAACTAGTCATTTATATTCTGTTTTTATCCTGAGAGAATAAGTGAAAGAAGCCGAACCAGAATGTGCAAGCTGAGATTTGTATTACTGAAAGTCCAGGCTGACATCTTTCATCATCTTCCAAGCAGTAAAATAACACACACTGGTTCACTAACAACCTGTTAAGTCCTCGCCAGATACTGTACCTCTGTAGGCTTTGGGAAAATGGCCAACTTACTGGTTTAGAATTATCTCTGTAAATCTTTAAATTTTAATTCACCATTTTGAAAATTAAGAGAGCCACTAGTGTTTCCTGGATGGAAAAGATATATATGGTCATATTCCTGTTCTAAGAAATGTTTCACAACAACGTTCAGTGGCAAATCCTGTGTTCTTAGAAAGTTGTACGTTAATGAGAAAAAGCAAACTCAATTCCTACTCGTTAACATATCTTCTCATGATAGAGTGGCATTGTCCCCAGCAATAAATGATGATTTACTTCTCCTTATGATACAGTCTTTTCCAGCTGCCAGCAAACCCTGGATAGCCCAGGTATGTCTGAGTAACATTTGCCCCACAGGGTTTTCATTGGCTAATTTTTTGGGAAATGGATCATCATGCTTATCTTGTGAAGTACCTCTGGATGAAATTGAATTTCTATTCTTTAGATTAACAGTCATATACATATATTAGCTGTTTTCATGCATGTTAATAATTTGCTCTATGTAAAACTAACAGAAAACTTTCTGAGCTCTGTACTACTATAATTCCAACTACTAATACAGGACTTCGTCATATGATACTCTTGATATATTTTCGAGGAGAAATGCATTTTAGGGGAGAAAAATATATGTGTTATAATTGAATAATCAAATGGGTAAGCATTCTTCATGATATCACTACAAACTTCAGTTTACTCTGAGGTTTGTAACAGCCTCATAAAAGAGATAGTTATACCTAGTTTCTATGACCCTGTTGCTGCAAGCAGTTTGTAATCAGGTGCTAACTTAAAAGACAGCCATCCAAATCCACCCCGGGGCTTTGCAGAAGAAAGACCTGGTAAACGGCTTCTCCAAAGATTGCAGACAAGAAAACCCTATTGAACAGCTGTCCTCTGTCATAGGACTTATGTGATGAAGTGGAATGGACTTAATTGCAGCAACAACAAAGCTATTTTATTTCTCAAGCCTAAAGTTGGAAACGGGAAAGGAACAAAAATAAATAAAGTGTTGTTGTTCCCAAATAATTTATAGTGTAAATTGGAATGAAAAGCAGATAACAGATCAATTTAATAGAGCATGGTAAAGGTTATCTTTGAGCAATGAAAACAAAATCTGTAGGAATCCTGAGCAAGGAACAACTAAAATGTGTAAGTTTCCTGAGGAATAATATGAATTGATGACACAGATTATCTGTAAGGAAAAAAAAAAGCAATCCTGAGTTTCTTGGTCATGAGTCAAGAAAAATCTGTTGTGCTTTGAGCAGGTATTTTAGTGGCTGTTCTAGAGATTTGTACCATGGAAAACCAGGAAGGCCACTTTCCGGGAACAACTGCTAATATTGCTGACTAGAAAATAAAACTTGCCTTAAGAGTTACTTATTTTTTAAATATGTCCAGAATAACTTTGTCACACAAAGACAAAGCCATCCTATAATCTATGTTCTCAGCATACTTCATGTTTGACCAGACCAAACTGCTACCAAGTCCATTCTGACCCACACTGATTCAGTAAGGCAGGTGGACCTCCTCTGGGGGTTTGCAGACTGCAACTGTTTACAGCACTGGGAAATCTCATTTTCTCCATTGAGTATCTGGTGGTTTCGAAGACCCTACACCTAACCTGTGGCTCCTTCTAATGTTTGACAATATTACTCAAATCTCAATTTCCGGAGCACCTTTTGATGGGTTTAATATTTCCCTGTACATTTTTGAAAACCTGGAAGCAACATTATCTGTATTAGTTTAAACTTAAATTCTGCATGAGTTTTCTAACAAGTAGGAGCCATGAAGTGAAATTATTAGATTAAAAGCAATTGTAAAATTTGACTAGTCATTTAAATTCCATAAAGGTACAATCTTTAAAATCAGAATATTATATAGAATTAGCCATTTTCAAATAGTACCAGAAGATGTTACATAGATGAAGAAATGGAATGGAAGCTACAGCTGACCTCCTCTATTTCTGAAGTGAGAAGAGTCCAATTACACTTCTGTTCCAGGATGTTTCCTTTGAGACCCCGAGCAGGCATGCTTTCACCCGCCAATTTCCTTTACTTTATTCGGACACCAACTATCCCTCCTATTTCAATGATTACCTGGAACACACTGGCAATAATTGTGCTTGGGGGTTTCATAGGGAAGGTAGTACGCTACAACTTTTTAAGTATAGTCATGAGTGTGTATTCTCAGCCACGTTAGCAGGTGTGCTTCTCTCTCTGCTCCGGAGCCTATTAGCTACAAGTTTCCTTGATGTCGGTTCTGATTTGACAAGTGTTACAAAGCTCCTTCAGTGATGACAGATTTCAAAAGGACAATGCACAGAAAACAGTCTGAAAGCCACACGCTTGCTGGAAGGCACTGGACTTTATTCATTCTATAGACCAGGAATCCCATCAGGAATATGCACATCTTTAAGACATGCTTCACTCTTGGTTCGTATATTCTTGGTTCCTGATTCTCTATTCTTCCTAATGAAATGGCTTGTTTTTTACCCAGTGCAATAGCAAAACTGACCAATGGCTTCTATTAGAGTATCATACACCTGATTTGCAAGGCTCTTCCTAGTCATTTTGTAGGATTTACAGAGACTATGATGGAAGAGTCATGCCAAGTAATTTCACTTCACAACTAAGGAGAAAAGAGTACATTTTTTGATGTTTAAGTTCCTCTACCCAACTTTTCAGCAAAAGATAGCAAATCAATTTTATTTAATTTCATTTTTAATCAATGTTATATATGAAAGCTTCAAACAATTCAGGTAAAAATTCTATTTCCTTCCAATTCCATGTTCCAATAGACTTTTTGAATTCCTCTTGTACTCTCTAGTTAATTAGGTGCTATTGCACTGACTTTTTCTTTTTAAAGGTAGCCTTTTTAGCAAATTTATATGGAAATTAGAATGCTTAGTCGTGCTATCTCTGCTACATAGGTCTAACTGTGGACCAGATAAATGAATTCCTCTTATGCAAGTGCATGTTGGAGCTGAAGAAATTAAAAACAATTCCATGATAACCAAAATGTGACCGTAAACATATCCCAGCTGAACTGAGAGACTATATCAAAAGCAGATTTGATGCATTGAACAGTAATGATCAGACCTGGTGAGTCTGAAGATGATATCAAACATATCATACATAAGAAACAACACCAAATCAAACTCACTGCCATCATGTTGATTCCAACTAATAGCAGCCTTATATGGAAGGGTAGAATTGCCCCTGTTATTTACTGAGACTGTAATTCTTTACAAGAGTAGAAACCCCATCTCTCTCATGAAAAGCAGCTGATAGTTTCAAACTGCTGACCTTGTGGATAGCAACCGAATGTGTAACCGCTACACCAGCAGGGCTCCTTAAGAAACACAAAAGATCATTTAAAGTACCCTGTGTTTCATTGACTATGCAAAGGCATTCAGCTGTGTGGACCATAATAAACTGTGGATAACATTTACACACAGAGAAAAATGGAAATTCAGGGACACTCAATGTGCTTATCTGGAAGTTGTGCATTGACCAAGATGTAGTTGTGTGAACAGAACAAGAGGATACTGTGTGGTTGAATATCAGGAAAGGTGTGGGTCAAGTTGTATCTTACTATATTTGTTCAATCTGTATGCTGAGCAAATCATCAGAGAAGTTGGATTATATCAAGAAGAGGGCAGCATCAGGATCGAGCAAGCCTTGTTAGCAACCTATAGTATGCAGATGACACTGCCTTACTTGCTGAAAGTGAGGAGGAATTGAAGCACTTTCTGATGAAGATAAGGATTGTAGCCTTGTATGGATTACAACTCAATATAATAAAGTCCACATAAAAACCCTCACAACTGGACCAATGGGTAACATTATGATAAATGGAATACGGATTGAAATTTTCAAGGACTTCGTCTCACTTGGATCCACAATAAATGCTCATGGAAGCAGCAGTCAAGATATCAAATGACATATTTCATTAGGTACATCTGCTGCACAAGGCCTTTTTAGAGTATCAAAGAGCAAAGGTGTTACTTTGAGGACGACAGTGTGCTTGACTCAGAATGTGGTCCTCTCTATTGCACTATATGAATGTGAACATTGGACAATGAATAAAGAAGGCTGATGAAGAATGCATTCATTTGCATTGTGGTACAGGAGACAAGCCAATCTGTATTGGAAGAAGTAAGTACTTTTTTAGAGGCAGGGATAGCAAGACTTCATCTTAAATAGCTTGGACATATTATCAGGAGAGACCAGTCCCTGGGAAGGACATTATTTTTGGTAACATGAAAGGGCAGTGAAAAAGAGGAAGGCCTTCAGCAAGCAGGACTGACAATGTGTCAGCATCAATGGTCTCAGACATTTGAACAATGGTGAAGATGCTGCATTACTATCCAGGGTTTCATCCGGTTGTTCATAGGGTCAACATGTTCATAGGGTCAACTAGACGGCCCCTAAGAACAACAACAGAATATCTTGCAGATATAACAGAGGAAACGGTACTATTTAGTTCACTTTATGAAATCATTTAGATCACTTTATGAGGGAATTCATAAATCTAAAACTAGTCCAAAAAAGTTCATACATTAAAAAAAAAAGAGGCCAATAGCTCTCATTAATTTAGGTGTAATATCCTCAACAAACATTAGCAAACCAATGTAACAAGATACAATAATTATGCAGCATGAACAAAAGAAATTTACTCTTTATATGCAATGCTGGTTCAATATTTCAACATCAATTAATATAATACATCATACAGATGGATGGTTCAACATTGGAAAATCTATCAATGTAACACAAATCATTAACAGAACAGAAAGAAACAAATAACCAAACATGTTCATCTCAACAGACACAGAAAAGGTATTTGATCAAATTCAACTTTTTCCTGAGAAAATTTCCAACAAACAGAATAGAAGGGAAGTTACTCAACATGATTTAATGCATCTATGAAATACACAGCCATCTTTATACTCACTAGAACAAAACTGGGAGCCTTGTCCTGGAGAAAGCAAATAAAAAAGGCTGCCTGCATTCATTGTTTTTGTTCAATGCCAGGCTGGAACTCCTAGCTACAACAATAAGACAAGAAATTTATGACTATATATTCAATGAAAACCCAGTCAAAATTTCTACAGTACTTTTTTCTAACAGTAATTATAAGGAGGTACCCTAAAAAAAGTAATGTTTTTTGAAGCTATGTATTCAAATATTTAACAAAACAACTATATCACCTTCAAGTACTCTCCATTACACTTAATACATTTGTTAAATCTGTGATTCATTCTTGGAAACAGTTTTCAAACTCATCTGTTTGGATGGCTGACAGCACCTACCTCATTATTTTCTTCACCCCTTCTACGTCATCAAATCGCTGTCCTTTCATGTCCCTTCATTCATGGAACCAAAAAGAAGCTGCAGGGAGTGAGGTCAGGTGGGTCAGGTGCATGGGGCTAGATAGGCATACTTTGTTTAACCAAACACTGGTGAACTGAGATGGCTGCATGAGCAAATGTCGTGGTGCCAATACTAGTACCCTGTTTGCCACAAATCAGGCCTTTTTTGTTGCACATTGTTACCCAGTCTTTTCAAAACCTCTAAATAGAAAGTTTGATTCACAGTCGGACCTGGTAGAATTAATTCCAAATGCACTATTCCCCTCATAAAAAAAAAGAATGAGCATCACTTGATATTTGATTTCACTTGAAGAGCTATTTTTGGGCAAGGTGATGATGGCTGTATTAGTCTGGGGACTTTAGAGAAACAAATCCACAGAAACTCATGTATAAGAGAGAGTTTTATGCAAAGGTTAAAATGCATATCAAGAAAACATCACAACCCAGTGCTGCCCAAGCTCACAAGTCCAACATTAACCCCTTAACTCACATGTCCAACACCAATCCACAAAGTCCTGCTCCATCTCACCAAATACATGCAATGATGCCGACTGCAGGAGGAAAGCCGAATCAGTGAATTGTAAGCATCTCAGCGCTGGCAGGGGTCTCCACACGGATGCTCCAGCACCCAGGGTTACATTAGGGTAGGCCCATGTGTCTTCTCCTTGGGGATGTCTTGCAGGAAGTCAGCCTTGCAAGCTGAAGCAGGGAACTGCTAAGGCAGCTGCACCCTGGTCTGACTGTCACAAAGCAAGAGACCCAGGAACTCAAAAGATGTGGCTCACCAAACCATTTACCTCTCTGCCCTTCAATTAACTCCACATGTGTTTATTGGCCAGGTTGCCACTATAAACTAACTGACTCAATGGCGTCTTCCCCTGGCTTGATTGTTGTTTGCTTTTGAGGTCATAATGAATAGCACCATGCCTCACCACCAGTAATGACTTTGGGAAAAAAGTCTGGGTCACGTTAGAGCTGTTCTTTCAAAGCATAACATTTTTCTACTTGATATTCTTTTTCCTTGTCAATCAGAATCTGAGGCACAAATTCTGCAGCAACACTTCTCATTACAAAAATCCATTAAAATTCACTGAACTGAGCTCCAAGATATCCAGATAACTTCCCCATCTCTTCAATGGTCCACCAGTCAGTCTTGGAGTACAAGTGCACAAATTGTGTCAACATTTTCATCCATTTGGGAAGTTGATAGACATCTAGAACGACGTTTGTCATAAATCAATATTCTACCTTTTATAAAATGAGAAAATCATTGTACATTTGAGTTTTTCCCTTAGTGCTGTCCTTATAAGTTGTGGGCAACATCACAACATTTTCTGCGGCATTTTTCCCAGGCAGGAAACAAATTTCACAGCCCCACCCTGTTTTCTTAAATTGGCTATCAAAAGGAAACAAGGTTTGGGTGAAACTGCTTTTACGAAAAAATTCACTGTGACCAGTGAGGACCTTCCCAGGTGATGCCACTGAATGCACAATCTCAGAAGCAAGTTGCTTCATGCTCACCTAATGGGAAAAAACTGGTACTAAAAAAGCACCAGCCGGCGGCACTTCTTTTCCATTTTGGGGGGGTACCACAATTCCGCAATTTTACCTGGAAAGTCAAGTAGCCAAGGAAATTTTGAAAAAGAAAAAGAATAAAACATGGAGATACCACACCTCCAGATTTCAATTGTTATTATGAAGCTACAGTAATTGAACATGGTATTTAGTTTAATGATAGACAATAGATCAATGTATACAAATGAGAAGTTAGAAATAAATCCATGAAACAAGATATATCATTTCTGATGCAAAAACAAAACAAAACCCACTGCCACTGAGTCAATGCTGACTCAAAACAACCTTAATAATTTTAGGTGGCTTTAAAAAGTGAATTGGAATGTGCATACAGACCTCACCATGAAGCGCCAAACCAGGAGGACAACATAACACATGGAGGGATGCATGGAAAGACCAGAATAGGGGCCGGCTGTGGGGTTAAAGGGAAGAGGGAACCCCACAAAACATCACAGGTTCAGTAGGTGCGATTGTACAGTGATAATAAGTAGAGATTATAGTAAAATCATAGAGAGCATGAGAGTTAAAGGATGGAGTCAAGTAATGGAGTCAGACGCAATTCATGGTAGCATTGCTCACCTCAGCTCCGCTTGATGGTCCTCGTGGAG